>NC_086325.1:14753597-15085159 GCF_036172605.1 Pelobates fuscus
ATGGAGTATACTAACAGTATATATATTACCCACGCTGTGTGCTGTATGTATTAAGTGGGTTATGGAGTATACTAACAGTATATATATTACCCACGCTGTGTGCTGTATGTATTTAGTGGGTTATGGAGTACACTAACAGTATATATATTACCCAGGCTGTGTGCTGTATGTATTTAGGGGGCTTTGGAGTATACTAACAGTATATATATTACCCACGCTGTGTGCTGTATGTATTTAGTGGGTTATGGAGTACACTAACAGTATATATATTACCCAGGCTGTGTGCTGTATGTATTTAGGGGGCTTTGGAGTATACTAACAGTATATATATTATCCACGCTGTGTGCTGTATGTATTCAGTGGGTTATGGAGTATAATAACAGTATATATATTACCCACGCTGTGTGCTGTATGGAGTATACTAACAGTATATATATTACCCAGGCTGTGTGCTGTATGTATTCAGGGGGTTATGGAGTATAGTAAAAGTATATATATTATCCACACTGTGTGCTGTATGTATTTAGCAGGTTATGGAGTATACTAACAGTATATATATTACCCAGGCTGTGTGCTGTATGTATTCAGGGGGTTATGGAGTATAGTAAAAGTATATATATTATCCACACTGTGTGCTGTATGTATTTAGGGGGTTATGGAGTACACTAACAGTATATATATTACCCACGCTGTGTGCTGTATGTATTTAGTGGGTTATGGAGTATACTAACAGTATATATATTACCCACGCTGTGTGCTGTATGTATTTAGGGGGTTATGGAGTATAGTAACAGTATATATATTACCCACACTGTGTGCTGTATGGAGTACACTAACAGTATATATATTACACACGCTGTGTGCTTTATGTATTTAGTGGGTTATGGAGTATACTAACAGTATATATATTATCCACGCTGTGTGCTGTATGTATTTAGTGGGTTATGGAGTATAATAACAGTATATATATTACCCACGCTGTGTGCTGTATGGAGTATACTAACAGTATATATATTACCCAGGCTATGTGCTGTATGTATTTAGGGGGTTATGGAGTATACTAACAGTATATATAATACCTACGCTGTGTGCTGTATGTATTTTGGGGGGTTATGGAGTATATTATCAGTATATATAATACCCATGCTGTGTGCTGTATGTATTTAGGGGATTATGGAGTATATTAACAGTATATATATTACCCACGCTGTGTGCAGTATGTATTTAGTGGGTTATGGAGTATACTAACAGTATATATATATATTACCCACGCTGTGTGGAGTATGTATTTAGTGGGTTATGGAGTATATTAACAGTATATATATATTATCCACACTATGTGCTGTATGTATTTAGGGGGTTATGGAGTATATTAACAGTATATATATTATCCACACTATGTGCTGTATGGAGTACACTAACACAGATGATACATTACCCACACCATGTGCTCCTGCTTTGCAGGCATAATGTAATAAAGTCATATCAGTCAGTCCATCTCTGTCGTTCACATGGCAACCTCTCTTCAGGATCTGGAAGAACAGGCAGTGATTTAGCTTCTATGAAGATCCCAAAATCTACCCAACACCTCAGACACCAGTACTGGGTATAAACATAACCTGCACCTCAGACACCAGTACTGGGTATAAACATAACCTGCACCTCAGACACCAGTACTGGGTATAAACATAACCTGCACCTCAGACACCAATACTGGGTATAAACATAACCTACACCAATACTGGGTATAAACATAACCTGCACCTCAGACACCAGTATTGGGTATAAACATAACCTGCACCTCAGACACCAAAACTGGGTATAAACATAACCTGCACCTCAGACACCAAAACTGGGTATAAACATAACCTACACCTCAGACACCAATACTGGGTATAAACATAACCTACACCAATACTGGGTATAAACATAACCTGCACCTCAGACACCAAAACTGGGTATAAACATAACCTACACCTCAGACACCAATTCTGGGTACAAACATACCCTACACCTCAGACACCAATACTGGGTATAAACATAACCTATAACGAGGGCACCAATACTGGGTATAAACATAACCTATACTGAGGGCACCAATACTGGGTATAAACATAACCTGCACCTCAGACACCAAAACTGGGTATAAACATAACCTGCACCTCAGACACCAATACTGGGTATAAACATAACCTATAACGAGGGCACCAATACTGGGTATAAACATAACCTGCACCTCAGACACCAAAACTGGGTATAAACATAACCTGCACCTCAGACACCAATACTGGGTATAAACATAACCTACACCTCAGACACCAGTACTGGGTATAAACATAACCTGCACCTCAGACACCAAAACTGGGTATAAACATAACCTGCACCTCAGACACCAGTACTGGGTATAAACATAACCTGCACCTCAGACACCAATTCTGGGTATAAACATACCCTACACCTCAGACACCAATACTGGGTATAAACATAAACTATAACGAGGGCACCAATACTGGGTATAAACATAACCTATACTGAGGGCACCAATACTGGGTATAAACATAACCTATACCGAGGGGAATTAAAACTGGGTATTGTGGCGAAACCAGCTTCGCCACTGTGAACTGGAGAGGCCTGGTTGCTAGCCTTCTGCCCTGCGACTACGGCCCCTGGACATATTGCTCTATAAAACTATATTTGGGCATGTAATGATTTATATTACTGCTACTGGGCCTTTAAGGGCCATCCGTGAACTTATTGGGACTTTTGTGATATTGTACCTTTAAGACTGTAGAACATGGTACTTTAACCCTGCTTAATATCCTGTATGTATTTATGTGTTGAGCTAACCTGGGATATAGATATGCAGTATTCATCTGACTGTTCGGTAGAATCACTCCATTCAGTATATTGAGTGAAACTACCGAACAACCAGACCACCCAGGAATAAGTGTGCCTCCAATTACCGTTTGCAACAATGTTGCAAACAGGTAATTGGCAATCTATGTAATGTATTCTGTGTCCTCTGGGTGGCCACCATTCGGGAGCCGAACACGTGGCGGCGGCCATCTTAAACTACCGAACAGCGGTGTTTTGCCGTCGAGTGTCTGGAACTGAAATCGGACACTCGACTAGGCAAACACCGCTGAGACCTCCAGACTTCCAGGATTCCGCCGTTCGGGGCCAGTGTAATCTCCGCCTTCTGGGAACTCATACTCTGCCATCCTGGGGACACACTGAGCCGCGTACCACTGTAGCGCCTGGTACGCGTCGTCGAGCGTCAGTTCTGCGTATACTAGAATCTCGAGTCTAGTCACCCACTTTTCCTCGGCCTGTGTTCTCAGGAGGGGCCTCCGCTCTGCCATTCTAGCCAGGATTCGCTGCCTTCTGCTGCGGCGCCGATCCCCTCGTGAATACTGTACTTCTTCTAGGGCTTCGTCCCATAATCTGGCTCTGGCCGTCTCTCTGTACCTCATCTTGTGCTCCTCTGGGACTACTCCAGACCCCAGGCGTACGTAACTGTACACTGTATCTTGAAGCTTCTTCTCTATTTTCCCGAATTCCTTCGTAGATAGGGTCGCTGTACGGATACTAGCGTTGCCCTCAATTTGTAATCCAGAAATGGTGTTGTCTGTAGCTGTCCCTCTGGTTGTAGGAACGATCCCGCCGCTTGCCACCAATTGTAACGGACCGTTTCACACACAAGAGGGTAAAACCCAGTTTAGGCGATAATCCCCTTTCCAGATGCACAGGCAGCTACTGCAAACACCATTCTCCCGACTGGAGACACACGAACACTGGATCCGAGAAACCTTTTAAATTCTCCCAAGCATATGAATGCTGTAGACCATTGAATAGGAACCATACGAATAGGCTTGTACTCCTAGCAGTCAACTGGAACAGCATGCAATAAATCCTTCCCCCCAATAATGAGACGACACATCACTTTGAGGGTAAAACAGGAACTCTCGACTGGGACACCCAGCCTGGCTTTTATTACAAACAGGTACATACAGGACACTCCCAGGGGGAGGATGAAATTAACCAATCACATGGATGTACCTCCCACACATTTCCTCCCCTTAGGTTAGCACTTAACATAATTATACCGTACACCCTTTTCCCCCATTTCTGGATGTACCCCAAACACATATGCCACACCTCTAAAACAGGTATCCCCTGATAGCCCTATTTCAGGGGGACAACATATTAAAAAATCAGGTCATTCGGATGAATGGTTCGGGAGATATGGGTTTCCAAAGATTTGACCGACCGCATGGGTAAAGTATCCGAAAACAGTTCCATGCCTTTTGGCCCTGCGGTCGGTCACAAACAAGTGAATGAAACAGACGAATTACTGGTGTTATAGAGACTAAGGGAGATTCGCATGAATCCCCTAGTTCGTGAGTTTCTTTCTACCGAACGGCGGGCCGTTCGGTAGTTTCCCCACGAAATCCTGGAAGTCTGGAGGTCTCAGCGGTGTTTGCCTAGTCGAGTGTCCGATTTCAGTTCCAGACACTCGACGGCAAAACACCGCTGTTCGGTAGTTTAAGATGGCCGCCGCCACGTGTTCGGCTCCCGAATGGCGGCCACCCAGAGGACACAGAATACATTACATAGATTGCCAATTACCTGTTTGCAACATTGTTGCAAACGGTAATTGGAGGCACACTTATTCCTGGGTGGTCTGGTTGTTCGGTAGTTTCACTCAATATACTGAATGGAGTGATTCTACCGAACAGTCAGATGAATACTGCATATCTATATCCCAGGTTAGCTCAACACATAAATACATACAGGATATTAAGCAGGGTTAAAGTACCATGTTCTACAGTCTTAAAGGTACAGTATCATAAAAGTCCCAATAAGTTCACGGATGGCCCTTAAAGGCCCAGTAGCAGTAATATAAATCATTACATGCCCAAATATAGTTTTTATAGAGCAATATGTCCAGGGGCCGTAGTCGCAGGGCAGAAGGCTAGCAACCAGGCCTCTCCAGATCACAGTGGCGAAGCTGGTTTCGCCACAGGTATAAACATAACTTATACAGAGGTCACCAATACTGGGTATAAACATAACCTATAACGAGGGCACCAATACTGGGTATAAACATAACCTATACCAAGGGCACCAATACTGGGCATAAACATAACCTATACCGAGGGGAATTAAAACTGGGTATAAACATAACTTATACAGAGGGCACCAATACTGGGTATAAACATACCCTTTACCGAGGGCACCAATACTGGGTATAAACATAACCTACACCTCAGGTACCAATACTGGGCATAAACATAACTTATACCGAGGGCACGAATACTGGGTATGAACATAGCTTTTACTGAGGGCACCAATACTGAGTATAAACATAACCTATACCGAGGGCACTAATACTGAGTATAAACACATGTTAATATATGTTAATACTGGGTACAAACATAACCTATACCGAGGGCACCAATACTGGGTATAAACATAGCTTATACTGAGGGCACCAATACTGGGTATAAACATAACCTGTACTGAGTATAAACATAACCTATACCGAGGGCACTAATACTGAGTATAAACATAACCTGTACCAAGGGATCGGTGTGGCACAAGTATCCGGCACTGTTTATAAGACCTTTTAGTCTAGTTTATATTTAATGGGTGGTGACGTCATTGTCTTTCAGATGGCTGTATATCCAGGTTTTACCCTGTGTGGCTGCTATTTGTAATATTTTATGGCTTCCATAAAGCATCGTATATTCGAGGAATAGTACACAGAGAAACCAGAGGTGAAATGCTCTACCTCTCCTAAAGGTGGTGAACTCTAGCTGTCCAAGAGGTGACAGACTCCAACTGCCTTAGAAGTGACAAGCAGTGCACTTGACTTACCTCACTGCCAATTATGTCAATTTTGTGCTGAACCTGTGGAACCCACTGCCGGATAATGGCAAATAGCTGTGGAACACTGGTCTGGGGGTCATAGAGTATCTCCTTGCATGCCGGGTCGTTGGGGTCAAAGAAGGTGAAGGCTGTGAAAGGATAATGGGGAAACATTGAAGAAGAGAAAAGGAGAATGTGACATTTATGACAACATGTGTTTCTGTAGTATAAACTGCAAAAAATCCATACAATCCTAAATCCATACAATCAGACCACCATCTTGTAGCAACATTCACTAAATATCCTAAATCCATACATCAATCCCCTATCTCCTAATTTCATACAGTATGAGAAAGAAGCCCATCACCTAATGACAATGAGACCTCACCATCTTATAATTCCATACAGTATGAGAACCATATCACCTAATGACAATGAGACCCCATCATCTCTTAATTCCATACAATATAAGAACCCCATTGTCACGCCAAGCGTGCATGTATGTACGTATTGGGGAATTGAGATGCAGCATAATACGTAAACCAACCCAATTCAACCCCCTTCCAAAATAATGACAGACAACGTAGTATGGATGAAACAGGCCATAGCATTTATTATAGCATATGACAAATACTGTATAACACATCCATAATTTATTTAATAATTTCTCTTCTTTTCTGTAACCAAAACGTTAAACATAAATAACCATAACTTAACATATATATAACTTAACACATAGTGTCATACAGTGAACCCAACCGTCCTTGCCAATAAACTGACCATGCGCCTATGTACCACTTCCTCTCACCTCCCCCTCGGCATAAACTCATTTCCTTCCAGTGCTTGCCACCAGCCGACCTAATCCACGCTCGATGAGCACGACATCCCAGGTAACCTAAGGTAAACTCTTAAGGTAAACTTGTTCACTTCATTCCACATAATTAACATAACCATCTCAAACTTAATTGGCTAGCTGCGACTAAATAAACTAATAGGGCGGGTGGGAGGGAAGCTGTTTGCTGGCCCGAATCCCAAGTGGCACTGAGGTAAGACCTCCCCCCACTAACTCACACAGAACATAATCCCACCCACACATTCCTTCCCAACCAATCCCACGCCTCTATCCCCACACTCATACATGTGCCCTTGTCCGCTTAGCTGCGCTATCTCCCCAGGGCCTTAATTCATTGTTGCACAATAGAACATTGCCATTACCTTGTAGTAGGCTGCGTTCATGACAAATTGGTGGCATAGCGGTGGGATAACTAAAAAGATTTTTAATCTTTTTGTACCAGATTTTAGTGTTTCTGGATTTGTGACAAACTGCCCTTCCCACGTGAGTTTGCCACAAGCTTGCCAGCCTCCTGCCCACAGACTATGGGCCCTGCAGGGAAACCTGTAAAAGACTACCGAAGTTGACCGACCGTTAGCACTGATTTCATGGAACTGTTTGGGGCATGGGACCAAGGCATATATAATATATTTACACCCCAATAGTCCCCACCTACAGCTGGGAAGCCCCGGCTGAGGTACCCCCTGGGGGAGTACATCTTGTAGTGCCAATGGCACAAGTTTATTTGGATTGGGGAGCGGGGAAGGGTTTCAGAGATGTGGGGGTAGATGAGAATATCCCTGCAAATGTATTACTTGGCACTGACTTAGGTTAATTGTTATCCCAGTATGTGCCTGAAAGTAATGTGTTATCAACCCAAGCCTCGTAAGGGGCCTTCTGTGCAGAGAGCAGTATGTAAATGTTTACATAGACTACCTTGCTGGGAGGGAGGGCAGAATGAGCATGTGTGCGTGTCTGTGCCCAAACAAGAGGTGTCTGCAATATCATGTGAGAGTGTGCCAATGGTGCATAATTAATTGCTGCACAATAGAATAATGCCATTTAATGTAATTTGTGTAGTGCAAGGTTGGAATGTGAAGGGGGGCAGATGGGGGTAGATGGTTTGCAACATGGATTGATCCTTTGATTAATCAAAGGCTATGCAGGGTGTGAGATTCTACACTTGAGATGCCTGGATGTCTAATTCCAATGTAAATTAGCTGACTACAGCCACATGGCCTCTACCTCTTAATTGATTAGTTAATTTCTTTGATATGTTAATGTTCATTAGCCTTGTGTTCAAGTATCATATCCAAACGAAACATTAATATGTACCTACAGTATAATAATCAAGCCTCATTTTTATTATATTTAGAATGGGACAAGCACAATCTTCTAATCAAGCCCAAACATGATTTGCGTAACTGAACCATAGGGGAAGGGATTGTGATGTCCGCTATATTGGGTCACCAGTAGGGAGTGTGACATATCTATGGAATGGAAAGATGTTAACAAATTTATAGATGCAATTATTATTTCTGTGGCAAGTACATAAGAACCAAATGTTTCACCACCGCAACTACATCACGCACACTCTTGAAGTAGGGTGCGTTCGTGACACCCATCATCTAATGACAATTAGACCTCCTCATCTCCTAATTCCATACATTACGAGAACCCCATAATCTAAAGACAATGAGATCCCCTCATCTCCTAATTCACTATAGTATGGCAATGAGACCCCATCAGCTCCTAATTCTATTCAGTATGAGAACCCTCCTAATGACAATAAGACCCCCTCATCTCCTAATTCCATACAGTATGAGAACCCCAAACCTAATGACAATGAGACCCCCTCATCTGCTAATTACATGCAATTTGAGTACTCCATCATCTAATGACAATGAGACCTCCTCATCTCCCGATTCCACACAGTATGAGAACACTTTCACCTAATGACAGTGAGACCCCTTTCTTCACCTTATTCACTATAGTATGAGAACCCCAACAACTAATGACAGTGAGACTCCCTCATCTGCTAATTTCATGCAGTATGAGAACCCCATCATCTAATGACAATGAGACCCCCTCCATTTCCTAAACCCATAAAGTATGAGAACCCATCACCTAATGACAGTGAGGCCCCCTCGTCTCCTTATTCAATACAGTATGAGAACCCCATTGTGACGAGAGCAATCTCGCCACATTGCATTGGAGAAGCCTGGCTGCCCGCCTGCTGCCTTTGGACTATGGCCCTGGGAGATTTGGGCCCTTTAAAAACAGTATTCGGCCATACCAGAGTGTATGTCACTCATTCTGGCCCTTTAAATACAGTGGGGTCATTTGGTACTTGCCCTGTGTGAGCTGTGGTAACCCAGATAGCTATGCCATGGAGCCTATTCGTGTGATTAAAGACTTTGGCTCCATGGCGATTAAACTGTATTCGGTTGGTCTGAGTGCCATTCACCTAATAATGTGCACTCAGACCTGAGCTATCTGGGGATATGTGAAATGTCTGTGTGTTATGTGTAAAATGTGACTTTATGTATTTTAAAGTGTTTTATGTCGTTTTGCAACCATGTGGTTAATGGAGTCTGCCTCTAGTCCTGGATAATTGGATTACTTCCCCCCATTGTCTCCAGGATAGAGGGCCCTGTAAAACCATGCTTCCAAAAGGTGAAATGCACATTTGTACTAACTTTTGAACCCCTGGTCCAATTCGTATGATTTTTGAGTATGTTGTTCCCCTGAATGGATTGATTGTGAATATGTATTTTTATGCGAATGTGATGTATATTTTGGGAGTTATGAATGTTGTGTAAAAACTGTATTTTCCCTACCTATGATAATTGTATTTTCCTGTGTGTACAGATAATTAGTTTACAGGTAGAGGGGAGGGCTATGTGTGGGATGTAACTATTGTGTGATTGGTTAATGTACGTTACTGTGTGTGTCCCTCCCCTTCATGGGAGCACCTAATAAAAAGGGCTGCAAGCTAGCAGCCAGAGAGTTCTATTTTTAACCTCAACTTGAGTCCTGTCTCTTATTGGGGGAATCTGCTACAAGGGATTGCTATGCTAGGCATATTCCCTTGCTATAATCACTGAGCTCTTGTAAGAGCTTGTTCCTGCTTCGTTCTGAAGGGAGATAGCTGCAGCCTGCGGTGCTTATGGTGTCTGGTGGAGTGCTTGGAGTCCTCTGGAAGCGCTAGGAGCATCCATTAACGGAGGTACCCAGTCGGGGTGCCAGGTGATCCGTTACACCCATCATCTAATGACAAGGAGACCCCCTCATCTCCTACTTCACTATAATATGACAACCCTATCATCTAATGACAATGAGACCCCCTCATCTACTAATTCCATACAGTATGAGAACCCTATCACCTAATGACAGTGAGACCCCCTCATCTCCTTATTCAATACAGTATGAGAGCCCCATCATCTAATGACAATGAGACCTTATCATCTTCTAATTCCATACAGTATGAGAACCATATCAACTAATGATAGTTAGACAGCCTTATCTTCTATTTACATAGACCAAAAACTCCTAGTTCCTTGAGTTATACCCCTAGCGGAACCACTGAGCCCTGGCTTTGCTCTTTTCTGTCTCAATATGAACGTGGTGTAGCCCCTTGTCCTGAGTTAAAGGAGCACTACATACTTACAATAATCCTTTGGGAGTGGTGCTGGAGCTGAAGGATGAACCACAGGTCTTCTGCGTTTTTCTACAATGGGGCTCTGAAACTCCAAGGGGCGCTGAGTGTCCTCAGACGCAGAATCTGGGAGATCCTCCCTCGTCATGCTTTCCTTTTAAGAAAACAAAGACAGTTATACAACGTAGGGTCCCAGTTCAGACCAGAATGCTCCCAATAATGTGAAATACTCCAGAATACACTCCAGAAGATATATTAAAATGATGATCATGATTGTGCATTTAATAACATATAGAACCAAACCATTACAAACAGGAGAAAAATACACAATATTCAGAATTACCATCTAGTCTATGTAACCTGTGTACAGTTAGGGCTCACTTAGGACAGGACCTAAAGACCGTCAGTATGGCCCATACTCTCATTTGTCTCATCTCCCTATATACCCTGTGCTCACTGTGTCTGTCTCATCTCCCTATATAATCATGTGCTCACTGTGTCTGTCTTATCTCCCTATATACCCTGTGCTCACTCTGTCTGTCTCATCTCCCTATATACCCTGTGCTCACTGTGCCTGTCTTATCTCCCTATATACCCTGTGCTTACTGTGTCTGTCTCATCTCTCTATATATCCTGTGCCCACGTCTGTCTCATCTCCCTATTTACCACGTGCTCACTGTTTCTGTCTCATCTCCCTATATACCATGTATTCACTGTGTCTGTCTCATCTCCCTATATATCATGTGCTCACTGTGTCTGTCTCATCTCCCTATATACCCTGTGCTCACTGTGCCTGTCTTATCTCCCTATATACCCTGTGCTTACTGTGCCTGTCTCATCTCTCTCTATATCCTGTGCCCACGTCTGTCTCATGTCCCTATTTACCACGTGCTCACTGTTTCTGTCTCATCTCCCTATATACCATGTATTCACTGTGTCTGTCTCATCTCCCTATATATCATGTGCTCACTGTGTCTTTCTCATCTCCCTATATACCCTGTGCTCACTGTGCCTGTCTTATCTCCCTATATACCCTGTGCTTACTGTGCCTGTCTCATCTCTCTATATAGCCTGTGCCCACGTCGGTCTCATCTCCCTATTTACCACGTGCTCACTGTTTCTGTCTCATCTCCCTATATACCATGTATTCACTGTGTCTGTCTCATCTCCCTATATACCCTGTGCTCACTGTGTCTGTCTCATCTCCCTATATACCCTGTGCTCACTGTGTCTGTCTCATCTCCCTATATACCCTGTGCTCACTGTGTCTGTCTCATCTCCCTATATACCCTGTGCTCACTGTGTCTGTCTCATCTCCCTATATACCCTGTGCTCACTGTGTCTGTCTCATCTCCCTATATACCCTGTGCTCACTGTGTCTGTCTCATCTCCCTATATACCCTGTGCTCACTGTGTCTGTCTCCTCTCCCTATATACGCTTTGCTCACTGTGTCTGTCTCATCTCCCTATGTACCCTGTGCTCACTGTGTCTGTCTCATCTCCCTATATACTCTGTGCTCACTGTGTCTGTCTCATCTCCCTATATATCATGTGCTCACTATGTCTGTCTCATCTGTAACGGAATGCAGTATATTAGTCCACGATATCCGTTGGTATCTTCAGGAAATCCACAGTCAGAGTAGAAAGCAAGGCAATATCCCCAATCCTCCCAATAACCGGACGAAACACAGTTTGGGAGTCAACTAACTCGGTTTATTCACAAGCAGCGTATTTATGCAGTTCCCCATGCAAGGGGTTTCCATACAGATATTCCAGGGGATTTCTCCCAACATGCATTGTGACTTTCCCAACAGGCATCGCTGCACGAGAAGGATACTCCCACCAAAATGGACGATTAAGTGGATTATCCCCTCGTGCAGCAAAACCGACAATTGACATTAAAATACATAATTCCCGTAATATTCGGCACTTTAGAATAACCGAACGTTCGGCAGATAGCTGGGGTCGGGGCGCACACTTTGTGAGAATACCGCTCCGATCCCAGCTGATTTGACCGAACGCCGCACATAATACATTTAAACATCAAGGTGAGTTTAAAAGTACCGAATAAGTACGGGACACATAATGTACCGAACGCGGTACTCCCGAACGCTCTGGAAGTCCAGCGGTGTTCGGATCACTGAGTAGCCGTTTTCAGTTCCAGGCTCTCGACGACCGAACACCGCTGCAGAGACAAAGGATCCAAGATGGCCGACCGCCGCATGGTCGGTAGTGGATCGACGGTCACCTAGGAGAGCCCTTAAGTACCGATTGCAACAATGTTGCAATCGGTTAATTGGTGCCACACGACCTGGGAATGTGTGGTCCACCTGGGGAGTCCACATTCGTACGGCGAACGGCCAGGATAGCCGTGTTTCGTCGTACGAATGCTTTGTATGCTGGCGGCATACGGCTGTCAGCATGCGAACGGTCACAGTACAATACACATACAGTCAACGGAACACGTTATACATTCAGCCTACGGACAACCTGCAATGAATATAGTTCAGAAGTGGCTAGGTTTGCCACAATGCTCCCCCAGAACCAAGCCGGCATACACAGTCTGATCCCAACGGATCGGCTTGGGGATGTCCGGGAGAGTACTCACAGATCACTTCTCGAGTTCAGTCTGTCTGGATAACCCGTCAGCGTTACCGTTTTGTTTTCCTGGCCGGTAATGGATAGTAAAGTCAAAGGGCTGCAGCGCCAAACTCCAGCGCAGCAGCCGGGCATTGTCTCCAGACACACGGTTTAGCCACACTAACGGGTTGTGATCTGTGAGTAAGGAAAAAGGTTGTCCGTACAGATATGGCTGCAACTTTTTAAGGGCCCACACCACGGCCAGGCATTCTTTCTCAATGGCAGCGTAGCTCACTTCCCGGGGTAGTAGCTTGCGGCTTAGATAGGCTACGGGGTGTTCTCCGCCATCGGCTCCCACTTGGCTCAGTACTGCCCCCAATCCAAACATGGAAGCGTCTGTGTGAACAAGAAATCTTTTAGTTGGATCAGGAGCAGTTAACACAGGAGCATTGGTGAGAGCTGTTTTGAGTTGTTGGAATGCCTGCTCACACTCTGGGGCCCAGACAATCAGTCGGGGAAGGTTCTTTTTGGTCAGGTCCGTTAGGGGTTTGGCCAGGGTGCTATAGTCGGGGACAAACTTCCTGTAATAGCCGGCCGTCCCTAGGAACGCCAGCACCTGGGTCTTAGTCCTGGGGGTAGGCCACTTTGCTACGGCCTCAATCTTGGCTGGCTCAGGCCTCTGCTGCCCACATCCTACACGGTGGCCCAGATACTGTACCTCGGCCATACCTATGTGGCACTTGCTAGGTTTTAGTGTTAACCCAGCCTCCCCAATGCGATCTAGGATCGCCCCTATGTGGTGTAGGTGGTCTTCCCAGGTCTGGCTAAAGATGGCTATATCATCTAGATAAGCACAGGCATACTCCTGAAAACCGTCCAGTAGCCAATCTACCATCCGCTGAAAGGTGGCCGGAGCGTTTTTCATCCCGAAAGGCATGACCTTGAATTGGTACAGGCCAAACGGGGTGACAAACGCCGACTTGGGGATGGCGTCATCGGCTAGAGGAATCTGCCAGTACCCCTTACACAAATCAATGGTAGTGAGGTACTGGCCCCGTGCCATCTTATCTAACAGCTCGTCTATCCGGGGCATCGGGTAGGCATCAGACACCGTTTTGTCATTTAGCCTCCGGTAGTCGACGCAGAATCGGGTGGTGCCATCCTTTTTAGGTACCAGGACTACCGGCGATGCCCAGGGGCTATCGGAGGGTTCGATAACCCCTAGCTGCAGCATTTCGTCTAGTTCGGCTTTCATATGGGTACGGACTGATTCCGGAACCCTATATGGAGCCTGGCGCATAGGTAGCTGTCCCGGGGTCTCTACTCGGTGGGTGGCTAACGGAGTGTACCCAGGTAAATTGGAGAAGGTAGTCCCTTTGGCTACAATCAGCGCCTGTACCTGGGCACGCTCCTGGGGGCTTAGCCGCTCCCCCAGCTGGACTCCCCGGGAAGGCTCTATCTGTTCCTCGGGTTCTAGTAGGTCAGGTAAGGGGAGGTTCTCCTGATCCTCTAAGGAGGAGGCACAGATTGCCGTCACATCCTCGATCCTCTCATGGTAGGGTTTGAGCATGTTCACGTGGAGCATGCGTCTCTTCCCTACCCCTGAGCAGGGGCCGATCACATAGGTAGTGTCGCATCGCTGCTCCACTACCTAGTATGGGCCTTGCCAGATGGCCTGCAGCTTATCGGTGCGGACGGGCTTTAAGATCAAGACCTTCTGTCCCACCTGAAAGCTGCGGTCCCTGGCTCCTCTATCGTACCAGCGTCGCTGGCGTTGCTGGGCCGCCTGGAGGTTGGTGTGTACAGCCTGAGTTAGCGCCTCCAGACGGTCCCTGAACTCCAGGACGTATGATATGATAGGGGTTTCGTTAGTGGGACTCTCCCCCTCCCAGTGTTCCCTAATCAAATTCAAGGGTCCCCGCACCCTCCTCCCAAATAGTAGCTCAAACGGGGAGAATCCTGTTGACTCCTGGGGAACCTCTCTATAAGCAAAGAGTAGGTGAGGCAGAAACCTCTCCCAGTCTTTGTGGGTCTCCCCGAACGTCCGAAGCATCTGCTTCAGCGTCCCGTTGAACCGCTCACATAGCCCATTGGACTGGGGGTGGTAGGAGGAATTAACTATTGGCTTAATGCCACACACCTTCCACAGATGTTGGGTAACTTCGGCCGTAAATTGGGTACCTCGGTCTGAGATGATCTCTTGGGGAAACCCTACTCGGGAAAATACCTTCATTAAGGCTTCTGCTACGGTCTCAGCGTGGATATTAGAGAGAGCTACAGCTTCGGGGTACCTGGTGGCGTAGTCCACTATAGTTAGGATATATCTTTTGCCAGAGGGACTGGGTTTTGGCAAGGGCCCTACGATATCCACCGCTACTCGGCTGAAGGGTTCTGCAATGATGGGTAGGGGACATAGCCTGGCCTTGTGGCGATCCCCTCGTTTACCTACACGCTGGCAGACGTCGCAGGAGGTGCAATACTGGCGCACATCCTGAGAGATCCCGGGCCAGAAGAAGGCATGGGTCAAACGGTATCGGGTACGTGTCATCCCTAGGTGTCCTGACAAGGGAATGTCATGCGCAATTCTCAGCAGCTCCTGTCTATATTTCTGGGGTACCACTAGCTGTTTATTAGTTAAGGTGACAGACCCCCCCACATCTTTTGCCGTGACACGGTATAGCAACTCTTTCTCCCAGATGAACCGCTCCCCCTCTAGCCCTGCTTGGTCTGTTTGGGCCCTGTCCCTATATACTTGGAGGGTGGGATCGGTCTGGACTTCGGTCGCAAAAGTCGTCGGGGTATCCCAGGACATGGGGGTCAGTTGGGGAACAGGGTCTCTTACCTGAGCCTCAGAGTGTATCGGTGTAGCCGTGGTGCGAGCCTGTTGTCGGGTGGTTACGGGGTGTGCCTCCTGGTACGGAGCCTGGGGAATAAAAGCGGAAGTCATTTGGCCCAAGTCATTCCCCAGCACAACATCTGCAGGTAAATTCTGCATCAGCCCCACTTCCACAGTTCCCTCTCCCACACCCCAATCCAAATGAACCTTGGCAGTAGGTAGCCGGTATACTGCTCCCCCTGCCACCCGTACTGCCACTGAGCCGCCCGTGTGGGTTGCGCCTGGTACCAAATGTGGTGCAACCAAAGTTAGAGTGGCTCCTGAATCCCGGAGCCCTTGTACCTCCTTCCCCTCCAGGGTTACTAGCTGCCGGTGATGTTGTCGGTTGTCGGTGGCCCTGACCGACATTACCTCATGCAGCACCCCTAGAGGCTCCTCAATTTGAGCACTCAGCAATTCTTGGGTGGCGGGGGCTACCTGGTAATGGTGCGCAGCAGCCCTGGGTGCCAAATTTTGTCGCACTTGATTCCAAGCTTGCCGGCTCCTGTTTTGGGTGCACTCTCGAGAAATGTGCCCCCACTGTTTGCATGTGTGACACTGAATGTTAGCCCGGCCGTTGTATCGGGAGGGGGGTGGTGGAGTATTCAGTGCTGGCCGGTGCAGGGGTACGGTGGGGCTGGTAGGGATAAAATTATTGGGTGTCCCTGTAATCCGAGGGAGAGTCTTATTTTGGGCACCGTGATGCCTCCTGGCATCAAAATGCTGATCCGCCAATTTAGCGGCTTCGGGTAGGGTGAGTGGTTTACGGTCCCTCACCCATTCTTGTGCTTCCGGGGACAAACCATTAAAAAACTGTTCCAGCAGCATTAACTGCCTCAACTCCTCCATGTTTGTAGCGTTGCTGGCCTGTATCCAGCCTAGTGATGCTTGGTCCAGCTTGTGCGCCCATTCTGCATGTGAATCTTTCTCAGGCTTGCGCAAGCCCCGGAATTTCCGCCGGTACGCCTCTGGGGTAATAGCATACCTCTCTAAGATCGCCCTCTTTACCTTAGGGTACTCTTTGCTGTCCTCTCGGGGTACAGCACGGTAGGCTTCAGCTGCCCTACCCGATAATTTGCCTGCCAGCAGCGGCACCCATGTGGCGGGTTCCAAATCGTGCAAATCGCACAGCCGCTCAAAATCCTGCAAATATCCATCAATTTCGTCCTTTTCTTCACAAAACGCTTTAAATGCGTGATGTGGGACTTTGGGCTTTACCTGTCCGTAGGTGGAGGCAGTAACAGACTCTGCCCTAGGCGGTGTTGCTGGTGTGCTGGTTGCCATCAGATAATCCTGTACATCCGATATCATCACGGTCATTATTTCCAGCGGTAATGGTTGTGGTAGGAACGCCAACCTGGTTCGTAGCTCTTTTTGGAATGGGGTCTCTTCCATGGCTGGTGGGGGTGTAGCGCTGCGGGCTTGGTCTCCCTCCATCAGTTCTGCGATCAGCACAGCCTTAGATTTGTTGCTGGCTATCTTACCCCTGGCTTCCAATAGTTCTTTTAAAGTCTGTCGTTTCAGTATGGTATAATCAATCTCCATACGAATTGCCCTTGCTTTCCTTGTTCGGTAGTTCCAGTTTACACGAACGCTGCTTTTCGGCTGTAAGGTTCGGATCCCACCGCTGCCACCAATTGTAACGGAATGCAGTATATTAGTCCACGATATCCGTTGGTATCTTCAGGAAATCCACAGTCAGAGTAGAAAGCAAGGCAATATCCCCAATCCTCCCAATAACCGGACGAAACACAGTTTGGGAGTCAACTAACTCGGTTTATTCACAAGCAGCGTATTTATGCAGTTCCCCATGCAAGGGGTTTCCATACAGATATTCCAGGGGATTTCTCCCAACATGCATTGTGACTTTCCCAACAGGCATCGCTGCACGAGAAGGATACTCCCACCAAAATGGACGATTAAGTGGATTATCCCCTCGTGCAGCAAAACCGACAATTGACATTAAAATACATAATTCCCGTAATATTCGGCACTTTAGAATAACCGAACGTTCGGCAGATAGCTGGGGTCGGGGCGCACACTTTGTGAGAATACCGCTCCGATCCCAGCTGATTTGACCGAACGCCGCACATAATACATTTAAACATCAAGGTGAGTTTAAAAGTACCGAATAAGTACGGGACACATAATGTACCGAACGCGGTACTCCCGAACGCTCTGGAAGTCCAGCGGTGTTCGGATCACTGAGTAGCCGTTTTCAGTTCCAGGCTCTCGACGACCGAACACCGCTGCAGAGACAAAGGATCCAAGATGGCCGACCGCCGCATGGTCGGTAGTGGATCGACGGCCACCTAGGAGAGCCCTTAAGTACCGTTTGCAACAATGTTGCAATCGGTTAATTGGTGCCACACGACCTGGGAATGTGTGGTCCACCTGGGGAGTCCACATTCGTACGGCGAACGGCCAGGATAGCCGTGTTTCGTCGTACGAATGCTTTGTATGCTGGCGGCATACGGCTGTCAGCATGCGAACGGTCACAGTACAATACACATACAGTCAACGGAACACGTTATACATTCAGCCTACGGACAACCTGCAATGAATATAGTTCAGAAGTGGCTAGGTTTGCCACATCATCTCCCTATATACCTTGTGCTCACTGTGTCTGTCTCATCTCCCTATATACGCTTTGCTCACTGTGTCAGTCTCATCTGCCTATATATCATGTACTCACTGTGTCTGTCTCATCTCCCTATATGCCCTGTGCTCACTGTCTGTCTCATCTCCCTATATATCCTCTGCTCACTGTGTCTGTCTCATATCCCTATATATCCTGTGCTCACTGTGCCTGTCTCATCTCCCTATGTATCCTGTGCCCACATCTGTCTCATCTCCCTATATATCCTGTGTCTTTCTCATCTCCCTATATATCCTTTGCCCACGTCTGTCTTATCTCCCTATATACCACGTGCTAACTGTTTCTGTCTCATCTCCCTATATATCCTGTGCTCCCTGTGTCTGTCTCAATTCCCTATATACCCTGTGCTCACTGTGTCTGTCTCATCTCCCTATATATCATGTACTTACTGTGTCTGTCTCATCTCCCTATGTATCCTGTGCCCACATCTGTCTCATCTCCCTATATATCCTGTGCACACGTCTGTCTCATCTCCCTATATACCACGTGCTCACTGTGCCTGTCTCATCTCCCTGTATATCCTGTGCTCACTGTGTCTTCCCATCTCCCTATATATCCTGTGCCCACGTCTGTCTCATCTCCCTATATACCGCGTGCTCACTGTTTCTGTCTCATCTCCCTATATATCCTGTGCTCACTGTGTCTGTCTCATCTCCCTATATATCCTGTGCCCACGTCTGTCTCATCTCCCTATCTACCATGTGCTCACTGTGTCTGTCTCATCTCTCTATATACCATGTATTCACTGTGTCGGTCTCATCTCCCTATATATCATGTGCTCACTGTGTCTCTCTCAATTCCCTATATACCCTGTGCTCACTGTTTCTGTCTCATCTCCCTATATACCCTGTGCTCACTGTGTCTGTCTCATCTCCCTATATCCGCTTTGCTCACTGTGTCTGTCTCATCTGCCTATATATCATGTACTCACTGTGTCTGTCTCATCTCCCTATATGCCCTGTGCTCACTGTCTGTCTCATCTCCCTATATATCCTCTGCTCACTGTGTCTGTCTCATATCCCTATATATCCTGTGCTCACTGTGTCTGTCTCATCTCCCTATTTATCCTGTGCACACATCTGTCTCATCTCCCTATATATCCTGTGTCTTTCTCATCTCCCTATATATCCTGTGCCCACGTCTTTCTTATCTCCCTATATACCACGTGCTCACTGTTTCTGTCTCATCTCCCTATATATCCTGTGCTCACTGTGTCTGTCTCAATTCCCTATATACCCTGTGCTCACTGTGTCTGTCTCATCTCCCTATGTATCCTGTGCCCACATCTGTCTCATCTCCCTATATATCCTGTATTTATCCTGTGCTCACTGTGTCTGTCTCAATTCCCTATATACCCTGTGCTCACTGTGTCTGTCTCATCTCCCTATATACCACGTGCTCACTGTGCCTTTCTCATCTCCCTGTATATCCTGTGCTCACTATGTCTTCCCATCTCCCTATATATCCTGTGCCCACGTCTGTCTCATCTCCCTATATACCACGTGCTCACTGTTTCTGTTTCATCTCCCTATATATCCTGTGCTCACTATGTCTGTCTCATCTCCCTATATATCCTGTGCCCACGTTTGTCTCATCTCCCTATCTACCATGTGCTCACTGTGTCTGTCTCATCTCTCTATATACCATGTATTCACTGTGTCGGTCTCATCTCCCTATATATCATGTGCTCGCTGTGTCTGTCTCAATTCCCTATATACCCTGTGCTCACTGTGTCTGTCTCATCTCCCTATGTACCCTGTGCTCACTGTGTCTGTCTCATCTCTTTATATACCATGTATTCACTGTGTCGGTCTCATCTCCCTATATATCATGTGCTTACTGTGTCTGTCTCAATTCCCTATGTACCCTGTGCTCACTGTATCTGTCTCATCTTCCTATATACCCTGTGCTCACTGTGTCTTTCTCATCTCCCATATATACTCTGTGCTCACTGTGTCTGTCTCATCTCCCTATATATCCTGTGAACACGTTTGTCTCATGTCCCTATATACCCTGTGCTCACTGTTTCTGTCTCATCTGCCTATATACCATGTGTTCACTGTGTCTGTTTCATCTCTCTATATACCATGTGCTCGCGGTGTCTGTCTCATCTCCCTATATACCACGTGCTCACTGTTTCTGTCTCATCTCTCTATATACCATGTATTCACTGTGTCGGTCTCATCTCCCTATATATCATGTGCTCGCTGTGTCTGTCTCAATTCCCTATATACCCTGTGCTCACTGTGTCTGTCTCATCTCCCTGTATATCCTGTGCTCACTATGTCTTCCCATCTCCCTATATATCCTGTGCCCACGTCTGTCTCATCTCCCTATATACCACGTGCTCACTGTTTCTGTTTCATCTCCCTATATATCCTGTGCTCACTATGTCTGTCTCATCTCCCTATATATCCTGTGCCCATGTTTGTCTCATCTCCCTATCTACCATGTGCTCACTGTGTCTGTCTCATCTCTCTATATACCATGTATTCACTGTGTCGGTCTCATCTCCCTATATATCATGTGCTCGCTGTGTCTGTCTCAATTCCCTATATACCCTGTGCTCACTGTGTCTGTCTCATCTCCCTATGTACCCTGTGCTCACTGTGTCTGTCTCATCTCTTTATATACCATGTATTCACTGTGTCGGTCTCATCTCCCTATATATCATGTGCTTACTGTGTCTGTCTCAATTCCCTATGTACCCTGTGCTCACTGTATCTGTCTCATCTTCCTATATACCCTGTGCTCACTGTGTCTGTCTCATCTCTCTATATACCATGTATTCACTGTGTCGGTCTCATCTCCCTATATATCATGTGCTTACTGTGTCTGTCTCAATTCCCTATGTACCCTGTGCTCACTGTGTCTGTCTCATCTTCCTATATATCCTCTGCTCACTGTGTCTGTCCCATCTCTCTTTATATCCTGTGCCCATGTCTGTCTCATCTCCCTATATATCCTGTGCTCACTGTTTCTGTCTCATCTCCCTTTATATCCTGTGCTCACTGTGTCTGTCTCATCTCCCTATCCTGTGCCCACGTCTGTCTCATCTCTCGATATACCATGTATTCACTTTGTCTGTCTCATCTCCCTACATACCATGTATTCATTGTGTCTGTCTCATCTCCCTATATACCATGTGCTCACTGTGTCTGTCTCATCTCCCTATATACCCCGAGCTCACTCTCTGTCTCATCTCCCTATATATCATGTGTTCACTGTGTCTGTTTCATCTCTCTATATATCATGTGCTTACTGTGTCTGTCTCAATTCCCTATGTACCCTGTGCTCACTGTATCTGTCTCATCTTCCTATATACCCTGTGCTCACTGTGTCTGTCTCATCTTCCTATATACCCTGTGCTCACTGTGTCTTTCTCATCTCCCATATATACTCTGTGCTCACTGTGTCTGTCTCATCTCCCTATATATCCTGTGAACACGTTTGTCTCATGTCCCTATATACCCTGTGCTCACTGTTTCTGTCTCATCTGCCTATATACCATGTGTTCACTGTGTCTGTTTCATCTCTCTATATACCATGTGCTCGCGGTGTCTGTCTCATCTCCCTATATACCACGTGCTCACTGTTTCTGTCTCATCTCTCTATATACCATGTATTCACTGTGTCGGTCTCATCTCCCTATATATCATGTGCTCGCTGTGTCTGTCTCAATTCCCTATATACCCTGTGCTCACTGTGTCTGTCTCATCTCCCTGTATATCCTGTGCTCACTATGTCTTCCCATCTCCCTATATATCCTGTGCCCACGTCTGTCTCATCTCCCTATATACCACGTGCTCACTGTTTCTGTTTCATCTCCCTATACATCCTGTGCTCACTATGTCTGTCTCATCTCCCTATATATCCTGTGCCCACGTTTGTCTCATCTCCCTATCTACCATGTGCTCACTGTGTCTGTCTCATCTCTCTATATACCATGTATTCACTGTGTCGGTCTCATCTCCCTATATATCATGTGCTCGCTGTGTCTGTCTCAATTCCCTATATACCCTGTGCTCACTGTGTCTGTCTCATCTCCCTATGTACCCTGTGCTCACTGTGTCTGTCTCATCTCTTTATATACCATGTATTCACTGTGTCGGTCTCATCTCCCTATATATCATGTGCTTACTGTGTCTGTCTCAATTCCCTATGTACCCTGTGCTCACTGTATCTGTCTCATCTTCCTATATACCCTGTGCTCACTGTGTCTGTCTCATCTCTCTATATACCATGTATTCACTGTGTCGGTCTCATCTCCCTATATATCATGTGCTTACTGTGTCTGTCTCAATTCCCTATGTACCCTGTGCTCACTGTGTCTGTCTCATCTTCCTATATATCCTCTGCTCACTGTGTCTGTCCCATCTCTCTTTATATCCTGTGCCCACGTCTGTCTCATCTCCCTATATATCCTGTGCTCACTGTTTCTGTCTCATCTCCCTTTATATCCTGTGCTCACTGTGTCTGTCTCATCTCCCTATCCTGTGCCCACGTCTGTCTCATCTCTCGATATACCATGTATTCACTTTGTCTGTCTCATCTCCCTACATACCATGTATTCATTGTGTCTGTCTCATCTCCCTATATACCATGTGCTCACTGTGTCTGTCTCATCTCCCTATATACCCCGAGCTCACTCTCTGTCTCATCTCCCTATATATCATGTGTTCACTGTGTCTGTTTCATCTCTCTATATATCATGTGCTTACTGTGTCTGTCTCAATTCCCTATGTACCCTGTGCTCACTGTATCTGTCTCATCTTCCTATATACCCTGTGCTCACTGTGTCTGTCTCATCTTCCTATATACCCTGTGCTCACTGTGTCTTTCTCATCTCCCATATATACTCTGTGCTCACTGTGTCTGTCTCATCTCCCTATATATCCTGTGAACACGTTTGTCTCATGTCCCTATATACCCTGTGCTCACTGTGTCTGTCTCATCTCCCCATATATCATGTGTTCACTGTGTCTGTCTCATCTCTCTATATACCATGTGCTCGCTGTGTCTGTCTCATCTCCCTATATATCCTGTGCTCACTGTGTCTGTCTCATCTTCCTATATACCCTGTGCTCACTGTGTCTTTCTCATCTCCCATATATACTCTATGTTCACTGTGTCTGTCTCATCTCCCTATATATCCTGTGGCCGCGTCTGTCTCATCTCCCTATATACAATGTGCACACTGTGTCTGTCTCATCTCCCTATATATCCTGTGCCCGCGTCTGTCTCATCTCCTTATATACCACGTTCTCACTGTGTATGTCTCAACTCCCTGTATATCCTATGCACACGTCTGTCTCATCTCTCTATATACCATGTGCTCACTGTGCCTGTTTCATCTCCCTATATATCCTCTGCTCACTGTGTCTGTCCCATCTCTCTATATATCCTGTGCCCACGTCTGTCTCATCTCCCTATATATCCTGTGCTCACTGTTTCTGTCTCATCTCCCTATATATCCTGTGCTCACTGTGTCTGTCTCATCTCCCTATATATCCTGTGCTCACTGTTTCTGTCTCATCTCCCTATATATCCTGTGCTCACTGTTTCTGTCTCATCTCCCTATATATCCTGTGCTCACTGTTTCTGTCTCATCTCCCTATATATCCTGTGCTCACTGTTTCTGTCTCATCTCCCTATCCTGTGCCCACGTCTGTCTCATTTCTCGATATACCATGTATTCACTTTGTCTGTCTCATCTCCCTACATACCATGTATTCATTGTGTCTGTCTCATCTCCCTATATACCATGTGCTCACTGTGTCTGTCTCATCTCCCTATATACCCCGAGCTCACTCTCTGTCTCATCTCCCTATATATCATGTGTTCACTGTGTCTGTTTCATCTCTCTATATACCATGTGCTCGCGGTGTCTGTCTCATCTCCCTATATACCACGTGCTCACTGTTTCTGTCTCATCTCCCTATATACCCTGTGCTCACTGTGTCTGTCTCATCTCCCTATATATCCTGTGCCCACGTCTGTCCCATCTCCAAATATACCATGTTCTCTCTGTGTCTGTCTCATCTCCCTATATACCATGTATTCACTGTGTCTGTCTCATCTGCCTATATACCATGTATTCACTGTGTCTGTCTCATCTCCTTATATATCATGTTCTCACTGTGTCTGTCTCATCTCCCTATATACCACGTGCTCACTGTTTCTGTCTCATCTCCCTATATACCCTGTGCTCACTGTGTCTGTCTCATCTCCCTATATATCCTGTGCCCACATCTGTCTCATCTCCAAATATACCATGTTCTCACTGTGTCTGTCTCATCTCCCTATATACCATGTATTCACTGTGTCTGTCTCATCTCCCTATATACCATGTATTCACTGTGTCTGTCTCATCTCCTTATATATCATGTTCTCACTGTGTCTGTCTCATCTCCCTATATACTCTGTGCTCACTGTGTCTGTCTCATCTCCTTATATATCATGTTCTCACTGTGTCTGTCTCATCTCCCTATATACCATGTGCTCACTGTGTCTGTCTCATCTCCTTATATATCATGTTCTCACTGTGTCTCTCTCATCTCCCTATATACCATGTATTCACTGTGTCTGTCTCATCTCCCTATATATCATGTTCTCACTGTCTCTGTCTCATCTCCCTATATACCACGTATTCACTGTCTGTCTCATCTCCTTATATATCATGTTCTCACTGTGTCTGTGTCATCTCCCTATATACCCTGTGCTCACTGTGTCTGTCTCATCTCCCTATATACCATGTGCTCACTGTGTCTGTCTCATCTCCTTATATATCATGTTCTCACTGTGTCTGTCTCATCTCCCTATATACCATGTATTCACTGTGTCTGTCTCATCTCCCTATATACCATGTATTCACTGTGTCTGTCTCATCTCCCTATATACCATGTATTCACTGTGTCTGTCTCATCTCCCTATATATCATGTTCTCACTGTGTCTGTCTCATCTCCCTATATATCATGTTCTCACTGTGTCTGTCTCATCTCCCTATACACCATGTGTTCACTGTGTCTGTCTCATCTCCCTATATACCATGTGTTCACTGTGTCTGTCTTATCTCACTTCATCCATCTTTCTGTATACCTGGCCCCAGGTATGAGACCTCATCATCTTCTAATTCCATACAGTATGAGAAACGTATCATCCTTCATCCATCTCTCTGTTTACCTGGCCCCCTCATCCATCTCTCTGTGTACCTGGCCCCTTCATCCATATCTCTGTGTACCTGGCCCCTTAGTCCATCTCTCTGTATACCTGGCTCCTTTATCCATCTCTCTGGCTATCTGGCCCCTTTGTACATCTCTCTGTATATCTGGCTCTTCATCCATCTCTCTGTATACCTGGCCCCATCCATCTCTCTGTATACCTGGCCATTTCTCCATCTCTCTGTATACCTGGCCTCTTCGTCCATCTCTCCTTTGTCCATCTCTCTGTATACCTGGCCCCTTCGTCCATATCCCCTTCGTCCATCTCTCTGTATACCTGGCCTCTTCGTCCATCTCTCTATATACCTGGCCCCATCATCCATATCTTTGTATACCTGACCCTTCCTCCATCTCTCTGGCTATCTGGCCCCTTTGTACATCTCTCTGTATATCTGGCTCTTCATCCATCTCTCTGTATACCTGGCCCCTTCATTCATCACTCTGTATACCTGGCCATTTCTCCATCTCTCTGTATACCTGGCCTCTTCGTCCATCTCTCCTTTGTCCATCTCTCTGTATACCTGGCCCTTTTGTCCATATCCCCTTCGTCCATCTCTCTGTATACCTGGCCTCTTCGTCCATCTCTCTATATACCTGGCCCCATCATCCATCTCTCTGTGTACCTGGCCCCTCTGTCCATCTCTCTGTATAAATTGCCCTTTTGTCCATATCTCTGTATACCTGTCCTCTCTGTCCATATCTCTATGTACCTGGCCCCTTCATTCATCTCTCTGTGTACCTGGCCACTTCGTCCATCTCTCTGTATAACTGGCCCCTTCGGCCATCTCTCTGTGTTTAGCAGAATAGATTCGCTATAAAATACTAATTTCCCTTTTATTCGTTTGTCCCTAGTCCGTACTCCCTCTGTTCATTTTCTGAACAGAACATGCGTTATACCCCCACGAGCACCGACCACCCCTGGCTGTTAATCGCAAATGAGCAATTATCTCAAGTGCTTTCCTTGAGTGGCCGCCATTCGTATATCCGAACACACGTGTTCTAAAGAGTGGCGCCCATTTTGTCTCCTGAACGCAGGTAGCGGTATTTGGTTGTCGAGTGTGTGGAACTCTATGCAGGCTACGCAACCCCACGAACGCCGGGAAGACTTGTACCGCCGGGGAAACTTCCTGAACAGTTAGGAGAATGGCATTCGGGAGAAAGGAACTACCGAACAGGGGGAGCAGTCATTGGTGTTCGAATGTGGAACTGTTTTCGGCTTTCACCTCGTGGCCAGCCGGTCAAGACTTTACCCGAATGGCGATTCCATTCTACCGAAGGGATCTGAGCGGTATTTGGACAACTTTGGCGCTCAGATCCTAGCTATTTGGGGATATAACTCTTGTGGGGTTCCTGTATAATTTTGATATGTTTTGGGGTGTTTTGTATGATTTTGTATAATTGTCTGTGACTGAGAGATAAGTTAGCCTTCTTTGGACTCACTTGCATCCCAGACACAGAGTTGCCTGGGAGGGACTTGTACCTTTTTCTATGGAGACCCCATGCCGGGAGTCTGTGCATAAAAAGCTGAGTGTGGCATAATAAACGTTAGTTGACTCCCAGAACTATGTGTCGTATAGTTGCTGGGGGGAAAGGGTTATAATCACTACAGCGCTTCTTACAGCTTTGAGGTAAAATCAGCTGAGATACCTAGTCGTGGCATCGGAGCTCCACTAAAATTGGCAGTAGAAGTGGGATGCAAGCCTTGCAGCAGAAAGAAGCAGCAGCTCTCAGGCAGGTCGGGTTTGCGAATGGACCGTGAATGGAGACGAACTATACCATTCTGAAGCGAACGACCCTGAAAGAATTATTGGAAGCTCGAGGGGCAGATAGTGAGCAACAAGACAGAAGCAACTTTGATAGCAGAGCTGATGGAGGAAGACCGTGAAAACGGAATTTGACCGGGAAGCTAAATGCCGGCTAGCCTTCTACTGCGGGAACCCCTCAGAAGAGACTGTGGCAAGAACCCTCTCAGAAGTGAATACCTACATCACGGCACAGACGGAACGTCAGAACCAACTCCGGTTAGCAGAACAATGCTCCCTAGAAAGACTGCAAGCAACCTCACTAACTCCAGAGGTTAAACAAAAGATCCCATATGATGCCTTCAAGAAATTAGTGGAAAACGAGGAAGACATAGATGGGTTTCTACAAGATTTTCAGTGGCACTGTTACCTATACCAGGTACCGCAAGAAGACTCTGTCCACATCCTGGCCGGCAACCTTTCCGGCAGAGCAGCAGAGGCATACCGGGCCATCCCAGACGAAAACCTCAAAGTCTATGTTCGCGTAAAAGAAGTGATATTAGCACATTATGCGATTACTCCCGAAGCATATAGGCGACGGTTTTGGGAGATGAAAAAACTTGAACAGGATTCACACACATATTGAGCATGCCGAATGCATTGGGCCGCCCTAACATGGTTGCAAGTGAATCCATTCCGATACAGGCTCCTTTTCCACTGTATAAATACCCACTTCATCCATATTTATACAGATAAATGGCCCCTTCCTCCATCTCTCTGTATACCTAGCCCCTTCCTGCATCTCTCTGTATACCTGGCCCCTTTGTCCATATTTCTTTGTACCTGGCCCCTTTGACCATCTCTCTGTATATTGCCCCTCCGTCCATCTCTCTGTATCTGGTCCCTCCGACCATCTCTCTGTATCTGGCCCCTCCGTCCATCTCTCTGTATCTGGCCCCTCCGTCCTTCTCTCTGTATCTGGCCCATTTGGCCATCTCTCTGTATAAATGGCCCATCCGTCCATATCTCTGTGTACCTGGCTCTCTTCATCCATATCTCTGTGTACCTGGCTCCCTTCATCCATATCTCTGTGTACCTGGCCCCTTCCGCTATCTCTCTGGATAAGTCGCCCCTTCGTTTATCTCTCTGTATTCCTGGACCCTCCGTCCATCTCTCTGTGTACCTGGACGCTTTGTCCATCTCTCTGTATACCTGGCCCCTTTGTCCATCTCTCTGTGTACCTGGCCCCTTCGTCCATCTCTCTGTATACCTGGCCCGTTTGTCCATCTCTCTGTGTACCCGGCCCCTTCGTCCATCTCTGTGTGTACCCGGCCCCTTCGTCCATCTCTGTGTGTACCCGGCCTCTTCGTCCATCTCTGTGTGTACCCGGCCCCTTCGTCCATCTCTCTTTATACCTGGCCCCTTCGTCCATATCTCTGTATAAATGGCCCCTTCCTCCAATATCTGTGTACCTGGCTCCCTTCCTCCATATCTCTGTTTACCTGGCCCCTTCCGACATCTCTCTGGATAGGTGGCCCCTTCATCCATCTCTCTGTATACCAGGCTCCTCCGTCCATCTCTCTGTGTACCTGGCCCCTCCGTCCATCTCTCTGTGTACCGGTCCCCTCCCTCCATCTCTCTGTGTACCTGGACCCTTCCGCTATATCTCTGGATAAGTGGCCCCTTCATCCATCTCTCTGTATACCTGGCCCCTTCATCCAGCTCTCTGTATACCTGGCCCCTTTGTCCAGCTCTCTGTATACTTGGCCCCTTCGTCCATCTCTCTGTGTACCTGGCCCCTCCGTCCATCTCTCTGTGTACCTGGCCCCTCCGTCCATCTCTCTGTGTACCTGGCCCCTCTGTCCATCTCTCTGTGTACCTGGCCCCTCTGTCCATCTCTCTGTGTACCTGGCCCCTCTGTCCATCTCTCTGTGTACTTGGCCCCTCTGTCCATCTCTCTGTGTACCTGGCCCCTCTGTCCATCTCTCTGTGTACTTGGCCCCTCTGTCCATCTCTCTGTGTACTTGGCCCCTCTGTCCATCTCTCTGTGTACCTGGCCCCTCTGTCCATCACTCTGTGTACCTGGCCCCTCTGTCCATCTCTCTGTGTTACGGTCCCCTCCCTCCATCTCTCTGTGTACTTGGCTCCTCTGTCCATCTCTCTGTGTACCTGGCCCCTCTGTCCATCTCTCTGTGTTACGGTCCACTCCCTCCATCTCTCTGTGTACTTGGCCCCTCTGTCCATCTCTCTGTGTACCTGGCCCCTTCCTCCATCTCTCTGTGTATTTGGTCTCTGCATCTGTCTTCCTATATATCTATCTGTCTGTCCAGGACTGTCTGTCTGAAACTGACATGTATGTGTGTCTGTTTGACAGTGGTATGTCTGTGCGACGTCCTGAAATTCAGTGTCTCCAGGATTGGCATCTCTGTCTATCTGTCCAGGATTGATATGTTGGTATGTCTGTCTGTCTAGGATTAAAATGCGTGTATGTGTGTCTGTCCAGGACTGATATGTTGGCATGTCTGTATGTCTAGGATTGAAATGCTTGTATGTGTGTCTGTCCAGGATTAATATGTCTTTATGTCTGTATGTCTGTCCAGGATTGAGATCTCTAACTGTCCAGGATTGGTATGTCTGTACGTCCAATTTACCTGATGTGAAATAATTATAATAATAGACAGAGCCCTATTCCTGCTTAATCCAGTTTGTGAATAGCTGCCTTAAAGTCCTAGCAGGCACGCCAGGCTAGTGAGGGGTTAAATGAATGGGTTCCATATAATGCGTTATCACCCTGTATTATACTATTATATTATATTGCCCGGCTAGTGAGGGGTTAAATTGATGGGTTCCATATAATACGTTATCGCCCTGTATTATACTATTATATTATATTGCCCGGCTAGTGAGGGGTTAAATGAATGGGTTCCATATAATACGTTATCACCCTGTATTATACTATTATATTATATTGCTCGGTTAGTGAGGGGTTAAATCGATGGGTTTCTTATAATACGTTATCACCCTGTAGTACACTATTATATTACCAGGCTAGTGAGGGGTTAAATCGATGGGTGCCTTAAAATACGTTATCACTCTATATGATACTGTTATATTATATTGCCCAGTTAATCGGGTTAAATCGATGGGTTCCTTATAATACGTTATCACCCTGTATTATACTATTATATTATATTGCTCGGTTAGTGAGGGGTTAAATCGATGGGTTCCTTATAATACGTTATCACCCTGTATTATACTATTATATTATATTGCAGAGCTAATAAGGGGTTAAATCGATGGGTTCCTTATAATACGTTATCACCCTGTATTATACTATTATATTATATTGCCTGGCTAGTAAGGGGTTAAATCGATGGGTTCCTTACAATATGTTATCACCCTGTAATATACTATTATATTACCAGATTAGTAAGGGGTTAGATCGATGGGTTCCTTATAATACGTTATCACCCTATATTATACTATTATATTATATCACCAGGTTAGTGAGGGTTAAATCGATGGGTACCTTATAATACGTTATCACCCTGTATTATACTGTTATATTATATTGCCCGGCTAGTTATGGGTTAAATCGATGGGTTCCATATAATACGTTATCACCCTGTATTATACTATTATATTATATTGCACGGCTAGTAAGGGGTTAAATCGATGGGTTCCTTATAATACGTTATCACCCTATATTATACTATTATATTATATCACCAGGTTAGTAAGGGGTTAAATCGATGGGTTCCTTATAAAACGTTATCACCCTGTATTATACTATTATATTATATTGCACGGCTAGTAAGGGCTTAAATCGATGGGTTATTTACAATACGTTATCACCCTGTAATATACTATTATATTATATCACCAGGTTAGTGAGTGGTTAAATCGATGGATTCCTTACAATACGTTATCACCCTGTATTATACCATGTCTGACGCCGGCACCCATTATGGAGCCCAGACCTACCTCTAGCCAGGTCCTGACTCTTGCTTCTGTCCTTTGTGCTGATGTTTCAGCTAGGTCCTGGTGCGCTCGGTTCTGGTCCTGATGCTGGTCCTAAAAGGAATATTTTCCTCTTTCCTTCCTGCGTCACAATGATGCTCAGATACTGTGCGGATAATGAGAAGGAAGAGAGAAAGGAGGAGGGAGAGAGAGAGAGAAAGAACAAGCAGCAGGGAGGAGAGAGGGAGGGAGGGAGGAGAGACAGACAGAGAGAGAGGGAGGAGAGACAGACAGAAAGACAGACAGAGCTAGAGAGAGGGAGGATAAAGAGAACGAGAGACAGTCAGAGCTAGAGAGAGAGAGACACAGAGAGAGAGAATGTTGGTATCAAGAGGAGGATGGGGGGACAATACAGAGAAAAAAACAAGCCTAGGGAGGAGGGGGCGATAGAGGATTCTAGCAGCTACCATACTGAATGAGAGAGACATACAGAGACTGAGAGACAGACATGGATAGAAAGACAGAGCAAGAGACAGACAGGGACATAGAGACAAAGCGAGAGACAGACAGGGACATAGAGACATACAGGGACACTGAGAGTTAGAGCAACAGACAGTGACAGAGTGAGAGACAGACAAGGACACTGAGAGCTAGAGAGACAGACAGGGACATAAACACAAAGCGAGAGACAGACAGGGACATAGAGACAGTGCGAGTGACATAGAGGGACACTGAGAGCTTGAGAGAAAGATAGATACAGAGCGAGAGACAGACAAGGACATCGAGAGCTAGAGAGACAGACAGGGACAGAAAGACAGAGCGAGAGACAGACAGGGACACTGAGAGCTAGAGAGACAGACAGGGACAGAAAGACAAAGCGAGAGAAAGACAAGGACATAGAGACAGTGCGAGAGACATAGAGGGACACTGAGAGCTAGAGAGACAGACAAGGACACCGAGAGCTAGAGAGACAGACAGGGACAGAAAGACAGAGCAAAAGACATACAGGGAGACTGAGAGCTAGAGAGACAGACAAGGACAAAGAGACATAGCGAGAGACATACAGGGACACTGTGAGCTATAAAGATAGACAGGGACAGAAAGAAAAAGCGAGAGACAGACAGGGACAAAGAGACAGAGCAAGAGACATAGAGGGACACTGAGAGCTAGAGAGACAGACAGAGACAGAGTGAGAGACAGACAAGGACACTTAGAGCTAGAGAGACAGACAGGGACAGAAAGACAGAACGAGAGACACATAGGGACACTGAGAGCTAGAGAGACAGACAGAGACTGAGAGACAGACAGGGACAGAAAGACAGAGCAAGGGACAGACAGGGACAGAAAGACAGAGTGAGAGACACATAGGGACACTGAGAGCTAGAGAGACAGACAGAGACTGAGAGGCAGACAGGGACAGAAAGACAGAGCAAGGGACAGACAGGGACACTGAGACCTAAAGAAACAGACAGGGAAAGAAAGATGGAGCGAGAGACAGGCAAGGATGTTGAGAGCTAGAGAGACACACAGGAACATAGAGACAGACAGGGACAAAGAAACAGAGCGAGACATACAGGGACACTGAGAGCTAGAGAGACAGACAGGGACAGAAAGACAGAGCAAGAGACAGAGACACTGACAGCTAGAGAGACAGACAGAGAGAGCTAGAGACAGATAGGGACAGAGAGAGCTAGAGACAAACAGGGACAGAGAGAGCTAGCGAGACAAACTGGCAAACAGAGAGCATGAGACAGGCACACATATATATATATATATAGCAAGAGAGAGAGAAAAGCAGACATAGAAAGCACAAGAGACAAAGACAAACTGGAACAATAAAACAAGAGACATACAAAGAGAGAGAGGGAAACAGAAAGAAAGACAAACAAGGACACAGGAACAAAGAGAGTGAAAGAGACAGACAGGGAGAGAGAGAGAGTGAGCATGACAGAAAACGACCAAATAGCTGAAGAATGAAATGGTTATAAAAGAATAAAAGGAAGGAGGTTGTTTATTAAATAAGGTTAAAACTGCAAATATGTATATATATCAAAAGATTATGGTTTCCATTCTGCATAATTCCCAGTTTACTGGAAACATCAGATGTGCATAGAGTTATTCGCTAAACTGGCCATTTCTTGGGAATTCGACATTTTCCTCAACTTTGGCCTGAATCTTGCGTGACCGGTGGTAATGGTAATATCCAGATTTACCAAAACGAAAGGTTATTTCTAGGTGAAAATAGTGATCTATCTCCAGTCCTTGGTAACCTCGATGTAGCAATGGTAAAATACTGGGAAAATAATGATAAAATCTATCATCTACAAGTATATGAAATACGGGCCCTCGTCACCTCACTTTCCAGCAGGTTCTAAAGATTTATGGGTCTTAGATTCAAATAATAATACAGGGAGCGCCATGTGGGGTAACACGGAAAGAGAAAGATAATTCATTTAATTAGGATAAGCGGGGAGTGAGATTACCCACATTTTACGGGTGCTGAAGTGGTTAATTGCCTAAGACAAGGTGGGTGATACAGATTAATGGCTGTGCTGGGAGAATGGCAATGGGTTCAATATACACCATATACGTATTTGTATTATATTTTTGCTATAAAATATTTGTGGTAAGCGCGCCTATAATACACCTCCCCTAAAATCTCTGGATCAGGTTAACCAATATCTGAATTACTGTATCTTTATGTAAGCCATAAACCCAGCCGTGGCTCTTTCACTAATTGAAAACAATCCGTGATTTATTAAATCAATGAAGTGACTGAGACTCAGCTGAAAAGCTGGATGAGGATGAAATGATCCAAACAGGAGACACAACGAGCTGATATATTGAGACATATTGCGCTACGTTCATTTAACCCCTTAAGGACACATGACATGTGTGACATGTCATAATTCCATTTTATTCCAGAGGTTTGGTCCTTAAGGGGTTAAAGGGACAGGATGCAGTTACCCCCACAAATACACATTCTGACATCTGTTGTGTCTTATGGAACGAAAACAGTAAAATAAAACTCGATGCTACATCATTGATATTACCTTTTATATGGGACTAGCCAGTGGTTGATAATACTACTTATATTCTCACACGAACACCGACAACTGCTCCCCCAGTAGATCCTATCTCCCGAACGCCGTTCATCTAGTTGGTCGAAAAGTGGGACGGGCAGCGGTACCATCTTTGTCCGGGTTCGCAGAGGCCAAAATTAGTTCCAGATGTTGATGACCAGGTACCGCTGCCTGCGTTCGTGAGACAAAATGGCCGCCATGCACTAGTACACGTGTTTTCGGTTATACCCAGGGAAAGCACTCAAGTTAATCACCAAGTTGTGGTTAACAGCCAGGGGAGGTCGGCGTTCGAAGGGGTATAAAAGGGGACCACACACCGTCCGTTTGGGAGACAAGCAAGGCAGTACGGACAACCGAACACCAGGGAACGGAGTTTGTTACAGGGACCGGTTAGCGGCTAATATTACAGTTAATTGTGACCACTTAGTGGCTCATATTAATTATATAGGACAGATCAGAGGCTGATATTAAAGTTAACTGGGATTGGCAAGTGGCTTATATTACCGTTACATATTGCAGATATATGGGACTGGTCAGCGGTTGATCCTGCAGTTACTTGTGATGTCACCAGGCTGATATTGTTGTTATAGTACGTGCACTGTTCAGGTTATAGTACGTGGATCTGTTCAGGATTTTATCCAGACATGATGTTCTCTCTAGTGTCCCTGGATATCAGTATTAAATGTGCAGATTTTTCTCTATTAGTAAAACAATATTTTACTTTTCTACTATCCGGAAACCATCAAACCCTTAACTAGTCTGGAAAGGATTCCTTCTAATTAACTCCCATGTCCTATGATAGAGCATGGCTTGGAATTGCTAATCAACAATGTGTGTGCATGTTTGGAAAGGGTTCTCAATTGCGTTCTCACAGCCGGAATATTACAAGGCCCCGCACAGTGGAACACGAGTTCCTGCTCGGTGGTACTTAAACAGTGGTCTGCAATCCCATCATCAGCTCCACAGAACAAAATTAATTAGCTTCCGAGCCTTATTGACTATAGCAAAATGAATGCTGTTATATATTTTTTATTCCCTTTATCTGGCTGTCCGTACCCCCCCGTTTGTATACCAAAACCCCATCTGTGTGGTCCATGTGTTTGCATGTTTTAACAACCGACCACCCCTGGCTGTTAAAGAAAGTGGTTCCCCTGTGCCATTTTGTCTCTCGAAAGCTGGCAGCGGTACATGGTCGTCGACGACATGGAACTGTTTTCGGCTACACGACCCAGCGAACACCAGGTAAACTGATACCGCTGCCCATCCAACATCCCGAACTGTTACGAGAACGGCGTTCAGGAGACATAGACTACTGAACAAGGGGAACATTCGTATGCTAAGAGCCAGGGGGAGCATTCGTCAGTGTTTGTGTGAGAACCCCCGAAAGATGACAGGTCGTTGCCTGATTCTCTCTGGAACTGTTTTGGGGCATCACCTCGTGGCCGACCGGTCAAAACTTAACTGGAATGGCGTTCCCGAACCACCGTAGGTATCTGAGTGATATTTTGTCAGTGTGCGCTCAGATCCAAGCTATTCGGTGATGTAACTTTTGCGGGGTTCTGAAACATTAAAATGTGTTTTTGGGGTGTTTGAAATTATTGTAGATTTTTCTGTACCCGAGAGATAATTGAATTGTAGAGTTTTTCTCACGCAATTATCTCTCAGGTACAGAGGATCTTGGAAAGGAAACACCTGTAATGTTGTGTGAAAGACCCCATTTAGGGGTCAGTGCATAAAAGCCGTGTGTGACCAAATAAAGTTCAGTTGACTACCTGAATACTTTCCCGTTCAGCCCAGCACAGAAATGGCGAAAATTTTTGTCTATACCAAAAACTGTTAAACTGCTAAAACAATCTAAGATCCTGCACAATTTGGGCCTCGTTCAGTCACAACTTGCTGTCATCAGACTCTGCAAAAAACAACCCCTCCATTCCATGAGAATTTGTATGTATCACAAAGCTTTAATTAGGCCATAATAAATGTTAAACCTTAGATGTAATTTGGCCCTCATTCTGTCATTTTGTATGATTCATTCAATAACCATGTTCAAAATGCATGTTGTTTCGGCCCTAATTTTTAAGACCAGTTTGCTTTTAGCCTCTACTATATATGCAGCCACATTCTGAGGGGCAAAAATGTAAAAATAATATCAGAAAGTATTACTTTACTGAGAGGGTAGTGGATGCATGGAATAGCCTTCTAGCTGAAGTGATAGCGTTTAACACAGTGAGGGAATTTAAGCATGTGTAGGATATGCATAAGGCTATCCTAGATATAAGAAACAAATGCAAGTATTAAGAAAATTGGGCAGACGAGATAGGCCGAAAGGCTCTTAATGACCGTCACATTCTATGTTTCTGCCATTTCCGTAAATATATGCATTATTCGGTCAAAGCTGGCCATGAGTCTGTAATAGGCTTGTTCGGCCACATATGCATGAATATGATCCTCTGTGTGACCCTCATTCGGCATGAATATGATCCTCTGTGTGACCCTCATTCGGCCTTTGGTTCGGTTACATTCCTCTAGTTTACAATTATGTCTGGGACGTTCGGCTGCACGCTCTCGGAGTCCATTTGGCCAATGCTCAGCCAATCCATGTTTGTACAAACTCGAGTTCGACATTCCTTCTGCCTTTTTCTACTGAGCACGGTGGCATTCGGCCATTTCACAGTTATATGAAGCGTTTGGCTGCATGCCCATGGAGTCCATTTGGGCCATTCGCCCAATTCTCAACCAACCCAAGCGTGGTACATATTTAAGTTCTGCCCTCATTCGGCCTTGTTCTAGTATTGGCATTTAGCTGCATTATTGTCAAACATTCCGCCATGAGGCCAGTTTATGTGTTTTATATTAACTCTCATTCAGACAAACATTAAGGTCTCAGTTGTTTTCGGCCCTTGTTTGGCAAGATTGTATAATTATAGGAACTATAGGTAGAATTAAAAAATGTGGCATTTCTCATTCAGTCTTATTAGTTATCGCAATTACATTATATGTTATTATTCTATTTAACGTTAATTAGTTATTTGCATGATATGTGGTATGTTATGTTCTGTGCCTATGTTGCCACATTCTGCCATATAGTATGTCTGATTTTGTACAATTTTAGAGTAATGGGAATATTCATCATGTTATATGGTATTTGGTCGCGCCGCATTCAACCTTGTAGTATGTTTTATTAATAATGCATTCGGCAATTATATGTATTATCTGTTAATATTGGGCATTACACGGCTATAACGATTATTCTGTTGTACTCGGACTATGTTTATGTGTCCTGTTTACTCCAAGATTCGTATGTTACAACTGGCCCTCATTGGGCCACACTACATCAAGTTACCGTAAATACGAGTTAACCCTCAATTAGGCTTACAGTTTGTTTGATTCAGAGTTACAAGCTCAGCCACGATATACTACTAATTTAGATATAATACATGGTTCTTATTATATGGTCCTTACTTGGCCATATAGTTTTGTTTGTATGAAATATATTTTGCCACATTCGGTTAAATTGTTCAAATTCAGCCCTCATTCGGTCTATGTTTGAATGCAACACAATACACTGCTCAAAAAAATAAAGGGAACACAAAAATAACATCCTAGATCTGAATTAATTAAATATTCTTCTGAAATACTTTGTTCTTTACATAGTTGAATGTGCTGACAACAAAATCACACAAAAATTAAAGGTCTGGATGTGTAGTCACACTCAAAATGAAAGTGGAAAAACACACTACAGGCTGATCCAACTTTGATGTAATGTCCTTAAAACAAATTAAAATGAGGCTCAGTAGTGTGTCTGGCCTCCACGTGCCTGTATGACCTCCCTACAACACCTGTGCATGCTCCTGATGAGGTGGCGGATGGTCTCCTGAGGGTTCTCCTCCCAGACCTGGACTAAAGCATCTGCCAACTCCTGGACAGTCTGTGGTGCAACGTGACGTTGGTAGATGGAGCGAGACATGATGTCCCAGATGTGCTCAATTGGATTCAGGTCTGGGGAACGGGCGGGCCAGTCCATAGCATCAATGCAGGAACTGCTGACACACTCCAGCCACATGAGGTCTAGCATTGTCTTGCATTAGGAGGAACCCAGGGCCAACCGCACCAGCATATGGTCTCACAAGGGGTCTGAGGATCTCATCTCGGTACCTAATGGCAGTCAGGCTACCTCTGGCGAGCACATGGAGGGCTGTGCGGCCCCCCAAAGACATGCCACCCCACACCATTACTGACCCACTGCCAAACTGGTCATGCTGGAGGATGTTGCAGGCAGCAGAACGTTCTCCATGGCATCTCCAGACTGTCACTATTGCTCAGTGTGAACCTGCTTTCATCTGTAAAGAGCACAGGGCGCCAGTGGTGAATTTGCCAATCTTGGTGTTTTCTGGCAAATGCCAAACGTCCTGCACGGTGTTGGGCTGTAAGCACAACCCCCACCTGTGGACGTCGGGCCCTCATACCACCCTCATGGGGTCTGTTTCTGACCGTTTGAGCAGACACATGCACATTTGTGGCCTGCTGGAGGTCATTTTGCAGGGCACTGGCAGTGCTCCTCCTGTTCCTCCTTGCACAAAGGCGGAGGTAGCAGTCCTGCTGCTGGGTTGTTGCCCTCCTACGGCCTCCTCTATGTCTCCTGATGTACTGGCCTGTCTCCTGGTAGCGCCTCCATGCTCTGGACACTACACTGACAGACACAGCAAACCTTGCCACAGCTCGCATTGATGTGCCATCCTGGATGAGCTGCACTACCTGAGCCACTTGTGTGGGTTGTAGACTACGTCTCATGCTACCACTAGAGTGAAAGCACCGCCAGCATTCAAAAGTGACCAAAACATCAGCCAGGAAGCATAGGAACTGAGAAGTGGTCTGTGGTCACCACCTGCAGAACCACTCCTTTATTGGGGGTGTCTTGCTAATTGCCTATAATTTCCACCTATTGTCTATCCCATTTGCACAACAGCATGTGAAATTGATTGTCACTCAGTGTTGCTTCCTAAGTGGAGTTTTATTTCACAGAAGTGTGATTGACTTGGAGTTACATTGTGTTGTTTATATTTTCCCTTTATTTTTTTGAGCAGTGTATTATACCATGTTGGTTTGTGCATATTTGGCCATATAGTATATTCATATACTGTTTTAATCCTGCCATATAGTATGTTTGGTATTGTGCATATTTGTCAATCATTCAGCCTTATAGCATGTTGGGCATAGTGCATATTCGGCATTTATTCGGCCCTCAGCATAATTCACATTTGGGTATATAGAAACACAGAATGTGACAGCAGATAAGATACATTCGGTCCATCTAGTCTGCCTAATTTTCTAAATACTTTCATTAGTCCCTGGCCTTATCTTATATCTAGGATAGCCTTATGCCTATCCCACACAGACTTAAACCCCTTCACTGTTTTAACCTCTACCACTTCAGCTGGAAGGCTATTCCATGCATCCACTGCCCTCTCAGTAAAGTAATACTTCCTGATATTTTTATACCTTTGCCACTATAATTTAAGACTAGATATAGTATATGTTTGGTATTATGCATACATGACCTTAATTCAGCATATAGTATTTATTTGATATATTTGGCCCTCATTCGGCAATATAGTATGTTGGTATTTGTGCGTATTCGGCCCTCATTTGACCAGAGTACGTTTATATAGGGTTCTTATTCAGTTCTCATTCAGCCATATGTTTGTATGTATGGTAATCATTACATCCAGCCCTCACTGTTGATACATTTAGGTATGCATGAGGTAGATATGGCCATCATTTAGCCACACTGTATATTTACATTAGGCCCTCATTTGGTCATATCCCAAGTCTTTCATAAACATACTTTGCCCACATTTAGCGTACATACATATGGTTGTAACTTATGAGAGAGACAGCAGACCTGGTTCATTTTTGCTTTCTCAATTTATCGCGGCATACATTCATCCCACATGTATACAGTAATTTGTATACCATAGCTTTTTAAACCCAGTCGAACCCCCTTAATCTGGGCTGTTGCAGCTTGATTCAACCCACCAACTGCTCCCCTCTTTCTCCCATCACTTTTTTTTTATAGATATGCCCTAACATCGGTTTTGGCACACAACAACCGACTTTGCCTTACCACTGCTTTTGTCCCGAACCGCAAAAAAAAGAAAATGAAAGTTGAGATGGAGAGACAGAAAGGGATTTCAAAAGCAGTATCTGTATTATATACACACACATCTTCACTACATCCTTTACAAGATACACCTGGTATTGAACAAGGCTCAGTAATGATTAATAAAGGTTGTATATGTGTGTGAAGGATAAGAGGCAGGGGACTGGAGATGACCTCACATTCTTATGAAGAATTTGGGCAGAAGCAAAATGAAAGAATGAGATGAAAATCTTCGAGGCTGGTAATTTCTGTCAGTCATCTGGCCACCCTCTCTTAAAAAGATTGTGCACCTCTAGTACCGTATATAGAATTCCATTTCCTAAACGACAGAAACCGCAGAGCCCACATATAGACTAGCGCCAGCAAAAGCCACTAGCAAGAAATCGACACCATACCCACAGACAACCCTGAAAACCGTCCCGAGAGGCCCAAGGAACCAAAGACTGGGACAACACAAGCTCAACCACTCATTAGACTGACAAGACATATCTGTCCTCATGGCACACCATGGAAGCACCCTGATGACTAACCTACCCTTACCTACCCAAACAATGAACTGTCAAACATTGAATCTTGAAAACTGAATAGGCTTGCAATGTATATTTGACAAAGCAATGTTGTACCCCCTCACCCTCTCTTAATTCTGTAACCCCAAAACCAAATACAAAAGAAAAACAACGAAAAATAAAGAATTTTAAAAAAAGAATTAAAAAAAAGAATTCCATCTCAAGCAGACAATATGTATTATTATAGTGCAAAAAGACAGCAAATCTATAAATCAATTTATAGGAGCGTAGAATCAGCCACAATACATAATGAGCACCAAGCTCACAATCCATCACGACGTGGATTTGCAAACTACCAGAGTATATGATTCAAATCATTTAGAGGGTAAATCACTATAATTACAGCCAGAAACATGCGAGGAGGTACCTGGCCGATACTGAGAATGGCTAGTTCTTCAAGGGATTGTATATTGTTGCAGTTTAATTTACACTAACAAAGATACAGGAGAGAAATTACTGGGAAATAATCCGCAAATTTAGATCTCATGAGAGACTGGTTCACATCATTTATAACGACAGACACAAGAGTCACTTTACAGCATTTATTACAGAGACCAGACATTCCGGCAATATATAAAATAAACTCAATTTCTTCAGGAAAAGTGTCATTGCGAAGTCGCCATTATTCCAGAAACACCTGAAAAACAGAGAAAACAGTGAGAACCTTGATCTGCCGGTGGAATGAGTCATGTCACCTACACTCAAAACAAACTTACTGTCAAAATCAATCTTCTCCACGATGTTCTTGGGTTTGATGTTCTCCTCCTGATTACAGATAAAGATCTTTCCATTATCCCCTTCTGCCCATCCGTATTTGCTCATCCAGACTCTGAGCTGAGGCTCTGCCAAGACAACACAGAATGTAGTGACACAGACATCAAAATTCAGACTGAACGTGCTAATTCACTTTACGCCGAGAACACAAACGTATTCCTGATCCTATTGTTTTAAAACCACCATCTAGCCCCCTGTCCAATATAGTGAAATCTTACTTGTATGCAAGTCTGCACCTGTTGCCTCTGATCTGCCTGCCTGACATCTGATGTGATTCCCTGAGCCAATCACAATGCTTTCTAATAAGATTGGCTGAGGCTGTGAAGGAGGCAGAACAGGGGCAGAGCCAGCATAAGCCAAACACAGCCCTGGCCATTCAACATCTCCTCATAGTTTTATGGAATGAATGCATTTCCATGAGGAAAGTTCAATGTCTCCATGCAGAGGGCGGGGTCACTGAAAGTCAGTCAAAGTGTCCCAGGAAGCACCTCTAGTAGCCATCTGGGGAGTGGCCAGTGAAGTTATCACTAAGCTGTAATGTAAACACTGCATTTTCTCTGAAACGACAGTGTTTACAGCAAAAAGCCTGAAGGGAAGGATTCTACTCACCAGAACAAATACAATAAACTGTAGTTGTTCTGGTGACTACAGTGTCCCTTTAAATAATACTGTACCGTTCCAAAATTAAATCGTAAACCATGTCATCTTTTTTACCCACTAGAATCAAATTCTGTCTAACTGATGTGAGCTGCTGAATAGCACCTGGTCCTTCACATTACAAACCTGGACAGCACTAAGCGTCCTGTGCTGGGTCTGTGCAATCTAGTCAGAGCCAGAATGACAGTTTCAACTTGAAACCTCAGAATAAGTCTCCGTCAGATATATCAGGGCTCCCTAGGTTTCACACAGACACCAAAACGTTTTGTGTACATTGTTTCTGGGAAAGATTAGAGTTGTTTACCCACAGGCATAGACAGTAAAGGTTTGACTGTGATGAAGTACGTGGCCAGGAAAAACTAATTGTTAGTGAGCTAGAAATTGGTTTAGATTAACTACTTTTAAATGTGCGTTTGGTTTAAATTCACAGTTGTCCTGGCACTGGGGGACATTTATTAACGTTTTGCAGACTCCTTTTAATCAAGTTTTTGTCTCAATATTAAATGATTTCAGATTTTTCCATCTGTTGCTTTTTTAGACCTTTAAACTTTTTTTCTTTTGAAATATAAGCCATTATTTTTGCTGCTAAAACAGATTTCTGACCTTTCCAACAGAACAATATTGTGTTTTTCTGCCTTTTTACTCTATTCTAAATTTTGCCGTTTACTATAATAAAAACTGGTGCTTTTTAGATTTCTCTTAGAATATTAATAAAAACAATCAAAATAATAATGGAATTTAATTCGACAACCCCCTCCCCCCCATCTCTGTCCCCAGATAACGTGCCAGCAGTATATAGTAAGAAATAAAAAGATGATAAAGGTAATGAAAGCAGGAATTATCAGAATAGTTGCAGAAACATGGGAATTTAACCAAATCGGTTAGTTAAGTGTCAGGTTATTTGGAAACACTTGACTTTAACACTATAAGAAGTAAGACTTCCACAGGTCGTACAGGAAGAATTAGACACTTACCGGACAGGTCTCCAAGCATCTCGGCCAGGAGCCAGCGCTCAATATGCTGATAGGTGATTCCAACTACATGGCAAATAACTGGAAGAAATAAAAATAAAATAAAAAAGACAGGAATTTGAAAATTGTTTGCCTTATTAGCATTTCATGAGACCAATATTTCAATAATCACACAGCAATGAAATAGCCAACAGTTTACTTCCAGTGTTGCAAACCCACTGTGCTCCGAATTGGAAACTTTGCGCTGGAAGCATATTGACGCCAAGCGGAGTCTGCTAGACCTTGGTAAATGTGGGAGTATATTGACGCCAAGCAGAGTCTGCTAGACCTTGGTAAATGTGGGAGTATATTGACCCCAAGCAGGATCTGCTAGACCTAGGTAAATGTGGGAGTATATTGACCCCAAGCAGGATCTGCTAGACCTTGGTAAATGTGGGAGTATATTGACGCCAAGCAGGATCTGCTAGACCTTGGTAAATGTGGGAGCATATTGACTCCAAGCGGGATCTGCTAGACCTTGGTAAATGTGGGAGTATATTGACGCCAAGCAGGATCTGCTAGACCTTGGTAAATGTGGGAGCATATTGACTCCAAGCGGAGTCTGCTAGACCTTGGTAAATGTGGGAGTATATTGACCCCAAGCAGGTTCTGCTAGACCTTGGTAAATGTGGGAGTATATTGACCCCAAGCAGGATCTGCTAGACCTTGGTAAATGTGGGAGTATATTGACCCCAAGCAGGTTCTGCTAGACCTTGGTAAATATGGGAGTATATTGACCCCAAGCAGGATCTGCTAGACCTTGGTAAATGTGGGAGTATATTGACTCCAAGCGGAGTCTGCTAGACCATATTGACGCCAAGCGGGATCTGCTAGACTTGGTAAGTAAAAGGCTGAACTGACATTGAGTACAGAGTGAGTGCAGTGAATTCTCCAATTCCTGCTTTTGTGAATAATGAACATTACACAGACTGTAGTTTGGACCAGTGTCTGTAGCTTTAAGGTGGAATGCAGAGCTTGTTAATTCTATCCCTGGATTATATGGACTTAGAACTATCTCCCCACACAGAGAGACATTCAGTAAACCAGGAATCAGAGAGAAATTACAAGGTAATTACTACGATCTGGAACAATTTCTACAGCTCAGCTTTTTACAGTTTGGCTGATTTAGTCACAAATTCAAGATTTACTTCAAATTTTCACGCAGTTCTAGGATTAGAGAATAAACTCTACAAATGTGCAGAACGCAAGGCTTCTTTACAACAAATAGTCAGACTGCAGAGAACATAGTGTTTTTAGGGGTGTAAATAGAATAAGGGGATGCTCTCTGCTTTCACTCACTGGACCCCGTGTGAAGAGATTAAATAACAGCACACGTGGGAAAGAAGGAGCAAGGGATACAAGTGCATGCTGAGTGGTGGAGCAGCGGATGGAGCTTCCAGATTCAGAATAAGTGGAGGATCAGCTATGTTCGGAAAAGACAATTCATAAAACCACTTACATTTTCTGACCGAATCCTCAAAACCTGCAATACCGTCCAAGAGATCTAAATTCTCATCGAGAGCTTGCTGCGGAGACAAAATGAGAACAGCATAGTTAGTGGAAAGCAGAGAAGATGGCACAGGGAGGTGGCAGCACAAGAGTCCAAACAAACGATTTATTAATATATAATATATATATATATATATATATATATATATATATATATATATATATATATATATATCATTTTAAGTTGTGTGTTTTTTGTTCCTTTATGGGTTATCTGACCAATGCTCACTATCTTGCAGCATTTATGGTCCAGCAATTTTAACAGATGATTGTAAAATAGTACATAAATGAGAACATAAAATTCTAACTTTTCAATACACATAAATTATCCCGTAGGACCTTATTTACTACCAAATCATTCTTTTTACTTTCCACACCATGTTCTCCTCTTATATTTGGGAGATATGAAATAATTTTGTGATATCAGTCGTGCAGGTTAGAGCCGCAGATGGATGGATTGTGTGACTGAAGGTGTAAGTACTATGTAACAGACAATTCTATTAAATAACTATGATGTGTACACAGTTTGGGGTCCTATCCTCTAGAATCTTTGGATCCCAATTTCAAGAACAGTTGTAAATAGCACGTGGAGAATTTCACATGTTCAATTTCTTAAAACTGTAGATGTGCTGCTACTAGTGACCTGCTATGGTTATTAAGCTGTGCTTAAATATTTACCCCCCCCCCCCCCCTTTTATATACCTTTTGTATTGCTGTCTGCAAAATCAGTAAACATTTGGACACTCCCTGAACAGACAGGTTAATTTACACCCATAACTGCTCTAAATGAAACCAACAAGCCCAGGGTGACTTAACATTGAAATTCTATCTATTGTCCAAGCCTACTCAACAATGCAAAAAGCTTCCTTTATTCACACCTTTCTTAAATATACAGCTCAAGGACATTGAGAACCTCTCCAAGAAATACAGCCTCCTTCACTAAACGATAATTCCCTGCATGATGCACCCAATGTGTTTTTAGGCGACATTCCCATCGGATCCCCAGAAATTTTTTTAATTAACATCAGGAAAACCTATTTAACCCATTGAATATTTGTATTTCACCTTATTTGAATCTCTCGTGCTTATTGTGTATAGAAGATTTTAACGTCCAGCGATAACAGCAGGACATCAATACTGCTCTATATGTAGTTTCCATGTTACTGGTACTTACCCAGAATGACTGAAAATGACAGGTTTCCAGGAGGTCCCCCAAATAGAGAATCTGTCTGATCGGCCGTTCTTCTTGCTGAATCCCAAATGGTTAAGGAATCATTGGCAAAAAGTTTGAAAATCCCACCAGCAACAACACAACTGTTTTAAAACAGGAGCCCAGTTACTCCAATATCCATCACACCTCCCACCCACATTATATTTATCCCTAGAATACCATCTATGACACACCGAATCTACCGCTGGAGTGCCACCACACAACAAATCTATCCCTGGAACACAGAGGCATAACTAGAAACCACAGGGCCCGGTGCGAAAATAGCCCTGGCCCCCCTTCCCAATACATATACCCTCTCCCTGCCCCTCCATTTGTAGAATATAAAATACATACACAGATACCTATATGGACACATGCTAATACACAGATACACAGAATTACACTTTTACAGATACAAACATTGACACACATACAGAGATACACATACACAGAATGACACGCATACAGATGCATAGGGGCACACACTGACACATGCAGATAGATACACATACAGACACGTGCAGAAAAACAGATACGCATGCACACACTTAATGACAAACATTCAGATACACAGAATGACATGCATAAAGATACATAGGGGCACAAACTGACACACATGCAAACAGACACATATACAGACATTCATACACACACACCAAATCTATCCCTGGAGCGCCGCCACACGCACCAAATCTATCCCTAGAGCGCCGCCACACACACCAAATCTATCCCTAGAGCGCCGCCACACGCACCAAATCTATCCCTAGAGCGCCGCCACACGCACCAAATCTATCCCTAGAGCGCCGCCACACGCACCAAATCTATCCCTAGAGCGCCGCCACACGCACCAAATCTATCCCTGGAGCGCCACCACCACACACACACACCAAATCTATCCCTGGAGCGCCTCCACCACACACACACACCAAATCTATCCCTGGAGCGCCGCCACCACCACACACACCGAATCTATCCCTGGAGCGCCGCCACCACCACACACACCGAATCTATCCCTGGAGCGCCGCCACCACCACACACACCGAATCTATCCCTGGAGCGCCGCCACCACCACACACACCGAATCTATCCCTGGAGCGCCGCCACCACCACACACACCGAATCTATCCCTGGAGCGCCGCCACCACCACACACACCGAATCTATCCCTGGAGCGCCGCCACCACCACACACACCGAATCTATCCCTAGAGCGCCGCCACACGCACCAAATCTATCCCTGGAGCGCCACCACCACACACACACACACCAAATCTATCCCTGGAGCGCCTCCACCACACACACACACCAAATCTATCCCTGGAGCGCCACCACCACACACACCGAATCTATCCCTGGAGCGCCACCACCACACACACCGAATCTATCCCTGGAGCGCCACCACCACACACACCGAATCTATCCCTGGAGCGCCACCACCACACACACCGAATCTATCCCTGGAGCGCCGCCACCACCACACACACCGAATCTATCCCTGGAGCGCCGCCACCACCACACACACCGAATCTATCCCTGGAGCGCCGCCACCACCACACACACCGAATCTATCCCTGGAGCGCCGCCACCACCACACACACCGAATCTATCCCTGGAGCGCCGCCACCACCACACACACACACACACCGAATCTATCCCTGGAGAGAGCGTGCGTGTGCGTGCACACACACACACACACAGAATGTATCCCTTGCAGTCTCACTCAGCTGGATTCCAATACATGACATAAACGTGACTCCAGACTGAATTGCAGTTCACGGTATTAATATATGTGGAAGTAGCCATTACTGGAGATATGCTTTTCTCTTATAACCAATTCTAGTTCTCAATATCCAGATGTGCAATGTCTGCCTTCAAACTGGATTTTACTAACTGTACCAACATACATACATACATAGAAACAAATCTACAAAGACCTTGGAGATCTGGTCAGCGTTGGGGCACACTAAATATAAAGGGATAGTCTAAGCACCAGCATCACGTCTTCTTAATGAAATGATTTCGGGTATTTTGATTGAGGTATATTGCTGCCCCTGCAGCCTTGCTGTAGTAAAAAGTGTAATTTATGCAAAATAGCATGGATTCCATTTTACAGTTTCCACACTTGCTAGTGATGGTCACACAGGCAGAAACTACTGATAGTGATACATGGGAAAATTGACACCCGTGTGTCGTGTATCCTCATCTGCTGAGCATATCCCTTAATCAAAGCTGCACTCACTATGGTACAGGTACTCCATGACCAGAGGGAAGCAGACTTTAACAATGGCACAAACGTGTGGGAGTTGGGTTTACAGATGACACTATTTCTGCCTATTCTCCAGTTATGTGACTATCTACAGACAGCACCATAACCTACGGAAAGAACACAAGATGTCAGACACAAAGCAACAAAGGATACGTGAGCCTGGTCGATCATACACTTGCAGAGAGTGAAGTCTGTGTGTGGGAGGTTAGTCAAAGCTTTCAGGAGGATCTGAGCGGTGACATTGGTCTGGAAGAAAGCTGGATTGAACTGATAGCTGTGGAGAAACAGGAAAAGGAGAATCACTAATTAGTAGTGTTGGCACATCCACCATGTTTTCTATACAGTGTCTTCATGCTGTAGGAGATTTTATGAAGAGGCTGTCCTGCAGTTCTGTGCTATTAAAGGTACACTCTTGGCACCAGAACCACTGAGGTTTCATGGAGTGGTTCTGGGAAATATTTCTGTGTTGATTTATTTCACTGCAGTCCAATGCCACCTCTAATAGCAGTCACTTGAACAGCCAGCAAAGGGACTTCCTGGACAAGCGCTTGCAAAGCATGCAGGACTCCATGCCGAACGCTCCCCATAGAGATGGATTGAGTTAATGCATCTCTAAGAGAAGCAGATTTGCGCAGTGCAGCTATTTGGTCTACGTGCATGCTAACCTCCTAACATTTCCCTACTGGGAAGCACTGGATTGGCTGCAATCATCAGTAATATTGATTTCAACCAGCGGAGGCGGATGGAATACAGCGAGACTGGCTCACCGGGGACATTTCTAATCACCAATGGCTAGTGGAAATGTTATGCCCTGAACTAGGGTTTTTCCTGCCACCATCTGCAGCACTGATAATACAGAATAACACTTCTCATTATTAAAACTTCTTTTCATACAAAGTGGATGGCAGTGACTGACTATGAGCGAAGAGGGAGGGGCATTCTCAGCCAGTCTATATAAAACCATTAGATATAAGGATGGCTCCCATGAAGCCTAGAGGCGAGTTGTTAATTTGACCAATTTATGAACTTTACACGGCTATTGGGGTACTGGACTTTAACGAATTTATCAACTTTCAATCACATTAAAACCATCATATCAGGACTGAAATAACCTGGCAGCAATACACAGCTATTTTCTGCATACACCAGATTTACAACGTAAGTGGTACAGTATGATGAAGTCTCTTCTACCCAAACTACTTACAGTTTTAGCACAGCTAGATTGGCCTCCAGATCATATGCATTTTCCTTTGCTTGCGTCTCTACGTATCGTTCTAGAGTAGCGAGGTTTTCAGGATTATACCTGGAGAGTGACATGTGCGGCAAGATATAGTATAACAATTATAACAATATACAGCAAAACATACTATTACACCAACATGAACGCTGCAATAAGAGGTGGGGGCCAGCTGCGCAGAGATGGGGGCTCAATCAGGCAGAGATAGATGGGGGGTCGGTTACGCCGAGATATGGGGGGGTGGGTCGGTTACGCCGAGATATGGGGGGGTGGGTCGGTTACGCCGAGATATGGGGGGGTGGGTCGGTTACGCCGAGATATGGGGGGGTGGGTCGGTTACGCCGAGATATGGGGGGGTGGGTCGGTTACGCCGAGATATGGGGGGGTGGGTCGGTTACGCCGAGATATGGGGGGGTGGGTCGGTTACGCCGAGATATGGGGGGGTGGGTCGGTTACGCCGAGATATGGGGGGGTGGGTCGGTTACGCCGAGATATGGGGGGGTGGGTCGGTTACGCCGAGATATGGGGGGGTGGGTCGGTTACGCCGAGATATGGGGGGGTGGGTCGGTTACGCCGAGATATGGGGGGGTGGGTCGGTTACGCCGAGATATGGGGGGGGGGGGGGTCGGTTACGCCGAGATATGAGGGGGTGTGTCGGTTACGCCGAGATATGGGGGGGTGGGTCGGTTACGCCGAGATATGGGGGGGGGGGGGGGTTAGTTACAGAGATGATTGGGGGGTTAGTTACAGAGATGATGGGGGGGTTAGTTACAGAGATGATGGGGGGGTTAGTTACAGAGATGATGGGGGGGTTAGTTACAGAGATGATGGGGGGGTTAGTTACAGAGATGATGGGGGGGTTAGTTACAGAGATGATGGGGGGGTTAGTTACAGAGATGATGGGGGGGTTAGTTACAGAGATGATGGGGGGGTTAGTTACAGAGATGATGGGGGGGTTAGTTACAGAGATGATGGGGGGGTTAGTTACAGAGATGATGGGGGGGTTAGTTACAGAGATGATGGGGGGGTTAGTTACAGAGATGATGGGGGGGTTAGTTACAGAGATGATGGGGGGGTTAGTTACAGAGATGATGGGGGGGTTAGTTACAGAGATGATGGGGGGGTTAGTTACAGAGATGATGGGGGGGTTAGTTACAGAGATGATGGGGGGGTTAGTTACAGAGATGATGGGGGGGTTAGTTACAGAGATGATGGGGGGGTTAGATACAGAGATGATGGGGGGGTTAGTTACAGAGATGATGGGGGGGGTTAGTTACAGAGATGATGGGGGGGTTAGTTACAGAGATGATGGGGGGGTTAGTTACAGAGATGATGGGGGGGTTAGTTACAGAGATGATGGGGGGGTTAGTTACAGAGATGATGGGGGGGTTAGTTACAGAGATGATGGGGGGGGTTAGTTACAGAGATGATGGGGGGGTTAGTTACAGAGATGATGGGGGGGTTAGTTACAGAGATGATGGGGGGGTTAGTTACAGAGATGATGGGGGGGTTAGTTACAGAGATGATGGGGGGGGTTAGTTACAGAGATGATGGGGGGGTTAGTTACAGAGATGATGGGGGGGTTAGTTACAGAGATGATGGGGGGGTTAGTTACAGAGATGATGGGGGGTTAGTTACAGAGATGATGGGGGGGTTAGTTACAGAGATGATGGGGGGGTTAGTTACAGAGATGATGGGGGGGTTAGTTACAGAGATGATGGGTGGGTTAGTTACAGAGATGATGGGTGGGTTAGTTACAGAGATGATGGGTGGGTTAGTTACAGAGATGATGGGTGGGTTAGTTACAGAGATGATGGGTGGGTTAGTTACAGAGATGATGGGTGGGTTAGTTACAGAGATGATGGGTGGGATAGTTACAGAGATGATGGGTGGGATAGTTACAGAGATGATGGGTGGGTTAGTTACAGAGATGATGGGGGGTTAGTTACAGAGATGAAGGGGGGGTTAGTTACAGAGATGATGTGGGGGTTAGTTACAGAGATGATGGGGGGGTTAGTTACAGAGATGATGGGGGGGTTAGTTACAGAGATGATGGGGGGGTTAGTTACAGAGATGATGGGGGGGTTAGTTACAGAGATGATGGGGGGGGTTAGTTACAGAGATGATGGGGGGGGTTAGTTACAGAGATGATGGGGGGGGGTTAGTTACAGAGATGATGGGGGGGGTTAGTTACAGAGATGATGGGGGGTTAGTTACAGAGATGAAGGGGGGGTTAGTTACAGAGATGATGGGGGGTTAGTTACAGAGATGATGGGGGTTAGTTACAGAGATGATGGGGGGTTAGTTACAGAGATGATGGGTGGGTTAGTTACAGAGATGATGGGTGGGTTAGTTACAGAGATGATGGGTGGGTTAGTTACAGAGATGATGGGTGGGTTAGTTACAGAGATGATGGGTGGGTTAGTTACAGAGATGATGGGTGGGTTAGTTACAGAGATGATGGGTGGGTTAGTTACAGAGATGATGGGTGGGATAGTTACAGAGATGATGGGTGGGATAGTTACAGAGATGATGGGTGGGTTAGTTACAGAGATGATGGGTGGGTTAGTTACAGAGATGATGGGTGGGTTAGTTACAGAGATGATGGGTGGGTTAGTTACAGAGATGATGGGTGGGTTAGTTACAGAGATGATGGGTGGGTTAGTTACAGAGATGATGGGTGGGTTAGTTACAGAGATGGGTGGGTTAGTTACAGAGATGGGTGGGTTAGTTACAGAGATGGGTGGGTTAGTTACAGAGATGGGGGGGTTAGTTACAGAGATGGGGGGGTTAGTTACAGAGATGGGGGGGTAGTTACAGAGATGGGGGGGTAGTTACAGAGATGGGGGGTTAGTTACAGAGATGGGGGGGTTAGTTACAGAGATGGGAGGGTTAGTTACAGAGATGGGGGGTCAGTTACAGAGATGGGGGGGTTAGTTACAGAGATGGGGGGTTAGTTACAGAGATGGGGGGGTTAGTTACAGAGATGGGGGGTTAGTTACAGAGATGGGGGGGTTAGTTACAGAGATGGGGGGGTTAGTTACAGAAATGGGGGGGTGGTTAGTTACAGAGATGGGGGGGTTAGTTACAGAGATGGGGGGGTTAGTTACAGAGATGGAGGGGTTAGTTACAGAAATGGGGGGGTGGTTAGTTACAGAGATGTGGGGGGGTAGTTACAGAGATGTGGGGGGGTAGTTACAGAGATGGGGGGGGGGTTAGTTACAGAGATGGAGATTATACAGAGAGGCTGTTGGTTGGGTCCCCTGGCCCCCCGGGCCGCACATGGCCCTCTTGCTCTGTGTTTCTCTACCTGTCGATCCCTCGCAGTAATTTGCACACATTTGCTCTCATCTGCTCGAAGGAAGCCATGATTCCTGCCGGATGGTGGAATAGACCGGAAAAGGAAATACGTACAAGCTTCTGGCCTCAACGCAGTGTACCCTGGGATCACTTCCGCCCTCATAGGGTCACGTGTCTTCCTGCTTAGCGCGCGACATGGGGAAGGGAGAGTGCGCGCAAAGGACGCGGCCATCTTAGTACACCTAACAGAGCGCGAGTATTCTAAAAGGCGTCTCCAAGGCATCCGGTAACAACATGGCGCCCAATGCTACCTGATCTGAGTGTACCAACATGGCGCCCAATGCTACCTGATCTGACTCTACCAAAATGGCGCCCAATGCTACCTGATCTGACTCTACCAACATGGCGCCCAATACTGCCTGATCTGACTCTACCAACATGGCGCCCAATACTGCCTGATCTGACTGTACCAACATGGCGCCCAATGCTACCTGATCTGACTCTACCAACATGGCGCCCAATGCTACCTGATCTGACTCTACCAACATGGCGCCCAATACTGCCTGATCTGACTCTACCAACATGGCGCCCAATACTGCCTGATCTGACTGTACCAACATGGCGCCCAATGCTACCTGATCTGACTCTACCAACATGGCGCCCAATGCTACCTGATCTGACTCTCCCAACATGGTGCTCAATGCTACCTGATCTGAGTATACCAACATGGCGCCCAATGCTACCTAATCTGAGTAAACCAACATAGCGCCCAATGCTACCTGATCTGAGTATACCAACATGGCGCCCAATGCTACCTGATCTGAGTGTATTAACATGGTTCCCAATGCTACCTGATCTGAGTATACCAACATGGCGCCCAGTGCTACCTGATCTGAGTATACCAACATGGAGCCCAATGCTACCTGATCTGAGTGTATCAACATGGTGCCCAATGCTACCTGATCTGAATATACCAACATGGTGCCCAAAGCTACCTGATCTGACTCTACTAACATGGCGTCCAATGCTACCTGATCTGTCTCTACCAACATGGCGCCCAATACTGCCTGATCTGACTGTACCAACATGGCGCCCAATGCTACCTGATTTGACTGTACCAACATGGCGCCCAATGCTACCTGATCTGAGTATACCAACATGGCGCCCAATGCTACCTGATCTGAGTTTATCAACATGGTGCCCAATGCTACCTGATCTGAGTGTATCAACATGGTGCCCAATGCTACCTGATCTGAGTATACCAACATGGTGCCCAATGCTACCTGATCTGAGTATACCAACATGGCGCCCAATGCTACCTGATCTGGGTAAACCAATATAGCGCCCAATGCTACCTGATCTGAGTATACCAACATTGCGCCCAATGCTACCTGATCTGAGTATACCAACATGGCACCCAATGCTACCTGATCTGAGTGTATCAACATGGTGCCCAATACTGCCTGATCTGACTGTACCAACATGGCGCCCAATGCTACCTGATCTGAGTATACCAACATGGCGCCCAATGCTACCTGATCTGAGTGTACCAACATGGCGCCCAATGCTACCTGATCTGACTCTACCAAAATGGCGCCCAATGCTACCTGATCTGACTCTACCAACATGGCGCCCAATACTGCCTGATCTGACTCTACCAACATGGCGCCCAATACTGCCTGATCTGACTGTACCAACATGGCGCCCAATGCTACCTGATCTGACTCTACCAACATGGCGCCCAATGCTACCTGATCTGACTCTCCCAACATGGTGCTCAATGCTACCTGATCTGAGTATACCAACATGGCGCCCAATGCTACCTAATCTGAGTAAACCAACATAGCGCCCAATGCTACCTGATCTGAGTATACCAACATGGCGCCCAATGCTACCTGATCTGAGTGTATTAACATGGTTCCCAATGCTACCTGATCTGAGTATACCAACATGGCGCCCAGTGCTACCTGATCTGAGTATACCAACATGGAGCCCAATGCTACCTGATCTGAGTGTATCAACATGGTGCCCAATGCTACCTGATCTGAATATACCAACATGGTGCCCAAAGCTACCTGATCTGACTCTACTAACATGGCGTCCAATGCTACCTGATCTGTCTCTACCAACATGGCGCCCAATACTGCCTGATCTGACTGTACCAACATGGCGCCCAATGCTACCTGATTTGACTGTACCAACATGGCGCCCAATGCTACCTGATCTGAGTATACCAACATGGCGCCCAATGCTACCTGATCTGAGTTTATCAACATGGTGCCCAATGCTACCTGATCTGAGTGTATCAACATGGTGCCCAATGCTACCTGATCTGAGTATACCAACATGGTGCCCAATGCTACCTGATCTGAGTATACCAACATGGCGCCCAATGCTACCTGATCTGGGTAAACCAATATAGCGCCCAATGCTACCTGATCTGAGTATACCAACATTGCGCCCAATGCTACCTGATCTGAGTATACCAACATGGCACCCAATGCTACCTGATCTGAGTGTATCAACATGGTGCCCAATACTGCCTGATCTGACTGTACCAACATGGCGCCCAATGCTACCTGATCTGAGTATACCAACATGGCGCCCAATGCTACCTGATCTGACTCTACCAAAATGGCGCCCAATGCTACCTGATCTGACTCTACCAACATGGCGCCCAATACTGCCTGATCTGACTGTACCAACATGGCGCCCAATGCTACCTGATCTGACTCTACCAACATGGCGCCCAATGCTACCTGATCTGACTCTCCCAACATGGTGCCCAATGCTACCTGATCTGAGTATACCAACATGGCGCCCAATGCTACCTAATCTGAGTAAACCAACATAGCGCCCAATGCTACCTGATCTGAGTATACCAACATGGCGCCCAATGCTACCTGATCTGAGTGTATTAACATGGTTCCCAATGCTACCTGATCTGAGTATACCAACATGGCGCCCAGTGCTACCTGATCTGAGTATACCAACATGGAGCCCAATGCTACCTGATCTGAGTGTATCAACATGGTGCCCAATGCTACCTGATCTGAATATACCAACATGGTGCCCAATGCTACCTGATCTGACTCTACTAACATGGCGTCCAATGCTACCTGATCTGTCTCTACCAACATGGCGCCCAATACTGCCTGATCTGACTGTACCAACATGGCGCCCAATGCTACCTGATTTGACTGTACCAACATGGCGCCCAATGCTACCTGATCTGAGTATACCAACATGGCGCCCAATGCTACCTGATCTGAGTTTATCAACATGGTGCCCAATGCTACCTGATCTGAGTGTATCAACATGGTGCCCAATGCTACCTGATCTGAGTATACCAACATGGTGCCCAATGCTACCTGATCTGAGTATACCAACATGGCGCCCAATGCTACCTGATCTGGGTAAACCAATATAGCGCCCAATGCTACCTGATCTGAGTATACCAACATTGCGCCCAATGCTACCTGATCTGAGTATACCAACATGGCACCCAATGCTACCTGATCTGAGTGTATCAACATGGTGCCCAATACTGCCTGATCTGACTGTACCAACATGGCGCCCAATGCTACCTGATCTGAGTATACCAACATGGCGCCCAGTGCTACCTGATCTGAGTGTATCAACATGGTGCCCAATGCTACCTGATCTGAGTATACCAACATGGCGCCCAATGCTACCTGATCTGAGTGTATCAACATGGTGCCCAATGCTACCTGATCTGAGTATACCAACATGGTGCCCAATGCTACCTGATCTGGGTAAACCAACATGGCGCCCAGTGCTATCTGATCTGAGCAAACCAATATAGCGCCCAATGCTACCCGATCTGAGTATACCAACATGGCGCCCAATGCTATCTGATCTGAGTATACCAACATGGCACCCAATGCTACCTGATCTGAGTGTATCAACATGGTGCCCAATACTGCCTGATCTGACTGTACCAACATGGTGCCCAATGCTACCTGATCTGAGTATACCAACATGGCTCCCAATGCTACCTGATCTGAGTGTATCAACATGGTGCCCAATGCTACCTGATCTGAGTATACCAACATGGTGCCCAATGCTACCTGATCTGAGTATACCAACATGGCGCCCAATGCTACCTGATCTGGGTAAACCAACATGGCGCCCAATGCTACCTGATCTGAGTATACCAACATGGCGCCCAGTGCTACCTGATCTGAGTAAACCAATATAGCGCCCAATGCTACCTGATCTGAGTATACCAACATGGCGCCCAATGCTACCTGATCTGAGTATACCAACATGGCACCCAATGCTACCTGATCTGAGTGTATCAACATGGCGCAAAATGCTACCGCATCTGAGTATACCCACTAATTGGATCTATATCCTTGGAGAAAAGTATAGCGATTGCTCTCTTCTTTTTAATCTATGAGGGAGGATTTAATTATCACTGGAACCTTTTTGTTGTTTAGAGATACATTGTCTTGTAATGTGGTGGGTTTCTTGTATATTTGCAATCTGTGTCCTGCTTTTTATTAAAAAATCCAACAAGATTGTTCTCTTTTGAGGGGAGTTGAGACCCTAAGCAATAATAACCCCAATCTCACCATTGTACCTTTTCCTTCTAATACTTCTCCCCTCGCAATTCCAACTTAAAAATTACTTTACTAACATTGGACAAACACATAAAAACATAGAACATTTAATTATATTCCCATAATAACACAAGGAATTTAAACTAAGGTTTTGTGGCCCACCCCTGCCTCGAGAACCTTTTAGATAGTCTCATATGTAAATCACACTATCGGTGTGGTAATGTAGCTAAATAATTACTAACGTATTCCGTTGTGGCCAGCATGTTGCAAGAAAAACAAAGAAAAAAAGATTTAACATGAATTATTAACTTATATCCCTCATTTTGTTAATCCCTCACATCCTCCTCTATCCCTTTCCTACCTCGCTAAAAAAAATTCCATGCATCTCTGCCCATGCTCCTCCCCCGCTGGCAGGGGAAACCTAATGCGCATGCGCGGCAATGGCTGCACTAAAATTATTCAATGGTTTCCTATGGGGAAAATCTGATGCTGGAGGTCCTCATGCATAGCGCGAGAACGTCCAGTGTCAGATAACGGACCAAAGGTCTGTTTCAATCTCGGGTTTCCCTCTAGTGGCTGTATGGTAGACAGCCACCAAAGGAGTAGTTAACCCTTAGAGGTAATTATTGCTGTTTATAAAAACGGCAATAATTACCACTCTGAGGTTAAGGGTGATGGGGGTTTGCACAAAGACCACTTCAATGAGCTGAAGAGGTCTGGGTGCGTACAGTGTCCCTTTAACCCCTTAAGGACACATGACATGTGTGACACGTCATGATTCCCTTTTATTCCAGAAGTTTGGTCCTTAAGGGGTTAACTGATAATTTTACTATGGAAAGTTTTTGTGGCTGTTTCTCATTAATTGGGGTTCTAAGAGTATTTTATTTACCCCTTTACGCCTTCCACTGTCAACTTCACTTATGAATACCATCCTAGATTTAGTATCCTGATATAATTGGATTATCTTTGTTTACTGTACAGTGTCTTTATCGTTATCATAAATAGTGGCATTATTTGCTCTTAATTCTCTCCCTCATCCTAAATCAGTATTGTGCCGTACTTTTTATACAATTCTTAACTCCATTACTCACCGTATTGGTCCATTTTTTATTTTTGAAAAATGATAAAGTGAGTTTTTAACTCTTCTCGTGTTACAACCAAGTGTCTACCTTCAATTCATTTGTAAACGTTTTAATTTAGTCAATAGATTTTATTCCTTTTAACGTATGAGTAATTATAGCCTTACTCTGTGTTTTATTATTTACTATTATTTATTATATTTTTACAATAACCACATCCTACTTATCATTCTATCAGAATTATTAAACTCAAACCTAGTGCGTTATGCCTATTTATATAAGCATTCTGCATGGCTTTCCACTTTTCATTTCCTCTCTGCTCAGCACACACAGATTTGTGTGTGGTTTACGGGGTTATACTCCGTTAATCACAAACAAAAAAATACAGTGTAGCGCTTATTATAATTATTATGATAAGCACTACACTCATTTTTGTTTGTGGTTTATTGATGTGTATAAGAGAACACATCACGGTGTGATAGCCGCTAAATAGTTAATCACTTGGTATTCACATTTAAGTAAGAATTTAAAATTGGCGCTAGTACACGTCACTACTTGTTCGTTTAGTATTTTATGCTCTGTTAAAGTTATACTAGAGGCAGTCTAAACCCTGCAATGAAAACATTGCTGTTACTCTAAAACGTGTTTTACATTGCTGGATTAAGGGGGACAGGGACACCGCACCTCTAGGGCCTTTTTAAGGAATACTAAATCCTTTAAATTGCAAATCTCTTTTTTTTTCTAGTCATATTAAAGGATCACTATAGTGTCAGGAAAGCAAACTTGTTTTCCTAACACTATACAACCCTTAGGTCGTGCTCCCCCTCTCTCCCCAGTCTCAGGATCCCGTGTCACCAGCCCCACCCCCACCCCCCCACCCCCACAGGTCAGGTTTTAGAGGTGAGATTTTTCAGTCTCGAATCTTTAGGATCACTGTGTGTCCATCTTATTTATTTAATTTCACAACAATTTTGTAATTTCTCATGTATTGCAGATATGTCTAGTCCTGTCTCTCCAGATATTATGGAGATCTTCGTCTGGATCAGAACTGTCCTTGGGTGAATGTTCTATTTCTTCCTATTTGGAATCTTCCAGCGACTCTTCTGTTACAGAAGTCGGTTTTCCATGTGAAGAATTGAGATTTATTAAGGAAGTTAATGTTACCTTCTCTAATGACACATCAGATAAATTAAGTAGAAAAGTCCTTCCATTTCAACAGTTCCAGTTCTGGAACTTACGTATGTACAGAGAGTGGGAGAACCCTTAAAATAGAACATTGATTTCCAGACATTTCAAGAGCATTGTTAAACAACAGGGAGAAGACAAGTGGAAAGACTTGCCAGTCGTTGACATACAAGTTGCTCAGTTGTCTAAAAAAAACTACCATACCGATTGGAGAAGTCTCTGGTCTTAAAGACCCTATGGATAAAAGGACGGAAACATCCAGCAGACGAGCATATAAGGCAGCAGGATTTCAAGCTAAAGCAGCATTGGCAGGCGCTTCGGTGGCTAAAGCTCAGTATCAGCCGTCCTTATGGAATTCATAATCTTTGGTTTTGAAGTCTCTTTGTACCCAGCCTTTCAAACCTTTGGAGGAAACTTCCTTGAAGCTCCAATCTCTGAAAACTGCATTTTTGGTGGTCATAACTTCCGCCAAAAGGATAGGTGATGGGTGCTTCCTAGGGCCGAAAAAGCATCTGCAGATATCTGCAGAGCCGCTACATGGTCTTCATTCAACACCTTCGTCAAGCATTACAGACTAGACGTATCCTCTCTGACGCTGCTTTCGGGGCATGAGGTGTTACAAGCGGTGGTTGCCTAATTCCCGCCCATAACTCTGGGATCTCGATATATCCCTATTGTACTGCCACCATATGTCAGGAAAAACTGCAATTTTACTCACCGTAAATTCCTTTTTGCTTAATATGGTGGCAGTATATCACACCCTCCCTTTGTTAATAAATTTGATATTTTTGCAGTAATAATTCTGAGGTTTTATTGGGACGTATTGAGGTTCTATGGCAGGTTGGTGTCTTATACTTGTTGGTGGAGGAACTTTTATGTTAATGTTTAATTTCAGATGCTTGTCCCATGGGAAGAGTACATCCCTATTGTACTGCCACCATATTAAAGGAACACTATAGTCACCTAAATTACTTTAGCTAAATAAAGCAGTTTTAGTGTATAGATCATTCCCCTGCAATTTCACTGCTCAATTCACTGTCATTTAGGAGTTAAATCACGTTGTTTCTGTTTATGCAGCCCTAGCCACACCTCCCCTGACTATGATTGACAGAGCCTGCATGAAAAAAAAAAACTGGTTTCACTTTCAAACAGATGTAATTTACCTTAAATATTTGTATCTCAATCTCTAAATTGAACTTTAATCACATACAGGAGGCTCTTGCAGGGTCTAGCAAGCTATTACCATAGCAGGGGATAAGAAAATCTTAATTAAGCAGAACTTGCGATAAAGAAAGCCTAAATAGGGCTCTCTTTACAGGAAGTGTTTATGGAAGGCTGTGCAAGTCACATGCAGGGAGGTGTGACTAGGGTTCATAAACAAAGGGATTTAACTCCTAAATGGCAGAGGATTGAGCAGCGAGGCTGCAGGGGCATGTTCTATACACCAAAACTGCTTCATTAAGCTAAAGTTGTTCAGGTGACTATAGTGTCCCTTTACGGTGAGTAAAATTGCCATTTTTATTCTAAGTCCAAACCTTAGTTCTAATTGAGATTGGAAAAACATAATGCATTCCTTAAAGGAACACTACAATGTCAGGAATACAATCATGTAGCCGTTTAGGTCTCCAGACCTACTTACTCACCCAGTTACAAAGATAATTTACTGTCCTTTTTTCCAGCGCTGCACAGGTCTCCTTGTGGCTGGCCCTGCCCCCCTCTGCTTCTTTGACTGAGATCATCAGAATTGATGATCTCAGCCAATCAATGCTTTCCCATAAGAAAGCAGTGCGAGGCTTTTGCGCATGCGAGCAAAACACTGCGCTGCTCTAATCAGCATTTACTCACAGAGATGCATTGAATCAATGTATCTCTTTGGGGAATGTTCAGTGCCTCCATGCTGAGTGTGGATACACTGTGCAGCACTGCCCCAGGAAGCACTTCCAGTGGCCATCGAAGTGACTGCCACTGGAGGTGTGCAATTACTGAAAAGGCAGTGATTACATTAAAATGCCTGCAGGAACAGGATATAGATACCATAACATTACGCTGTAGTTCCCTTTAAGCTCAGCATTAGTAAAAGTGATATTTACATGTTAAAGTCTGTTCTACCGCTTTCTACCTTATCTATACTGAGACTTCACAATATTAACTCTTAATGGCCCAACACCCAGGCTTTGTAGAATGATTTGCCCTCTCAGTATTCGGAATGAGAATGGCGTTTGTTCAGTGCACCAGGTCGCAGTCTCTGATTGGCCAAAGGCCACACCCTCCTGCGTAAAGGAGAGTATGAAAGGGTTTCAGCCAATATGGGATCATTAATTAATCAGAGAACCAGAACGTGGAGTTTCTGCCACTTAACCCCCTAATGGCCAGTCATATGTCATGTATTCTGTGATAAAGTGGGTGTTTCCATAGAAGGACTTCCTTGTTCCCTCACTCCGGAATATGCCAATGAAGCTGTACGGGGGTGAATATAATGCAGCAGAGCTAAGTGGGGGGACCAAAGCACACACTTCATCAGCACTTCCATGTTCATAGTGCCTCACAGCGGCTACGCGTGTGCATATCCAGAGGCGATCCGTACATGCGCACACAGCATTCCTTCCATGGTGCTGTATGCTGGCACCAACAGAAGAGGTTTGTTATTATTTTCACCACTTTTTCCTCTTTTGCCCCCCGATAAAACAAGCAGAATTTACTGTGAAGACAACCCATCACTTATTAGATCATGTTAATAAATACAATCAACGTAACCAGCCCGGGCCGCTACATTAAAGGGTTAAAAATCTTATTTTAAAGCATTTTCTACAAGGTAGGAAAAGGGAGACCAAATGGTTTATAAATTTATTAGTTCATAAAAATACATTGAAATCAGATCAGTAAGTACTGTATAAAGAAATAAGTCAGAGCAATCAGTTTCAGCAAATCTAGAAAATAAATATTTATATAGAGCGTATTTAGATCTGAATAAAACTAGGCTGAGCCGTTCATTGGCCGAGTCAGTCAGTACTACAGATCACAAGAATACCAGTGATTGATCCAGGTTAATGGTGAACGGCTGTGATACACACTGCACCCAGGATCACAGCACCCCAACAGAACAGTCAGGCTGTGAAACACACTGCACCCAGGATCACAGCGCCCCCACAGAACAGTCAGGCTGTGATACACACTGCACCCAGGATCACAGCGCCCCCACAGAACAGTCAGGCTGTGATACACACTGCACCCAGGATCACAGCGCCCCCACAGAACAGTCAGGCTGTGATACACACTGCACCCAGGCTCACAGCGCCCCAACAGAACAGTCAGGCTGTGATACACACTGCACCCAGGATCACAGCGCCCCCACAGAACAGTCAGGCTGTGATACACACTGCACCCAAGATCACAGCGCCCCCACAGAACAGTCAGGCTGTGATACACACTGCACCCAGGATCACAGCGCCCCCACAGAACAGTCAGGCTGTGATACACACTGCACCCAAGATCACAGCGCCCCCACAGAACAGTCAGGCTGTGATACACACTGCACCCAGGATCACAGCGCCCCCACAGAACAGTCAGGCTGTGATACACACTGCACCCAGGATCACAGCGCCCCCACAGAACAGTCAGGCTGTGATACACACTGCACCCAGGATCACAGCGCCCCAACAGAACAGTCAGGCTGTGATACACACTGCACCCAGGATCACAGCGCCCCCACAGAACAGTCAGGCTGTGATACACACTGCACCCAGGATCACAGCGCCCCAACAGAACAGTCAGGCTGTGATACACACTGCACCCAGGATCACAGCGCCCCAACAGAACAGTCAGGCTGTGATACACACTGCACCCAGGATCACAGCGCCCCCACAGAACAGTCAGGCTGTGATACACACTGCACTCAGGATCACAGCACACAGCGCCCCCACAGAACAGTCAGGCTGTGATACACACTGCACCCAGGATCACAGCGCCCCCACAGAACAGTCAGGCTGTGATACACACTGCACCCAAGATCACAGCGCCCCCACAGAACAGTCAGGCTGTGATACACACTGCACCCAGGATCACAGCGCCCCCACAGAACAGTCAGGCTGTGATACACACTGCACCCAAGATCACAGCGCCCCCACAGAACAGTCAGGCTGTGATACACACTGCACTCAGGATCACAGCACACAGCGCCCCCACACAACAGTCAGGCTGTGATACACACTGCACCCAGGATCACAGCACACAGCGCCCACACAGAACCCAAAGGCTGAATAATTCTGGTGGAACTATAAAACTGTTTGACTACTTTCCATAAAAGCCTTGTTTTATTCAGCATTGTTTGCACACTCTGTGATACTTCCCAGTCACTATGAATACTGGCCAGTATCAGGGTGGGTTCAGTGCAAGAAAACGGGGAAATATTCTGCTAGGACCCTGCAAAGATTCACTTCTGTCATTAACATCACACCACATATCACCCAGATTTAATATTAACATCCTATTTTATCTGGCTGCAATATGTAATCCAGATTAATACCATTAATTATACCCGGTCCCTGCCAACGTATAGTCTAAATTAATATTACACTCCAGATTATTATGCAATATATTATATAGATTAATCTTGTATATACCACTTCACCTGCCTGTAATGCATACCTCCAAATAGTGTACCCCCTGCAATGTATTATCCAGATTATTAGTGTACCCCCGTAATATATAATCCAAATTAATAGTGTACCCCTGCAATGTATTATCCAGATTATTAGTGTACCCCCGTAATATATAATCCAAATTAATAGTGTACCCCTGCAATGTATTATCCAGATTATTAGTGTACCCCCGTAATATATAATCCAAATTAATAGTGTACCCCCTGCAATGTATTATCCAGATTATTAGTGTACCCCCGTAATATATAATCCAGATTAATAGTGTACCCCCTGCAATGTATTATCCAGATTATTAGTGTACCCCCGTAATATATAATCCAAATTAATAGTGTACCCCCTGCAATGTATTATCCAGATTATTAGTGTACCCCTGTAATATATAATCCAAATTAATAGTGTACCCCCTGCAATGTATTATCCAGATTATTAGTGTACCCCTGTAATATATAATCCAGATTGTTTCCCCTCAATATATAATCCTGATTAATAGAGTACCCACTGTAATATATAATCCACATCATCAGTGTACTCACTGTAATATATAATTCAGATTTATATTGCACACATGAACAGAGAGAGGTTCTAAATATAAGTGCTATAAATGGTGCCACCACCATGTTCCTTCTGCACCACTTTTAAATCTTTGCCCCAGGATTACTAATTCAAACTTTTAATAATTGTTCCAAAATTGACCCGCAAGTTTTTTTTTTTCGCTTTTACTACACAAAATCTACATTTGAACAAATACCTCTGAATGTCACTCGTTAATATAATCCTTAATATTTGCTAAAGTTGTATAGACTGACAGTGGCTGAGGCTGCGCTGCCAATCCTGGTGCCCCTGAATGAAATTAGAGTAGCATTCCATGCTTGAAGGGGTCAGTTTTAACTAAGAACACACGGTGACTGTCAGACTGTCTGCGAGTACTCTCATTCAAATTAATCACGGCAGTCCTATTAAGAAAGCGTAGGCTCATCACACATCCGTGCAGCCATTACTGGCATGGAAAGCCAACAACAGTTACCAAACTGGGGAGATTTGATACAGAAAGTTTCCCACAGCAGAACACTGCAAATCACCACAATCTGGAGCAGAATATTACATGTAATTATTTGAAGAATTACATTGATGTCATTGTGTGCAATACTGTGTATATCATTATTTTGGACAACCTTTTCAAATGATCACGGTCTATTCTCTTAGACTTTAATGGTGACTTTTGTAGATAAATAATTAGAAAAGTTTTATGAACAGATTATGAGCATGGAAAAAACATTCCAAACGAACTAAACTGAGGTCAGTGCGGTAGAGATGAATACACTGTGTATAGCGTACAATGTTAAAAGTTATTCACAGACAGGAAGCAGGTATGTATTGGGGTTTTAATAAGAACGAGATGTCCCTCTCTTGGATTATAAGGGCTATTGGCACTTTACACCTGAGTACGAATATTATTTTGATGAGAAACGCTAATTCTCTCTCTGAGACACATCCGTCCCATGTAAACATTTAACGTGTGAAAGGAGAAGTGGGACACGTAGTAAGGCTTCTGGGAACACCATGTCCGGGTCCACACTTAGGCAACTGCTGCACTCGAAGTGAATGTAAACACTAAAACCATCTTTGTCAAACACAGCCAGCATCCTATGGCACATTCTTCACTCATCTTAAAAACAGAACCTCTCCTGCCACTGAATAACAGTCTAAATCATTATAAAGTGGACACCCTGAAAGACCAACTGCTTGTGGATGCGCTCATACCTACAGTAACTCAAGATATTCCCAGGAACATGTTGTGCATCTTAGAAATGATGCTTTACAGAATAATACAGAAATGTTAACATTTCACGGCTTAGTAAATCACTCTGCCCCAAGACTTAACATCTGTACGAGGAACCAGAAGATAAGACGCTCTGAGTGGCGTTGGTTCCGAGATTCCAGGTTTGGTTTCAAGTATTCAATGTCCACTGACAGTCACAGGGCGTTCGCCAAAGGTCTCATTTCTTAGAATGGGAACCCAGGACACGGCAGCCCTAAGCGTCCATCACCCACCATATGGAAGTAACCAAAAGAGGATAATATAATGAATGAAAGTAACCGAGAGAGGGCAATATAAAGCCCGTTGTCCCCATCTCTGTTACGGACATTCAGGGATTTCTTTTTCTGTATCATTTAGACTCTTGATATTCACGGTTTTCTCGGTCAGGTTTCTTTTAAATGTTTTTTTTGTTTTTTGTTCCTGAAGGACGTTACTTGCGTAGCGGATGAGGCAAGTCATTTTGTTTATCAGTGCACCCGACGCATAGAACAGACTAATGAAAGACCAAACGTCACACCTTCATTTTTACTTTACACTTGAGATGAATTCTTTTAAATTAATTTAAACAATATCCCCTGGAACCCTCAGTAAAGGCCGTCACAGTGTTGGTCAACACTGACAGCGGAGTGGAGTGCGTGGACACCACAGAATTCCCAAATTGTCATATGTTGTTACAGTGTACAGAGATAAAAACGATCTACACCGCAACAAGCAGTCCACACATCATCACTACATCCGTAACACCTGAGAAGGTGGTTGTGTCCCTGACCAGCCCCAGGGTTGATCTTAGTTGTTAGTGCAGTTGTGTTAAAGGCCACATTTGAGAGTGAGCTGTGAGGAGTTAGAGGTCCTCAGGCGGCAGATTCCTCGCCCGGGTAGCAACGGCAACATCCCACAGTGGAAAACTCAAGTTCCGGCTTGGAATCTTCTCCGGTTAGGAGGACATTTGCAGAATTGTTCCATTCGCTGATGATATCCTGCACTCGTGTCACATAAAGGAGGGAGAGGAGGACTCCAAGGAACTAGGAACCATAAAAAAAGAGAAATTAAGGACCTAAAGACAGAATGGTATTAAAAGAACAGCGTAGGCAAAGTTCGCCGGATAACTGGATATTGAAATATGCTCAGCCCAGACAGCAGTCTTTGCTTATTTGAGAGAACTTGTAAAATGAAACACCTCTAAACCCACCTGCGGAAGGAGGATCCCTAGCAGCACCCCAGCCATGATGGTATAATTATCCAGGAACCAGAGAATAACCGCGTTGGTGCAGCCTCTAACATAGATTGTTCTCTGCGCAGAATGCCGCTGAAACATACAGACATGGGGATATCAGGGAGAGTGCAGCTTGGTCAGAGAGAGTGCAGCTTGGTCAGAGAGAGTGCAGCTTGGTCAGAGAGAGTGCAGCTTGGTCAGAGAGAGTGCAGCGAGGTCAGAGAGAGTGTAGCGAGGTCAGAGAGAGTGCAGCGAGGTCAGAGAGAGTGCAGCGAGGTCAGAGAGAGTGCAGCGAGGTCAGAGAGAGTGCAGCGAGGTCAGAGAGAGTGCAGCGAGGTCAGAGAGAGTGCAGCGAGGTCAGAGAGAGTGCAGCGAGGTCAGAGAGAGTGCAGCGAGGTCAGAGAGAGTGCAGCGAGGTCAGAGAGAGTGCAGCGAGGTCAGAGAGAGTGCAGCGAGGTCAGAGAGAGTGCAGCGAGGTCAGAGAGAGTGCAGCGAGGTCAGAGAGAGAGAGAGTGCAGCGTGGTCAGAGAGAGAGAGAGTGCAGCGAGGTCAGAGAGAGAGAGAGAGTGCAGCGTGGTCAGAGAGAGAGAGAGTGCAGCGTGGTCAGAGAGAGTGCAGCGTGGTCAGAGAGAGAGAGAGTGCAGCGTGGTCAGAGAGAGAGAGAGAGTGCAGCGTGGTCAGAGAGAGAGAGAGAGAGTGCAGCGTGGTCAGAGAGAGAGAGAGAGTGCAGCGTGGTCAGAGAGAGAGAGAGAGTGCAGCGTGGTCAGAGAGAGAGAGAGAGTGCAGCGTGGTCAGAGAGAGAGAGAGAGTGCAGCGTGGTCAGAGAGAGAGAGAGAGTGCAGCGTGGTCAGAGAGAGAGAGAGAGTGCAGCGTGGTCAGAGAGAGAGAGAGAGTGCAGCGTGGTCAGAGAGAGAGAGAGTGCAGCGTGGTCAGAGAGAGAGAGAGTGCAGCGTGGTCAGAGAGAGAGAGAGAGAGTGCAGCGTGGTCAGAGAGAGAGAGAGAGAGTGCAGCGTGGTCAGAGAGAGAGAGAGAGAGAGTGCAGCGTGGTCAGAGAGAGAGAGAGAGAGAGAGAGTGCAGCGTGGTCAGAGAGAGAGAGAGAGAGAGTGCAGCGTGGTCAGAGAGAGAGAGAGAGTGCAGCGTGGTCAGAGAGAGAGAGAGAGTGCAGCGTGGTCAGAGAGAGAGAGAGAGAGAGAGTGCAGCGTGGTCAGAGAGAGAGAGAGAGTGCAGCGTGGTCAGAGAGAGAGAGAGTGCAGCGTGGTCAGAGAGAGAGAGAGTGCAGCGTGGTCAGAGAGAGAGAGAGTGCAGCGTGGTCAGAGAGAGAGAGAGTGCAGCGTGGTCAGAGAGAGAGAGAGTGCAGCGTGGTCAGAGAGAGAGAGAGTGCAGCGTGGTCAGAGAGAGAGAGAGAGAGTGCAGCGTGGTCAGAGAGAGAGAGAGAGAGTGCAGCGTGGTCAGAGAGAGAGAGTGCAGCGTGGTCAGAGAGAGAGAGTGCAGCGTGGTCAGAGAGAGAGAGTGCAGCGTGGTCAGAGAGAGAGAGTGCAGCGTGGTCAGAGAGAGAGAGTGCAGCGTGGTCAGAGAGAGAGCGTGCAGCGTGGTCAGAGAGAGAGCGTGCAGCGTGGTCAGAGAGAGAGAGTGCAGCGTGGTCAGAGAGAGAGAGTGCAGCGTGGTCAGAGAGAGAGAGTGCAGCGTGGTCAGAGAGAGAGAGTGCAGCGTGGTCAGAGAGAGAGAGTGCAGCGTGGTCAGAGAGAGAGAGTGCAGCGTGGTCAGAGAGAGAGAGTGCAGCGTGGTCAGAGAGAGAGAGTGCAGCGTGGTCAGAGAGAGAGAGTGCAGCGTGGTCAGAGAGAGAGAGAGTGCAGCGTGGTCAGAGAGAGAGAGAGTGCAGCGTGGTCAGAGAGAGAGAGTGCAGCGTGGTCAGAGAGAGAGAGAGTGCAGCGTGGTCAGAGAGAGAGAATGCAGCGTGGTCAGAGAGAGAGAGTGCAGCATGGTCAGAGAGAGAGAGTGCAGCGTGGTCAGAGAGAGAGAGTGCAGCGTGGTCAGAGAGAGAGAGTGCAGCGTGGTCAGAGAGAGAGAGTGCAGCGTGGTCAGAGAGAGAGAGTGCAGCGTGGTCAGAGAGAGAGAGTGCAGCGTGGTCAGAGAGAGAGAGTGCAGCGTGGTCAGAGAGAGAGAGTGCAGCGTGGTCAGAGAGAGAGAGTGCAGCGTGGTCAGAGAGAGAGAGTGCAGCGTGGTCAGAGAGAGAGAGTGCAGCGTGGTCAGAGAGAGAGAGTGCAGCGTGGTCAGAGAGAGAGAGTGCAGCGTGGTCAGAGAGAGAGAGTGCAGCGTGGTCAGAGAGAGAGAGTGCAGCGTGGTCAGAGAGAGAGAGTGCAGCGTGGTCAGAGAGAGAGAGTGCAGCGTGGTCAGAGAGAGAGAGTGCAGCGTGGTCAGAGAGAGTGCAGCGTGGTCAGAGAGAAAGAGAGTGCAGCGTGGTCAGAGAGAAAGAGAGTGCAGCGTGGTCAGAGAGAAAGAGAGTGCAGCGTGGTCAGAGAGAAAGAGAGTGCAGCGTGGTCAGAGAGAAAGAGAGTGCAGCGTGGTCAGAGAGAAAGAGAGTGCAGCGTGGTCAGAGAGAAAGAGAGTGCAGCGTGGTCAGAGAGAAAGAGTGCAGCGTGGTCAGAGAGAAAGAGTGCAGCGTGGTCAGAGAGAAAGAGTGCAGCGTGGTCAGAGAGAAAGAGTGCAGCGTGGTCAGAGAGAAAGAGTGCAGCGTGGTCAGAGAAAAAATGAGAGTGCAGCGTGGTCAGAGAGAGAGTGCAGCATGTTCAGAGAGAGGTGATGTGGAGTGGTCAGAGAGAGAGAGAGAGAGAGAGAGAGAGAGAGTGTGCAGCGTGATGGCTGCATACACCGATATAATGCTTCGTCCGGATTAGTTTTCTACTGAAACGTTGACTTTTTTTATTTTATTTTTTAAAGCTGCAATAAAAGCTAAATTTTATTTTGCAGGTTATAAGATGAGCCTGAAATGCTATCAAGAGAGAGTGCGGCCAGATCAGCGAGAGAGACAAAGAGCGCGGCGAGGTTAGAGCTGTAGCGGAGCTCCAATACCTAGCATAGGTATCTCCGCTATTCCTTCCTCGTAGCCAAAATAAGCAGTATAACAATCCAAGACACTTTCCCCCCAGCAACCAGACCACACATAGTTCTGGGAGGCAACTGATTTTGAGGACGGGGCCAGAGCACAGCAGGGACTGACAGCTTGCGCGCATGGACAGAGCGGCGAGGTCAAAGCGCACGAGAGAGAGCGGCGATGTCAGAGCGCGCAAGAGAGAGAGCGGCGATGTTAGAGCGCGCAAGAGAGGCACAATCAGAAAGAAAGTGCCAGGATGGTTAGAGTAATAGAGAAAACAGTCGTTTTGTCGGAGGGGACAGAGAGAGTAAAAGAGAGAGAGCGCTAGTAAAGGGAGAGACAAGTCAGAAATAAAGATTGGTTAAAGGTAGATAAGAGAGCAGCCAGCAAGAACTGAGCATTACTTACATCCTGTGACATGGCTTTATAACCGCACATTGTGTTCATCACATCGCTCTGCAAAAAAGCAAAATACAGAGCATTTCACATACATCGCTCTGCAAAATACAGAGCATTTCACACACATCGCTCTGGCACCAGTGATCATTAATAAACACATCTCGTTATTCTCAGAGAGGCCAGAACAGGTTTATTACCGCCATTATTATTAAACACATCTTGTTATTCTCAAAGAGGCTGGGACAGGCCTGTGGCGAAGGTAACCTCTTGCCAAAAGACTATAGGCCCTTTAATAACGTGTATGATTTATGTACTTTTGTACTCCATAAGGAGAGATTGACCGTTAGCCCTAATTCGCTGGAACTGTTTTGGGCATAGGACCATGTGCACGGTCGGTCAAAATTATGACTTCCATGGAAATCCTGAACCCCTGAACTGATCTGGGTGATTTTTGGATATGTTTGTCCCCCAGATTGGGGCTATCAGGGGATGTGAATCAGCTATATTCAGTCTGGTGATTGCTATACCCATTATACTCCCTTGGATTATAATCACTAGCGCTCTCTGGACTAGGAGAGGTCTACCCACTGAAAGCTGGATCCTGGTCTTGAGTCCAGGGTTGTTATGGTGTCTGGGGGAGTGCTTAGGAGTACTCGGAGGTACTAGGAAGCAGCAATTGGCGGAGGCACCCAGTCGTGGTGCCAGGCGGTCCGCCACAGGGCCTATAACAGATATTATTATTAAACACATCTCGTTATTCTCAGAGAGGCCAGGGCACACTTATTACTGACATCATTAATGTTATTTTCAGAGAAGATTGGGTTTAATTTCAGAATTATGATTATTATTCAGAGTCTGGAGCATAGGATTCCCTCAAACTGTATTAAGGTTCCACATTGCATCTCCAGTAAAATGGCCTCTCTCCTGTCTCAAATATCCCACCATTCCCTGTCCAAGGAGGGAGGACCTCACCTTATTACTTATGCAGCAGGTGTACGGAACGCCACAGGCGAGGGGCCCCGGGGCCGAGCAGGAGTGATACTGGTTCTTTTCCCAGTCCATGAAATCCTGGCCGCCACAGCACTTAAACTGGAAATAAACAGCAGGTTAAGAAAAACCCGGCGCAGAGAGGAAAATGGCGCTCACCGTACCATGCCGCGAGAAAAGACAAAAAACAACAGCGAGAATTAATGTTCACCTGTAGAAATGTATTGGTTAAAAATCCACTGAATACATTATTAAAGATACGTATAATTATTAATGTGGCTTTTACAACCTGCCCTCTACTTGGTTTCCCTTGTTTCTGTTCCCTTTTGTATTGATTTGCATAAAATATTCAATAGAAATATATTAACCAAAAAAAAGTAAAATACCTTCCTGCAATCAACAATAAAGAGAAAGTGACCCTCTTTGTTTGGGGTCCTGGGATCCCCATATTAGAGAGGACTAGCAATCAGTTGGTTTCTAAAGACAAAAAAAGCCCCCGGTCCTGGAAGGGAAGCGACTCAATATTAAGGTGCTCAAAAACTTCCACTTGCCACAAGCCACAGTGAAAATGTAACCCTGGGAAGTACAGATCCACATCTGGTGAGCGCGCCATGGATCCTCCTGGCTTGCAGTGGCTAGTAAATACCAAGGCTTGACTAGTAGCAGTTGGCCTCACCGGGGGCGAGGAAGGACACAGTATATTGAGGGTAATGGGTCCCATTATTTTACAACAGAGACCCAGCTCAGTATGCAAATCTATTTATCTATCTGAGACGTTTGTCACTGAGATTCTGCGACTCGCTCAATCAACTGAGCTACTTCACTGCCTGTAGACAAAAGGATTTTATTTTTTATTAACACTATTTTTATATTTTTTTCAAATCTCTTTCAATTCAGAGCAGGTTTTAATGTTGGACAGTGCTGCACAGGTGCTGATCGTACACCCTGCGCTGTTCTGGGTTTAAAGAACATTGGCAGACAGGGCTGCTGCTTCAAACCAAATATCGTCCAGATAAGTGACACACGTACCTCTCCAGATGTGTAAATATGGTCTAAATATCCTGGTTATTGTCAAAATTAACCACCGCAACCACTACAGCCCTCCATAAATATCAATACTTCTATGTGTATTGCTCAAACCAAGTACTGTACATATAACCAAACAAATAAAATATATAGTGTACACCATAAATATAAGGATACATCTTGGTTATTTGTGATTATTCAATCAAGTAATCTAAACGTACATCCATTAATTCACAAACAAGCATGTGTTCTGTTTGTAGCACTGCAGTGTGGCTGTAATAATAATAATACATGTGTGTGCTCACCTGTTTCTGTACAAAGTCCATGATATTTTTGAAGTCGAGATCATCGTAATAATTAGAAATTCCCCTAACAATGTTTTTATTCAGGAGGTCCATCGTCTGCCAGGAAGAAGAGAGATGATATGAGAATGGTACGGACCGTGGATGGGTTGAGGATAGCAATGCAGTCTACATGTAGGATAGGCAGAGTCTTCTCTGAGACCAGGACAATTGATCTTCATAGATTTTATAAGAAGGAGCTCTGTAATACACAGTACGGGTTCCTCACCTGATTTCTGAAGATTAAGGCAATGATGCCTCCCGTGAGTTCCAGGATAAGGCAGACCCCCAAAGTATACATGAACTGCAAAGACACAAAGGGGAGTCCAACACCGTGAAAAGGGTAGAGCATGAGGACTCGAGAAGACAAGGTGTAGGAAAACATAGGATACATTTAAAACCTGTCTTAATTACAAATCTGATGGGAAAGCTTTTAAAAGACATTTCAGACAATATTTAGTCTTTCCTAAGGCTGGTTCCCTTCCGTCTATCGACTTTCCACAATTCGCTACCAAACATTCCACACAGATTGCTAAAATATCGGCCATGTTCCCTAGAAACCCCAATCCATATACCCTCCACAGCAATGTACTTACCACATGCAGAAGGCACAGGTTATCTCGGAGCGAGGCCAGGACACCAATAAAGGATACAGCAAACATGACGAGCCCAAGGAGGATGAGTATGACGGCTGGAGCCAGGAAGGCGCCATGTAGAGTCTTGTATTTCTGCCTTTCTACCTCGGCGTAGATCCCAACAGCCAGCACAAAGGCTCCGATTAGCTACGAGGAAAGAGGTCAAACAGTGAGAGCTATGCAAATTATGCAACTTCTCAAAAAAAATGTGTCTCTGTGTTCAGACATTAATGTATTGTTGTAAATTCTATCCTAAAACATATAAACTCAGCCCTTGCCAACATCCCAACACTTCTAGAGTCAATACCTGAACAATTCTGGAACTAGTTCAAACCCTCCCAACATTTCTACAATCCCCCCCTGAAACACACATCTAGAATATCTCGTCTACCTTTTCCAGAAACAGCCTCATTTTCATTATTTGTAGATACTCCTCATAATATTTCTAATTACAAAACTGACCACCACTAATTACTCCTTGGAAGATAACAAGGCTCATTATCTATCAGCGGATCTAGAATCAGTTTATTCCATTCCTTAACCCCTTAAGGACACATGACGTGTGACATGTCATGATTCCCTTTTATTCCAGAAGTTTGGTCCTTAAGGGGTTAAACAAACATTTTCGCCGCCCTCAGTGTAAACCAGCACATAGGGAAGTGGCTGCCTTGTGACATGGTGACTTTAAGGCAAGTCACACGGAGACAAACCGGCTACCCACCCCACCTCAACTGACAACAACACAGAAGTAGAAAGAGCACGCCAACTAATTTATCATTTCCTTAGCAACAAAAAGATTATTTCACAGAGATGCCGCGACAGGCATTGAATAGTATTTTATAGGCAGATACAGGATATCAAGTGACTGACCTGGAGGAGAGACCGCTCCATACCCACACACTATCACAGGGCATCATGGGACTGACCTGGAGAGAATGCTCCATACCCACACACTATCACAGGGCATCATGGGACTGACCTGGAGAGAATGCTCCATACCCACACACTATCACAGGGCATCATGGGACTGACCTGGAGAGAATGCTCCATACCCACACACTATCACAGGGCATCATGGGACTGACCTGGAGAGAATGCCCCATACCCACACACTGTTACAGGGTATCATGGGACTGACCTGGAGAGAATGCCCCATACCCACACACTATTACAGGGTATCATGGGACTGACCTGGAGAGAATGCCCCATACCCACACACTGTTACAGGGTATCATGGGACTGACCTGGAGAGAATGCCCCATACCCACACACTATCACAGGGCATCATGGGACTGACCTGGAGAGAATGCTCCATACCCACACGCTATCACAGGGCATCATGGGACTGACCTAGCGAGAATGCCCTATACCCACACACTGTTACAGGGTATCATGGGACTGACCTGGAGAGAATGCCCCATACCCACACACTGTTACAGGGTATCATGGGACTGACCTGGAGAGAATTCCCCATACCCACACACTGTTACAGGGTATCATGGGACTGACCTGGAGAGAATGCTCCATACCCACACACTGTTACAGGCTATCATGGGACTGACCTGGAGAGAATGCCCCATACCCACACACTATTACAGGGTATCATGGGACTGACCTGGAGAGAATGCCCCATACCCACACACTATTACAGGGTATCATGGGACTGACCTGGAGAGAATGCCCCATACCCACACACTGTTACAGGGTATCATGGGACTGACCTGGAGAGAATGCCCCATACCCACACACTATTACAGGGTATCATGGGACTGACCTGGAGAGAATGCCCCATACCCACACACTATTACAGGGTATCATGGGACTGACCTGGAGAGAATGCCCCATACCCACACACTGTTACAGGGTATCATGGGACTGACCTGGAGAGAATGCCCCATACCCACACACTATTACAGGGTATCATGGGACTGCCCTGGAGAGAATGCCCCATACCCACACACTATTACAGGGTATCATGGGACTGACCTGGAGAGAATGCCCCATACCCACACACTATTACAGGGTATCATGGGACTGACCTGGAGAGAATGCCCCATACCCACACACTATTACAGGGTATCATGGGACTGACCTGGAGAGAATGCCCCATACCCACACACGGTTACAGGGTATCATGGGACTGACCTGGAGAGAATGCCCCATACCCACACACTATTACAGGGTATCATGGGACTGACCTGGAGAGAATGCCCCATACCCACACACTATTACAGGGTATCATGGGACTGACCTGGAGAGAATGCCCCATACCCACACACTGTTACAGGGTATCATGGGACTGACCTGGAGAGAATGCCCCATACCCACACACTATTACAGGGTATCATGGGACTGCCCTGGAGAGAATGCCCAATACCCACACACTATTACAGGGTATCATGGGACTGACCTGGAGAGAATGCCCCATACCCACACACTATTACAGGATATCATGGGACTGACCTGGAGAGAATGCCCCATACCCACACACTATTACAGGGTATCATGGGACTGACCTGGAGAGAATGCCCCATACCCACACACTGTTACAGGGTATCATGGGACTGACCTGGAGAGAATGCCCCATACCCACACACTATTACAGGGTATCATGGGACTGCCCTGGAGAGAATGCCCCATACCCACACACTATTACAGGGTATCATGGGACTGACCTGGAGAGAATGCCCCATACCCACACACTATTACAGGGTATCATGGGACTGACCTGGAGAGAATGCCCCATACCCACACACTATTACAGGGTATCATGGGACTGACCTGGAGAGAATGCCACATACCCACACACTGTTACAGGGTATCATGGGACTGACCGGGAGAAGAGACCCACAAGCTCTATGAAGGAGCTCTAACCTGCAGCTCCGCCGGGTTCTCATCTTGCGAGCTCGGAGCGTTGCCACGGTTACCACGGCAACGCTCCAAATCTCATGAGAGTGAACTCTAGCCTCAGGAGCTGTCAGAGTTCACTCTCACCACCGGACCACAATAGATTGCCTGGGAGGTTCAATAGTACAAGGCAAAGATAAGAAGGGGGGGGATCTGAAAATTATTTAATAAAAATAAAAAAAGGTAAAATATATATTTATCTGCCCTCCTGCCCCCGCAGGCCCACAATAACCCCCCCCCCACACACACACACACACTGTACCCCTCACACATACACTGCACCCCTCACCTGTCACAAACACTTCACCACACACTACAGCCCCAATCCCGGAAGATCCCAGGTAAATTGTCAAACTGTTCTGAAACAGTTTGACTACTTACCCTGGGAGGGAACCATGGCACTCCTCGCACCATAACCACTACAGAGTGCTGTAGTGGTTATTGTGCCTAGATTGTTTCTTTAAATAATCTACCAGTGCCCTTCCCGAGATTAGGTTCTGAATCAGCCCCTGACCGGGAAACATTTCTGCTGAACAGGGGGCCAGTATATGCTGCAGCGCTGTACATACATACTACCTAGAATTTGTTTTGACTTGGGGCGCCTTGGAAAAATATTGAAATATCAGGCCTCACTGATGATGCCTAACAAGGCTGAAACGATCGTCTGGGGTTGCTGTATCTCTCGTGCAGAGAGAACTTGCTGGCATTTCGGATCTGGACTACCCGTATGGGTGGGACCAGTCTGATATGCTTCAGATATGTTCTCTCTGTAATGGCACAAGATGAGCTAAAACCAGCTTGAGTTCTGAGCGGGGACCTACCGTAGGGCAGGCTATTTCAGTTGCTGTCCGTTCTCAGAATACTCTTGCGACCTGTTTTTTCTCTCCATAAAGGGTGCCTTGAACCTAAAAGGTTTGGGAACCATTAGGTTAGATTATAGGACAAAAACTTTGGAGAATATTTGTTACTTCGTTATAGGTGGAATAGAATCCTAACATGTAGGAAAGTCCTCCAGTTAGTTCCAGAGACTTCAGGAAACGATGTAAGTGATCAGATGGTGCGGGACGGTATGGCCCAAGGATTCCATGATCCTTGCCACAGTAATAAACGAATCCCCTCCTTCTGTGCTATAAGTGGGCACCTTAGGCACCCATCCTAGCGGCCTCTGCTATGAAGCAGCCAACACTGCAAAATCCATGATTAGAGCTATAGAGTAGGCTGGTAGCAGCAATAGATTCTCCCATTTTCTGCAATTTGCTATACCGCGCAGTCCCATGAACTCACTGCTTTTTTTTTTTTTTTTTTTTTTTTTTTTTTTTGAATTCTTTATTTTTGCAGTGCATATGGTGGTAACAGACAGGCACGTGGTACCCCAAAGGCAATCCGCATGCATATTTCAAGACAAAGGGTGATAACATGGAAAGCATTAGGGTATGATAGTACAATGCACTATTTTTATATTTATGAACAGGCTTAGATCACGTTATTTTGGTATGTTATAGATTGTTTTGTGAACATGCTAAACTAGGCAATTTTATGCATACGTTAGTAATCTATTAAACAGACGATTATATTTTTGTTGAACATGCTAAACTAGGCAATTTTATGCATACGTTAGTAATCTATTAAACAGACGATTATATCAGCGTTAAACTCTTTGTAGATAACATTAGCTTGTCACAGTCGCTTAGAACATTTGCTCATACAAGTTGCCTAGAACAATAGTAATACAGCATAGTGGGGTATGCAGCTTGAGAGTGGGGTCTCGTGTGAAGACATACTGTTCTGCTGAGAGGGTGAGAAAGGGGCATCTGGCACCAACCGTGTAAGCCCTAGGTAAGTCCCGTTTTGTCCCTTAGGATGGGGGCTGACAGTGAAGAGTATAGACTGCTAGCCATCCCCAGCGATGGGACTCAGCTCCAGCAGTGCTTGCCGTGTGTGTAGCCTTACGGCTCCCCGATTTGCGGCTGTGGCTTGAAAGGGTGGTGACGAGCTGTGCCCTCTACTGATTCCCTGGTCGGGTGAGTGGCTGCTGTGGCGCATTGGGCTGGTGAGTTCGCTCTCCTGGGTGTGGGAGTAATCATGTGGGTTGCCATTGTAGATCTGCCCAGGTGCAAACTCCAAGCTCACTTGTGGGCTGTGTGTTGCTCCCACCCAAGTGTCATGCTGAGAGGCTGCAGCTTTCCCTTTGTCCTGGGTCCGGTGCGGTCGCCGTATCTGCATTCAGACGGCTGTTGTGGCTCCATATCGCAGGGGCAGTAGTGTAGGTGCTCTGAACCGCCGCCATTGTGGGTTTGGGCCTTGTGTGCCTGGCGCCTTGTAGTCTTCTTGCAGGTCAGTTTGAGTGCGCCCCAGTGTGGACCAGGATGACCCCCCCGGCCCAGAGGGGGGGGGAACAGGACCGGCAGGCATTAAGCACTCCAGCGTGGGGCAGTATAGTAGGGAGACAGGGCAGCGGCCGTCCACCCCGCTCCCCCTAAAGTAGGCCGCGGCCTCCGAAGTCCCGTGCTGCCCGTGTGGGATCCGGAACTCCCGATCTCGGGGTCCGCTACCCTTCCCACCGCTGTGTGAGTCGTTTCTCGCTGGTTGCGGGTTTGGATGACCGCCTATGTTGCCTCCGATGTCGGATTTCTCAGGAGCCCATCCGCCATGCGACCGGTCAGCATGGCGGACCGGCCCCGCCCCCCGAACTCACTGCTTTTGACGCGGTTATCACAGACTAGGTTGGTTTATGGGATCGTTATTCTTTGATAGTTTTGCCATTTTTATGAAACACCTTGCGATGTAATATATTTATGTCAGAGCTTTTGTAGCTGGTTACAGCAATGATACATTGCACGTGTCAATCTAAATACGAAAAGAAGTGGTTTACAGATCAGTTCTTTATATGATGTAGAGACTCGTTTTTAGAACTTTATCTGTAACTTAGAATAGAATGTATAGGGTTACACAGAGGAAAAGAAGGATCCCTCCCATTAAAGGGAAACTGTCACTTCACATGTGAGACATTAATCATGTACCATAAGTCCTCACGGCCAAAACATTGTGTCCTGTTCGTCTTAATTAATCCACAATAAACACTAGTTCTTCTTTTCACCCCACGTTGTGATGCCTGTGGATTTCTAGATTTTATTGTTCCTGGTGGGCGGCCGACCCCTTTCTACAGAGCTCCCTCGTACATCCACTTGTGTGCACTTTATGCAAGGATTTTTAATATGGTTTACTTACCTCTATATTTAACTAATATTTATGGGGTAAGGCACGGAAAAGTAAATTAAATCTAGAAACCCATATAGCTCTTTATCCTGTAACTGGCACCTCCACCTTCGCTCCCTGTCAATCATTGTTATAAGCTCCGCCCATTGCACCTAGCACTCCGCATAGAGAGAGAGAGCATACAGAGAGGAGGAGAAACGAAACAATGTTTCCATTTCTTCTCTTCATTTGCATTGTGGGCCTTGCCTGTGCCTTGTCTGAATTGCATTATGATTTTAATATTAATTTTAAATAAAAACGTTTGATCCTGAAGAAGGTTGACACAAGTTATTTTTTGAATGTTTAAATCAATGATGGTAATTCCAGACAAGTGACAGTTCCTGTTTAAGCATCCCATTACAAGACACATTGAACGAGGTACAGCGCACAGGATGAATTCTACGGAAGAGTTGAAACGCCCTTATTATATACTGATAAACCTTCCTAACTGCACTCCTCTGTGTCTGATTAATGTTAGGTTGTACATGAGGCTGGCATTAGTATAGTTTGTATTTTGAGTTACAGCAAAAACGCTCAGTCATGGAGCAAGTAAAGGGTTAAAGCATTGAAGAGTCTGGGGCAAGGCTCATTTAGAATGCTCCCAGGTATGGCCCTTTGTAATAGAAAGGACCACACCTTCCTTCCCCAGGAACTCAACTGATTGCTACAGGTGACAGCCCGACCAAGAACGAGCAAACACCCAGAATGCTGGAACGGGGACAAACAGCCTGGGCTGAACACAACAAACAGTGACTGAGCAGACCTTATGGGGGTGACAGCCAGCTTCTCGCGCAGGCCAGGCTCCGCCCCAAAAAATGCTAGGCATGGATATGCCAACGACTAAGATAGGGGTGATTAGGCGATGATCAAACACCCATACTGGAAAAGGCAACCACCCAGGCTGGCAGGACTAGACACAACCAAACACCTAGGCTGGTCAGAACTGACACAACCCAAAACACTCCAAACAGAAAGAATGTGCAGCACACCAGAGTTCATAAACAGGAACATTTATTTGGACAAAATGTACAGAGCAACGTTTCAACCAAGATGTAGATCTTTGTCACAGACCCACTGCTGGGTTCAAACATGGCGCAGTATATTTTGTCCCAATAAATGTGCCTGTTTATAAGCTCTGGTGTGCCCAAACCTTTTTCCTTTTTAGGCTGCCTAATGCACGGAGGTAGTGCTGGTCCCTAGTTTGGTTTTGCACCCATTTAGCTCAGTTGGAGGAGTGCGGTTACTGTTTATTTAGTAATAACCAAACACACAAGCTGGCCAGACAAACTCAAACACAAACTCCTACCTAGACTGTCAGAAAATACCTCGAAATAGGAGAAAACTATTTCTGAAGAGCACCAGACGGGTCTCTACCGGTCATAGAGTGATGGTGCCTTTCATGGACAGACAGCAGAGTGTTTGGACAGACACGCAGGATGGAAGGCCCAGGGCTCTTTCCTACCACCAGTTGAGATGGGACACTACTGACAGGGCCTGTTCCTTTATAAATGTTTCAGAACAGTGGGCCATGTGCCATACAGAATTCCACACGGTGGGGCGACATATCCAGCCTGCATACTGTAGCTGATCATACATTAAGATATTGATTATAAACCTCTTGTTCTCCTGCTACCTGTCCCCTCACCCTCCAGGAATTTCACTGGGTCCCTCACATGCCAGGACCTGATCAGCCCCTCAGGGAGGGCTGTGAGGGAGTCCTTGATCTTTACATTATCACAGTAGGTTATCCCGAGCCTGCTTGATCATGTTGTGATGGGGCTGTACAGATAGGACATTTCCTGACTGCGCCCTCCCCCAGTCTTGTTTACGACAAAAAAAAATTTATTGTTAGAATGGAAAGACAAACCTTTTTTCCCCCGGAAACTTACATTTTTTCAGGACATTAGAATTTTAGCCAATTGTCTGTTCGACTCTGCAGAATTTTGAAACTGAGATTTAGAATCAGAAACTGAATCTGGAGAATAAAAAAGGTGCAAAAATTGGCCAGTGTGCTGCAAACTAAACACCATATAACGTTTTTGCTGTACACCGATTTGGGTCACAGATCAAGTGAGAAAACCAAACCAACAGCGGGGAAAATGGAGTTAGAACAGTAAAAAAAAAAAAAAACTCTCTCTCTCTCTCTATATATATATATATATATATATTTCACGGTTTCATTCCTCCCCCCCGTTATTCTTCTCATTTCATCTGTGAAGAAAATCACAATTTTTTGCCGCTAGCCATCAATCATCTCTTTTTTTTGGCTCTACATGCGTAACTCTGAATCGTGACCCCCTTAACATGTTCAGGATTGCGCGGTTCTGTTGGTTCATGATTCGGGTACATTTGGGCTAAGAGTTTGGGAATTTAAAGAGAAACTATAGTGCCAGAGCAACAAGCCCCTCAGTCAAGCCCCCCCCACCCCCTGGGGGAGACCTAATAGGCATGCGTGGCATTGACAAACTCGCATTAGGATTTCACCATACAATGCTTTCCTAGGCATAGCGTGAGGACGTCCAGCATCATTTAGGCGAATAAAAGTTGGCTAATGATCTGGAAGTCCCTCTAGTGGCTGTCTGGTAGATAGCCACTAGAGGAGGAGTTAACCCTAGCAGGTAATTATTGCAGTTTATGCTCAGGGTTAAGGGTGATGGGACGCTACACCCAGACCACTTCAATGAGCTGAGTATTCTGGGTGCTTACAGTGTCCCTTTAACTGATCACCTGATTCGACCAAATTCGGATGTACTGCAGTTTGGCCCCCCCCAAAAACCTGCAAGTCTAGGACACAGTGCTGAAAGTGAAGGGTTAAAACGTTGCAATGTCTGATGTTAAACCAAACACAGCTCCTCTCTCTACAAGCAGGTTTTATCAAACAGGTTGCTGGATTATATAAGGGAAGGTTCGTGTTTGTACTACAAAAAGCTATAATAAATACACAACTGATAAGACACACCTAAGCGAGGTGATGATAAGGGGTGACATGGAAAAAAAAATAAAAAACCTTTACTGTAACAGGGATTGCCATGATGGAAAAAACAGTGGATTCATGGCACAGCCCTCCAGCAGGGTTGGTAGGGGATAACATGATGTAAGAAATGACGCCGGTTAGAATTTGGTGACTGGCTCAGCCCGTTTTACTGGTATTTCTGGCTCTTTCGGAAGATATCATATTTTGCATAATTTCTAAAGATTTATTTGAAAAAGACACACACGGACCTTTCAGACACAGGGAAGACATTCCATCAATCAACTACTTTTCATATTTTACAAATGAGAGAACGCACTATAAGACATTACATTCAAACCCACAAACAGGGCTTTATGAATCAGAAAGTACCTAGAACCCACACAACCTTATCACTGCCCTTTCAACATACCAAAACGTACCCAACATTATGCGTATTTTGTCTCACTGAAAATGCTTTACCCCACATTATATACAGTGTACCCCACAATATGCACACTACCCCCAAATATTATATTGTACCCCACATTATACACACTGTACCCAACAGAATACAGTGTACCCCATTGTACAGCGCTGCAGAATTTGCTGGTGCCATATAAATAATAATAATAATAATAATAATAATAATAATAATAATAATAATACCCCACCATATGCCCAGAATACAGTGTTTCCCACCATATGCCCAGAATACAGGGTACCCCACAATATGCCCAGAATACGGCGCGTCCCACCATATGCCCAGAATATGGCGCGTCCCACCATATGCCCAGAATACGGCGCGTCCCACCATATGCCCAGAATACGGCGCGTCCCACCATATGCCCAGAATACGGCGCGTCCCACCATATGCCCAGAATACGGCGCGTCCCACCATATGCCCAGAATACGGCGCGTCCCACCATATGCCCAGAATACGGCGCGTCCCACCATATGCCCAGAATACGGCGCGTCCCACCATATGCCCAGAATACGGCGCGTCCCACCATATGCCCAGAATACGGCGCGTCCCACAATATGCCCAGAATACAGCGCGTCCCACAATATGCCCAGAATACAGCGTGTCCTACAATATGCCCAGAATACGGCGCGTCCCACAATATGCCCAGAATACAGCGCGTCCCACAATATGCCCAGAATACAGCGCGTCCCACAATATGCCCAGAATACAGCGCGTCCCACAATATGCCCAGAATACAGCGCGTCCTACAATATGCCCAGAATACAGCATATCCCACAATATGCCCAGAATACAGCGTACCCCACAGAACCCCCCAATGTGTACTCACCCAGAAGATGGTGCTGTACACGATGAGAGTGAATTTCAGGAACAGGTAAGGAAACCTGGAGCAATAGCGAACCTCTCCAGACTCCATCAGAAACAAATCTGGTATATGGACTGTGTGTACACTATGTGTACTGGGTGTAATATGGGCTGTGTGTGCTGAGTGTAATATGGGCTGTGTGTATACTGTGTGTACTGGGTGTAATATGGGCTGTGTGTACACTGTGTGTACTGGGTGTAATATGGGCTGTGTGTATACTGTGTGTACTGGGTGTAATATGGGCTGTGTGTACTGGGTGTAATATGGGCTGTGTGTATACTGTGTGTACTGAGTGTAATATGGGCAGTATATTTAATATACAATATCAATGTGTGTAATATAGGCTGTGTGTGTGTGTGTGTAATATATACAATGTATCCTGCAGTGTGAGCGGTTAAATCCCCAGGAGAAAGCTGTGTGTGTGGGAGTGTGTGACTTGGGAGGGAATAACATAACATGGGGAGAGAGAGAGGGAGGGGGGAATGTGTCATGGGGGGAGCTAGGATCAGGTGCAGGACTGAGTCAGGGGGAGGAGGAGACAGGAAACAGAATCAGCTGGAAGATCGAGATAAACTTGAGAGCAGATTGCTGTGTGTGAATGGGGACAGATGGCTGTATGTATGAGAATGGAGAGCAGATAGCTGTGTGTGTGAGAATTGGGAGCAGATAGCTGTATAATATATATATATATATATATGTGTGTGTGAGTGAGAGAATGGGGAGCAGATAGCTGTGTGTGAATGGGGACAGATGGCTATATGAGAATGGAGAGCAGATAGCTGAGTGTGAATGGGGACAGATGGCTGTATGTATGAGAATGGAGAGCAGATAGCTGTGTGTGTGTGTGTGTGTGTGTGTGTGAGAGAGAGAATGGGGAGCAGATTGCTGTGTGTGTGAGAATGGGGAGCAGATAGCTGTATAATATATATATATATATATATATATATATATATATATATGTATATGTGTGTGTGTGTGTGAGAATGGGGAGCAGATAGCTGTGTGTGAATGGGGACAGATGGCTGTATGTATGAGAATGGAGAGCAGATAGCTGTGTGAGAATGGGGAGCAGATAGCTGTGTGTGAATGGGGACAGATGGCTGTATGTATGAGAATGGAGAGCAGATAGCTGTGTGTGAATGGGGACAGATGGCTGTATGTATGAGAATGGAGAGCAGATAGCTGTGTGTGTGAGAATGGAGAGCAGATTGCTGTGTGTGTGAGAATGGGGAGCAGATAGCTGTGTGTGTGAGAATGGGGAGCAGATAGCTGTGTGTGTGAGAATGGGGAGCAGATTGCTGTGTGTGTGAGAATGGAGAGCAGATTGCTGTGTGTGTGAGAATGGGGAGCAGATTGCTGTGTGTGTGAGAATGGGGAGCAGATTGCTGTGTGTGTGAGAATGGGGAGCAGATTGCTGTGTGTGTGAGAATGGGGAGCAGATTGCTGTGTGTGTGAGAATGGGGAGCAGATTGCTGTGTGTGTGAGAATGGGGAGCAGATTGCTGTGTGTGTGAGAATGGGGAGCAGATTGCTGTGTGTGTGAGAATGGGGAGCAGATTGCTGTGTGTGTGAGAATGGGGAGCAGATTGCTGTGTGTGTGAGAATGGGGAGCAGATTGCTGTGTGTGTGAGAATGGGGAGCAGATTGCTGTGTGTGTGAGAATGGGGAGCAGATTGCTGTGTGTGTGAGAATGGGGAGCAGATTGCTGTGTGTGAGAATGGGGAGCAGATTGCTGTGTGTGTGAGAATGGGGAGCAGATTGCTGTGTGTGTGAGAATGGGGAGCAGATAGCTGTGTGTGTGAGAATGGGGAGCAGATAGCTGTGTGTGTGAGAATGGGGAGCAGATAGCTGTATAATATATGTGTGAGAATGGGGAGCAGATAGCTGTATAATATATGTGTGAGAATGGGGAGCAGATAGCTGTATAATATATATGTGAGAATGGGGAGCAGATAGCTGTGTGTGTGAGAATGGGGAGCAGATAGCTGTATAATATATGTGTGAGAATGGAGAGCAGATAGCTGTGTGAGAATGGGGAGCAGATAGCTGTGTGAGAATGGGGAGCAGATAGCTGTGTGAGAATGGGGAGCAGATAGCTGTGTGAGAATGGGGAGCAGATAGCTGTGTGAGAATGGGGAGCAGATAGCTGTGTGAGAATGGGGAGCAGATAGCTGTGTGAGAATGGGGAGCAGATAGCTGTGTGAGAATGGGGAGCAGATAGCTGTGTGAGAATGGGGAGCAGATAGCTGTGTGAGAATGGGGAGCAGATAGCTGTGTGAGAATGGGGAGCAGATAGCTGTGTGAGAATGGGGAGCAGATGGCTGTGTGTGTGAGAATGGGGACAGATGGCTGTGTGTGTGAGAATGGGGAGCAGATTGCTGTATAATATATGTGTGTGTATGAGAATGGAGAGCAGATAGCTGTGTGTGAATGGGGACAGATGGCTGTATGTATGAGAATGGAGAGCAGATAGCTGTGTGTGAATGGGGACAGATGGCTGTATGTATGAGAATGGAGAGCAGATAGCTGTGTGTGAATGGGGACAGATGGCTGTATGTATGAGAATGGAGAGCAGATAGCTGTGTGTGAATGGGGACAGATGGCTGTATGTATGAGAATGGAGAGCAGATAGCTGTGTGTGAATGGGGACAGATGGCTGTATGTATGAGAATGGAGAGCAGATAGCTGTGTGTGAATGGGGACAGATGGCTGTATGTATGAGAATGGAGAGCAGATAGCTGTGTGTGTGTGTGAGAATGGGGAGCAGATAGCTGTGTGTGAGAATGGGGTGCATATAGATGGGTGTGAATGTGGACCAGAAAGTCGTATGTGTGTGAATGGGAAGCAGATACCTGAATATTTGTGTAAATGGAGAGCGGATAGCTATATGTGTGTGAATGGGGAACAAATAGCTGTGTGTGTGAATATGGAGCAGATAGCCGTATGTGTGTGCTAATGGGAAGCAGCTGTATGTATGTGAATGGGTGCAGGTAGCTATGTGTGTGAATGGTGAGTAGATAGATAGCTGTATGTGTGTGTGACTGGTGAGTAGATAGCTGTATGTGTGTGTGACTGGTGAGTAGATAGCTGTATGTGTGTGTGACTGGTGAGTAGATAGCTGCATGTGTGTGACTGGTGAGTAGATAGCTGTATGTGTGTGTGACTGGTGAGTAGATAGCTGTATGTGTGTGACTGGTGAGTAGATAGCTGCATGTGTGTGACTGGTGAGTAGATAGCTGTATGTGTGTGACTGGTGAGTAGATAGCTGTATGTGTGTGACTGGTGAGTAGATAGCTGTATGTGTGTGACTGGTGAGTAGATAGCTGTATGTGTGTGACTGGTGAGTAGATAGCTGTATGTGTGTGACTGGTGAGTAGATAGCTGTATGTGTGTGACAATGGGAAGCAGGTTGCTGTATGTGTGTGAATGAAGAGTGCGGCGAAAGTAACCTCGCCACTGGTTCTTGGAGGGGCCTGTTTGCTATTTTGTTTGGTAGATTGCATTCCCCTCCTATTCTAACATTATCCCGTTTGACTACCGAACAACCGCATGAACCAGAGACCACCCTGGAGCTTGTTAGCCCCTATTAACACCTTGGAACGGTTCTCACCGCAGTGTTCTAATTGTTCGTCTGGGTGGCCGCAATTCCCATGGACAACCACGAGGTGGCGACCATCTTGCTTGCATGAACGCAGGCAGCGGTGTTTGGGCGTGAATCTCATGGAACTAAAATCGGACACAAAAACTCCCGAACACCGCAGTATTCGGTGAAATCATTAGTCTGGATGAGGGGTACAAGCTCCAGGGTAAGAACATTGACTATGTTTGGTAGTTTGTTCGCTTTCCAAACTACCGAACTAGACCGACCGCAAGCCCTGATTCTCTGGAACTGTTTTGGGCATGGAACCATGCATGCGGTCGGTCAAATAAATGGCTATCTGGAAATTCCTGAACTGATTTGAGTGATTTTGGATATGTTAGTCACCTAGATCAGGGGATGTAACTTTTGTGGGGTTTGTGTGTTTTAAAGGTATTTTGGGTTTTTTATAAAAATGTGTGTTTCTCTGCCTGGAGATAATTGGGTTAGCACAGTCCATGACTCCATTATCTCCCAGGCACAGAGGAGGGATTATCTGATTATGTATGGAAGTGTCGTGGATCTGAGAGCCAATGTGGTTGTGTAATTGTTTATACTGTGGTTTGCTCCCAGTTCCAGGGGGGAGTGCACCTTGCATGGGGACTTGCATATAAGGCCAGTTGTGGCTCCCATTAAAGTAGTTCCTGTTTTACCCTTAACATAGAGCCTCATCTCATATGTGGGGGGGAAGGGCTGTATCTACCCTGGGGATTGCTATATCCCTACACTCCTCTGGAGTACTACTCTTCTAAGAGCTGTTCCTGCTACGCTCTCTGGAGTAGGAGAGGTCTGCCCACTGGAAGCTGGATCCTGGTCCAGGGTGGGTGGAGGACGGAGAGACCCCAGCCAAGCTGTAACGCTGGAAGTGGGGACTACAGTACTGATGGTGTTTGGTGCAGTGCTTGTGGTACTTGGTAAGCACTAAGGAAGCAGCGATTGGCACAGGCACCCATTTGGGGTGCCAGGCTATCTGTCACAGGGAGCAGATAGCTGTATGTGTTTGAATATGGATTAGATAGCTGTATATGTGTGAGTATGTAACTGTAGGTGTGTGAATGTGGAGCAAAACACAGTTTTGTGTGAATGGGGAGCAGATAGCTGTATGTGTGTGAGAGCATGTAACTGTAAGTATGTGAATGGGGAGTAGATAGCTGTATTTGTGAATGGAGAGCGGGTAGCTATATGTTTGTGTATGGGAGGCAATATGTGTGTATAAAAGACTGACAGATTGTGTGTGTGGTTCAATAGGTGGAAATTTTGGTCTATTAATGAGGGTGTGGATTTTCTCTGTGTGGGAATCGAAGGGGAAATGTGTGTATGTGTGGGAATGGGTTGAAGAGGTGTGAGAATAAAAGGCAGCTTGATGTGTTTAGGAATGCAGCAAAGCAGACTGCTGTGTGTGAATGGTAGGAAGGCTACTGGGTGTATGAATGGCAGGCAGGTTACTACTTGTGCATGCAAAGCGGGTTGCTGTGTGTGTGTGTGTCTGTGAAAGCAAAATAGGTTGCTGTGTGTGTGAATGAAAAGTGGGTTGCTGTTTATGAATGGCAGACAGGTTGCTGTGTGTGTGTGTGGAAAGCGGGTTGCTATGTGTGTGTCAATGCAAAGCCACGGACAAGTTGCTCTGTGTGTGTGTGCGCGTGCGCAAAGCGGATTGCTGTATGAATGGTAGGCAGGTTACTGTGTGTGTGTGAATGCAAAGCAGATTTGTGTAGGCAAGTTACTGTGTGTGGGAATGGCAAGCAGGTGGCTATGTGTGTGTGAATGCAAATCGGGTTGCTGTGTGTGTGTGTGTGTGTGTGTGAATGGCATGTAGTGTGTGAGTGAATAAATGTAATGTGGGTTGCTGTATGTGAATGGAAGGTGGTTTGCCATGTGCATAAAATAGAGCCCTGTCCCTGAGTGCATAAAATAGAGCCCTCCTCTTCCAAAATCCCATGTAGCCTCTCTAATTCACCCTGTGTGCAGCCATGTCCCCTCCCTCTGAGCTGTCACACAGTACTAACGAGTGCCCTCATCACTGACATCATCCGTCTGCCCTGTGTCTGGACACCATACGGACTGCGTGTGTTACTATATAAACACTGTTACTGCAGGGCTGATTTACTAAACTGTGAATTCTGGGGAAATGACTACGGAATGGGAAACTACACCAACACAGACACATTTTAAATGGTTTTCAGTATTTTCCATTTTGGCATCAGTTTCACAGTTAAGTAATTGGGGGGAGGGAGGGGGTGTAAACTAGCAAGGTGTGACACACATCGCCCCAATTAACAGGGTGACGCAGTCATTTAAGTGGAATGCCTGGAAAAGCATTGTGGGATTTGTAGTTTTTCAATTCCTGGGTCTGGCTGCATTGTGGGATTAGTAGTTCTTCAATTCCTGGGTCTGGCTGCATTGTGGGATTTTTAGTTTTTCAATTCCTGGGTCAGGCTGCATTGTGGGATTTGTAGTTTTTCAATTCCCGGGTCTGGCTGCATTGTGGGATTTGTAGTTTTTCAATTCCTGGGTCTGGCTGCATTGTGGGATTTGTAGTTTTTCAATTCCTGGGTCAGGCTGCATTGTGGGATTTGTAGTTTTTCAATTCCCGGGTCTGGCTGCATTGTGGGATTTGTAGTTTTTCAATTCCTGGGTCAGGCTGCATTGTGGGATTTGTAGTTTTTCAATTCCTGGGTCTGGCTGCATTGTGGGATTTGTAGTTTTTCAATTCCCGGGTCAGGCTGCATTGTGGGATTTGTAGTTTTTCAATTCCCGGGTCAGCTGCATTGTGGGATTTGTAGTTTTTCAATTCCTGGGTCAGGCTGCATTGTGGGATTTGTAGTTTTTCAATTCCCGGGTCTGGCTGCATTGTGGGATTTGTAGTTTTTCAATTCCTGGGTCAGGCTGCATTGTGGGATTTGTAGTTTTTCAATTCCTGGGTCTGGCTGCATTGTGGGATTTGTAGTTTTTCAATTCCCGGGTCAGGCTGCATTGTGGGATTTGTAGTTTTTCAATGCCTGGGTCTGGCTGCATTGTGGGATTTGTAGTTTTTCAATGCCTGGGTCTGGCTGCATTGTGGGATTTGTAGTTTTTCAATGCCTGGGTCTGGCTGCATTGTGGGATTTGTAGTTTTTCAATTCCTGGGTCTATAGACCTCCGAGCGTTCCGAAATAAACATTTAGATATTCTTTACTCACATCTAACAATCTGTCTTTTTCTTACTGTAAAGACATTTCTCTCTGTTATAACGCATTGGAAAATGTCGCCCAGGACAGCTGATTTGGGGCCATTTATCCAATTTATTTAGTATTTTGCTTTTGAATTCATTGCAGCTCATTGAGTGGTGAATGAATTAATCATATGTCAGGCAGATGCACTCCCTGTCAATCATCACAAATTCCGTCCGTTTTAGCCTAAAATAGCCAAACCAAATCCGTTACCCCGGCCTGAAATCTATATTCACCATTTCCTGGTACTTCCCAGCTTAGTGCATCGCTCTGGCAAGTTCCATTTAAACTGTTTCTACAAAATCTCCCACAGTATCCCCATCTGTGCGGCCAGGGGCTCCTGCCCACGCTAACTGATACCAGCCAGGGGCGGACTGACCGGTCGGGCACTTCGGACATGGTCCGAGGGCCCGGCCGGGAGGGGGGCCTGCCATCAGGGGGCCCGGCCGCCCCTTTAAATGCTGCAGCCGCCTGAGCGCTCTCTTAAGAGCGCTCAGGCGGCTGCAGCTTCTCACCTCCCCTCCCCGTAGCGTGGCCGAGCTGCTCTGCGTCCGCGGTGCCGGACGGAGTTATAGGAAGGTGCACACACACTGAGTGTGCACCTTCCTGTCAGTCCGGCCGGGTACAGGAAACAGAAACTCCTGTTCCGCGCGGAACAGGAGTTTCTGTTTCCTGTACCCGGCCGGACTGACAGGAAGGTGCACACTCAGTGTGTGTGCACCTTCCTATCAATCCGGTCGGCACCGCGGACGCAGAGCCTCTCGGCCACGCTACGGAGGGGGTAAAGAGAGAGAGGGAGGGGGGAGTTAAAAGAGAGAGGGAGGGGGGTAAAAAGAGAGAGGGAGGGGGGTAAAAAGAGAGAGGGAGGGGGGTAAAAAGAGAGAGGGAGGGGGGTAAAAAGAGAGAGGGAAGGGGGTAAAAAGAGAGAGGGGGGGTAAGAAGAGGGAGGGGGGGTAAGAAGAGGGAGGGGGGGTAAGAAGAGGGAGGGGGGGTAAGAAGAGGGAGGGGGGGTAAGAAGAGGGAGGGGGTAAGAAGAGAGAGAGGGGGTAAGAAGGGAGGGGGGAGTAAGAAGAGGGGGAGGGGGAGTAAAAGAGGAAGGGGGGAGAGTAAGAAGAGGGGGGAGGGAGTAAGAAGAGGGGAGATTAAGAAGAGAGGGGGGAGTAAAGGGGGTAAGAAGAGAGGGGGGGAGTAAAGGGGGTAAAAAGAGGAAGGGGGAGTAAGAAGAGGGGGGAGGGGGGTAAGAAGAGGGGGGAGGGGGTAAGAAGAGGGGGGAGTAAGAAGAGGGGGGAGTAAGAAGAGGGGGGAGTAAGAAGAGGGGGGAGTAAGAAGAGGGGGGAGTAAGAAGAGGGAGGAGTAAGAAGAGGTGGGAGTAAGAAGAGGGGGAGGGGGAGTAAGAAGATGGGGAGAGTAAGAAGGGGGAGGAGGGAGAGGGGGGAGTAAGAAGAGGGGAGAGTAAGAATGGGGGTAAGAAGGGGGTAAGAAGAGGGGGAGGGGGGGTAAGAAGAGGGGGGAGTAAGAGGAGGGCAATTGCCCCCTCCCCTGTCCGCAGGCACCGTGCGGGCAGCCGGCAGGGGAGGGAGGAAGAGAGGACCCGGGAGCTCAGCCTGCAGCTCCTCTGGGTCCTTCTTGCGCGAGCACAGATCGTTGCCGCGGTTACCACGGCAACGTTACGGCTCTTGCAAGAGTAAACTCTAGCCCTGGAGCTACGGGCTAGAGTTCACTCTCAACACTGTGACCACCAGGTATTCCTGGTGGTCGCAGTGGTGAGAGTGAACTTTAGCCCCATAAACACACTGCCCCCACACCATACACATTCACACACTGCCCCCCATACACACACACTGCCCCCACACACACCATACACACACACTGCCCCCACACACACCATACACATTTACACACATTGCCTCACACACACACACATACACTGCCCACCCATACACACACAGCCCCCCATACTAACATTGCCACACACATACACAGCCCCCTCGTACACACATTGCCCCACACACCCTACACATTCACACACTACACCCCCTCACACACACTGAACCTTTCACACAGACTGCACCCCTTACACATTGCACCACTGCTCCTATACCCTACTACAGCCTCATATCCCAGCAGACCCCAGGTAAGTTGTCAAACTGTTCTTAAACGGTTTGACTACTTACTCTGGGAGGGGGGCCCGGCCCTCCTGGCACCATAACGACTACACAGAGTAGTAGTGGTTATTGTAGCCAGCAAGCCAGCCAACCCACAGGCCAGCCAGCCCACAGGCTGGCCAGTAGACAGCCAGCCAGCCTACAGGCCACCAGTTAGGCTTAAAGCCAGCAACCCCACAGCCTGCCAACCGCAGCCAGCAAGCCACAGCCTGCCAGCCGCAGCCAGCAAGCCCACAGCCTGCCAGCCGCAGCCAGCAAGCCCACAGCCTGCCGGCAGTAGCCAGTAAGCCCACAGCCTGCCAGCAAGCCCACAGCCTGCCAGCCGCAGCCAGTAAGCCCACAGCCTTCCAGCAAGCCCACAGCCTGCCAGCCGCAGCCAGCAAGCCCACAGCCTGCCAGCAAGCCCACAGCCTGCCAGCCGCAGCCAGTAAGCCCACAGCCTTCCAGCAAGCCCACAGACTGCCAGCCAGCAACAGTAATTAAGGTAAGAGGAGCCAACTTGGCCTAGGTATCAGCTATGTTGTGTTGCTATATTGTGAATAGGAACCAGAGTGTTGGAGAGACCCCCCTCCAGGCCCCATAAGACTCCATTGTAGTCTCTAATGGGACCTGGAGGAAATTCTTTCTAACACACTCTCTAAAGGACACTGAGATAGCCTCTGCTAGAAAGACCCCCCTCCATGGCCCATTAGCCCTCAATTGTAGTCTCTACTGGGGCCTTGAAGGGATTATTGCACTTTTGTTCCTTGTGTCTAAAGATTGTGTAGGGTGTGGCTGGAGGCGGTGCATGGAGGCGGGACATAGGTGGCGCTTGCTGCGGAGTATGGGTGGGGCCTGTAAGGGGGCCCTTGATTTATTTTGCCCGGGGGCCCTGAGGGTTCTCAGTCCGCCCCTGATACCAGCCCTAAACCTGAGCCCAAAACTCTGTGTTCTATTAATCACATTGTAACACAAACTGAATTCAGAGAATGACATGAGCCTATAGTTAAAAACGGTATTAGCCCCGATCCATGATGTATTAACACTGTACCCACAGAAACCCCCCACACCGTGCTGTATAATTAACTTAAAATATGGTGTATTGAAGAGGCACTATCATAAATTATATAGTTGCAGGTACGAATTCCCTCTCGCTGTTATCTGAGATTCGGGCTAACTATAAAATGGTCCCAAAACTTGACTCAGGGCTTTTCAGGACCCCGACCTCCCACCCCAGTAATACCCCTGTGCACATTGTCTAAAGAACCTTGTAAACCATTCCCTACAGACACTTCTCATCAATGATAATCTAAACATCTCCCTTTGGGCGGCCCGTGGCACTCAGGGGGCAATCAGTAAATGTAATTTTTGAGCTGGTTTATTCAATGTCCTGGCTAATTCGTAGCATTAAAACGTTCAGCGCAACATACACTGATTGCACAATCCTTTTACTCACTTTAATCCATTAATTCACGCTAACCGGAAGGCACGTCCCCCCGATACTTTAAATGTTCATTAAAAGCATTATAAACACATCCTATTGTTTTGTTTGTGAACAGGAAATGCAGTGTCCAGCCACAGGAAACATGAATAATACACCAAATAAATAGATTTTACTCTAAGGAATTAAGAGGACTTTGATTTATCCAACAGTATCACAATGGAATAGATACAATAATGATCGAAGGCGAAGCAATTCTATAATTTTATTGCGGAGGGTGATACATTGTCCCCCCAATTTCAGCCAGCCAAGTGCATTGTGGGATACTCAGCTGGATGGCAGATTCAAATACTTGGACCCTTTTCAATGGTCGTAACATAGATTTGTATATATATATATTACACACAGATTACTACTGTTCTGGCAGGTGTTAAAAAAACGATGTAAAGTAATTTTTATCAATTGGCAAAATGCAAAGCGAGTGAACAGAAAAATGTAATCAAATCGCTATTTGCCTCCAAAACAGCATCAATTCTTCTAGGTACATCTGTACAGGAACATTGCAGGCTTATAGTCCGGTGTATGATTAGATAGTTATACCAAGCAGATATTTATGATCAATGTGAAGTTTAGTTTGAAACACAATCGTTACGATAATAGAAACAGAAAGTCTGGCAACCAGGTTAGGTTGCTGGTAAGACACACGGTAGTTATAAAGCACGGTCTCTCCCCAGCAGAAATTCCAAGGCAGGTAGGGGGTTTCCAGATGTGCTGTCCAAGCACTTCAGAAGAAGCACAGAGAAACAGGACCTTGATCAGGCCCAGGAAACCTAAACCGCAGCAGATTAAGGATACCTCATGCTTACTTCCCTTCGCAATCGGAAGATGTCCAGTGGTGCCATTAGCTCAGAAATGGTAGAAACTGGTGGGATCCTGGTAAACTCCTCTACCGTCCAGAGACGTTTGGTCAGAAATGACCTTACTAAAAAAAAACTTGTGGTCAAAAAGCCATGCTTTCGTTGTGGAAACAAGGCACTACGACTCAACTATGCATAAAAACAAAGGAACTGGAGTGCAGAAAAATGGCAGCAGGTGCTCTGGAATGATGGGTCCAAATTTGACTGTAGAAGAAGGCAGTTTATTTGCCGAGGGGCTGAAAAGTGGTACAAGAATAGGTCTGCATGAAACAATGAATCGTGATGGAGATTCCTCGCACATTTATGGCTGAATTACTGCACTTGGAGCTGGGGTTTAGGTCAGAATTTATGGTCTCCTCAATCAAAGTACAGTTAGATTACCTACTCATTAAGCAGTACCATCAAGGAGAGATCTGACTGGCCATCTTCAGCGATAGAACAAGGAGTCCTGGAAGTGATGGTATGGCCCACATAGAGACCTGATTTCATCATCAAATCCGTCTGGGATTACAGATCCTGCCTAACTCCACAGAACAAAAATTGGTTAGTTCTCCAAGATGTTCCTTACAATACTATATGCAGTCATACCTTGAAAAATGTATGCTGTTTTGAAGTAAAATGGTGGTATATCTTGTTTGTTTTGTTAATTGATGAAAATAAGAAGATACTAATTTTTTTGCACCTGGCTAAAATGCTTGCACAGTACTGTGTATGTCATATCAACCATTGTATTCACACAACACCCCCTGCCCTAGGGGGTAATATTATAATCCGTGCATGGTCACATGGCACTCCCTACCCCCGAGGGTAACATTATAATTAGTGTATTCACACAGTGCCCCCTGCCCTGGGGGGTAACATTATATTTAGTGTATTCACACAGTGCCCCCTGCCCTGGGGGGGTAACATTATATTTAGTGTATTCAAACACCGCCCCCTGCCCTGGGGGGTAACATTATATTTAGTGTATTCACACAGCGCCCCCTGCCCTGGGGGGGTAACATTATATTTAGTGTATTCACACAGTGCCCCCTGCCCTGGGGGGGTAACATTATATTTAGTGTATTCACACAGTGCCCCCTGCCCTGGGGGGAAACATTATATTTAGTGTATTCACACAGCGCCCCCTGCTGTGGGGACTTGTACATTGCCACCACTCCTGAAGTCATAGGACAGTCACAATGCTTGTTTGGAAACCCACAAGGAGAGAAATACTTGCTCAGCACTGTACGGTTGTTGGCAGTTCTAGACTTTATTGTTTTACAGAACTAAAAAAACGAATTGCGACAGTTATAGTCCCAGCTTGCTGTTTAGACTAAATTCGTTTTTCAAGTCACTTTAATTTGCTGTTTAGTGAATATACCCCACTGTCTTGTTTTGAATATATTTTTATTGGTAATTGTCAAAGAAATTCAATTGGAATCATTCTCCTGGTAGATTTACCTGTGTACTATATAGGTGAGATCCATTCTGCATTGATTTGTTGTATTTCGTTAAACCGGAATTATAATATTATTATTATTATTATTATATATTATATAATTATTAATAATAACATTAATTTATAAAGGTGTCAATAACTGTTGAAATCTGCTCTGTAAGGGAATCCTCCGTTGCCTTGGTATTTGGAGAGGACTACAAATCAGCCTCCTTCCCACCGATTTATGAGCCCTGTTTTGGGGAGGCAGGTACACGGGCAGGGCGGGTGCTAGGATTTTTGACTACACAGGCAAAGATGCATTTTGACGCCCCCCCCCCCCCCCCCCAAAAAAAAAAAAATAATGCATCTTCACCTCTGTGTCTCGTAGCCCCCTTTTGAATTTCTTACCCCCATTAGTGTTGCATATCCACTCTCTTGAATGTCTTACCCCTTTGTGCCTTACACCCCCCTTTAGTGTGTCTCCTACAACCCCTCTTATGTATTTCTTACTTCCCCGCCAGCCCCTTTCTGTCTCTTTCTTCCCCCCAGCCCCTATCTATCTCTCTTTTTCTCCCACATAGACATAGATACAGGCAAAAATACATACATGCACAAACATACAGACACACAACCATACAAGCACACAAACATAATTATTCAGGCACACAGTCACAAAGATATACAGACACATGGTCATAAAAGGCACACAATCAAACACAGTCATATAATCTACACATACAGGTACATTGTCGTACAAACACAGACATACATTCATACACAGGCACACACAGAAATACAAACACAGACATAAAGAAACATAGAGAGAGGCATATAGAGACATACATACAGAATGATACAGAGACATACATACACAGACAGTCATAAAGAGACATACAGACATACAGAGACATACATACACAGACAAACAAAGAACCCTGCACACTAATACCGTGTAAATGCTCCGGCCATCCACAGTGGTGGATGCTCCGTGTAAGGCGGACGTCGCTGGATCCACCAGTAAAGTCTTCAAAAGGAATAAACGCAGGCAACACTCCAATAGTAAGGATGGTATATTTACTGGTAGGTGAACCACCCCATAGAAAGTGCGACGTTTCAGCTCATGCGATAAGGCTCTGCTGAGCCGAAACGTTGCACTTTCTTTGGGGTGGTTCACCTATCAATAAATATACCATCCTTACTAGTGGAGTGTTGCCTGTGTTTATTCCTTTTGAATACATACACAGATCGTCATACAGAGACATACAGACTGTATGTCTCTGTATGACGGTCTGTGTACATACACAGGATGACTAAAAGATTGATCCCCATCTGTCGTGCAACTTCAACAATGCTTTGAAAGCTGGGGCTCTACCAATTCCCCATGCTTGCAGGATTGTATTTAGCACCGAGCAGTATTTGTGTGTTTGACTGTAAGCATGTGTTTGTATGGAATATGTTTGTATGATTGTAGGGGTGTGTTTGTATGTAGTTTTTGCGTTTGAATGCAAGCATGCATTTATGTGTAGTGTTTTTGAACGCAGGTGTGTTTATATATAATTTTGGTGTCTGATACAGAGGTGTGTTTGTATGTAGTGTTGACATTTGAATGCAGGGGTGTGTTTGTATGTTGTGTTGACGTTTGCATGCAGGTGTTTATTTGTGTGTAGTGTTGGTGTTTGAATGCTGAGATATATGCACATATACATATACACATACACTGCCACACACGCACACACTGTGATACACATACACAAAGATACACACATTCAGATACACATATACACATACTGATGCACATTCAGATAGACGGATGCACAGATATACACACAAACACTGACAGACATACAGATAAACACATACACAATGATAGACATACACAAACACAAGTCACACTAACAGACATACACACACACACACACACACACACTGACTTACATATACACACACTGACACACAGACAGACATATACACACACTGACACACAGACAGACATATACACACACTGACACACAGACAGACATATACACACACTGACACACAGACAGACCTCTATATACACACACAGACAGACCTCTATATACACACACAGACAGACATATATACACACACAGACACACTGACAGACAGACATATACACACATAGACACACACACTGACAGGTTCAGGAGGGTGGCTTACCTGGGATCCAAAGTGCTGTCTGAGGTAGTTGGAAGTTGGAGGAGCTGGTCCTGCCCAGCCCCCCTCCTCTCTGCCTTCTCTTGCTCTTGCTGCTCGAGTCTTCTTGGGAGGACTTCCTCCCATGCTGGCGAGAAGGTGGCCTGCGGCAGCTACGTGTCATATCCCCGCCCCCTCCACGCAGTCCGCGGCGCTGCAGTTGGCGCTCGGCCACGCTACAAGAAGTGACCGGCAGGAGAGGGGAGCTGTGCGCTTCCCTCCTGCCGGCCACCCGGACTTTTGCGCCACCCGGCCCGGTGCGCCCTAAGGCGGCCGCCTGTGCCGCCTTATGGACACGCCGGCCCTGTACACGGGGGTCCTTTGGACTTCTTTCCTCCTGGTTTGGGTTTGCCATTGTTGAAAGGTTGGGATACCCTTATTTGCAAAGGAGATTTTTACTTTCAGACAACTTTCGCAAATTTCAAATTCCCCCGAATGTAGACCTGGTTTCTTGCATAGTTACATAGCTGAAAAGAGACTTGCGTCCATCAAGCTCAGCCTTCCTCACATATGTTTTTGCTGTTGATCCAAAAGAAGGCAAAAAAAACAGTTTGAAGCACTTCCAATTTTGCAACAAGCTAGGAAAAAAATTCCTCTTGACCCCAGAATAGCAGTCAGATATCTCCTTGGATCAAGCAGGTATTACCCCACTAATTAGAAATTATATCCCTGTATGTTATGTTTTTGGAAGTATTTATCCAATTGCTGTTTAAACATCTGTATAGACTCTGATAAAACCACCTCTTCAGGCAGAGAATTCCATATCCTTATTGTTCTTACTGTAAAAAACAACAACTTTTCTTTGCCTTAGATTAAATCTCCTTTCTTCCAGCCTAAATGTGTGACCTTGTGTGCTACGTATAGCCCTGTTTATGAATAGATTTTCACACAATGGTTTGGATTGGCCCCGAATATATTTGTATAATGTTATCATATCCCCTCTGAGGCGCTGTTTTTCCAAACTAGAGATTTAAATTGTTTAACTTTCTTCATAACTAAAATGTTCCATTCCTTTTATCAATTTTGTAGCCCGTCTCTGCACTTTTTCTAGTGCCATAATATCCTTCTTTAGAACAGGTGCCCAAAATTGCACAGCATATTCAATGTGTGGTTTTACCAGTGATTTATAAAGAGGCAAAATGATATTCTCATCCCGAGAATGAATGCCCTTTTTCATGCATGACCATACCCTACTGGCCTTGGTCACTGCTGATTGACATTGCACATTGTTGCATCGTTTGTTGTCTATAACAATTCCCAAGTCCTTTTCGTGTGTTATCCCTAATTCGCTTCCATTAAGGGTATACGTTGCTTGTGTATTCTTTACGCCGAAGTGCATAACTTTGCATTTTTCAACATTAAATTTAATCTGCCATTTTAGTGCCTAGTCCCCCAGTCCATCTAAATCCCTCTGCAGCAAAGTCATATCTTGCTCACATTGTATTATTTTACAAAGTTTTGTGTCATATGCAAACACTGAAACATGCTGTCTTCAAGATCATTTATAAACATGTTAAATTGAAGGGGTCCCAGAACAGACCCCTGAGGGACACCACTTGCCACCTCTGTCCAGCTTGAAAATTTACCATTAATTTCAACTCTTTGTACTCTATTTTAAGCCAATGTTCTACCCAAGAACAAGCATTTTCATCGAGACCGATTTCCTTGAGTTTGAACACTAATCTATTGTGTGGAACCGTATCAAATACCTAGGTAAAATACAAATAGATCACATCCACTGCAACACCCTGATCTATACTTCTACTTACTTCTTCATAGAACGCAATCAAGTTAGTTTGACATGACCTGTGCTTCATAAAACCGTGCTGATTTTTGCTGATAACCATGTTCTTCTCAAGGAATTCTTGAATATTATCCCTTTAATAACCTTTCAAATATTTTCCCAGCCACAGAAGTTAAGCTCACAGGTCTATAATTTCCAAGCAAGGATTTTGAATCCTTTTTGAATATGGGAACCACATCTGCCTTCCTCCAATCCTCCGGAACACTTCCTGAAAGAAAAGAATCTAGAAAGATTAAAAACGGAGGTTCACTTATTTCTACACTTAGTTCCTTAAGTACTCGGGGATGGATACCGTCAGGCCCTGGAGCTTTGTTTATATTAACTTTCTTTAGTTGCTGCAGCACCTTGTCTTGAGTTAACCAATTACAATTATTCTGCAAGTTCTTAGCAGCAATCATTTGCACATCTATTGCCATGGGTTCTTCCTTAATATAAATACGGAGGAAAATAGTTATTTAAAATTCCTGCCTTTTCCTGGTCTTCATTAATTAACACCCCTATTCCAGTTTTTAGTGTACCTACACTTTCATTTTTTGTTTTTTTTAGAATTTATGTATCGTATAAGCCGACCCGAATATAAGCCGAGGCCCCTAATTTTACCCCCAAAAACTGGGAAAACGTATTGACTCGAGTATAAGACTAGGGTGGGAAATGCAGCAGCTACTGGTAAATTTCTAAATAAAATTAGATCCTAAAAAAATTATATTAATTGAATATTTATTTACAATGTGTGTGTATGAGTGCAGTGTGTGTGTGTTGCAGAGCCTTGGTGGGGGGTGGGCATTTTTATTATTATTATTTTTTTAAAAAAATTATTTTTTTAAATTAATTTTTAAAATATTTATTTTATTATTTTTTTCGTCCCCCCTCCCTGCTTGATACAAGGGGAACAGTGGAAGGGGCTGGCAGGAAGCACTTACCTCTCCTGCAGCTCCTGTCAGCTCCCTCCTCCTCCGTGCTGGTCCGGTCAGCTCCCTCTGCCAGCTCACACTGTAAGTCTCGCGAGAGCCGCACTATGACCCCGCGGCTCTCGCAAGACTTACACTGGGAGCTGACAGGGGAGCTGACCGGACCTGCGCGGAGGAGCTGCAGGACAGGTAAGTAAACGCTCTGCAGCCCCCTGTCTGTATTATGGCAATGTAAATTGCCATAATACAGACATTGACTCGAGTACAAGTCGAGTTGGGGTTTTTCAGCACAAAAAATGTGCTGAAAAACTCGACTTATACTCAAGTATATACGGTACTTAAATAATGCTTTGGAGTTGCTTGAGTGCAGACCACTTACATTCCCCCAATAACGCCAAGACACCTGAGTATTGGATAAGGGCAACGGCCACAGCTTTATTATTCCAACATATAAACTCAGCCAGCTTTATATCACCACCTGTCGGCTGTTGGGGTGACTACCCAACAGACAGATACACCGGATAATTCCCTGGCAGCTGCGACTCCCCAAAGCCTTGTCTTGCATTACTGGCGCTGGCCAGGACCTCCCCCAAAGCTGTGACAAAAAGAAAAGAGAAACCACAACACCGCAAAAACACAGCGCCACATACATAATCAACCTGAAGGGAGGGAGTGAAGGGAAAACCTGTTTCAGACTTTCTTTCTGGGAATGGTGAGTACCCTCCCCTTGCACACATACTCATACTGTCCCTATATTGCCACAATCAGGGCCGGTGCTTGGATTTTTAGGTACATAGGCGAAGATGCATTTTTCCGCCACCCCCCCTCCCCCCCAAAAAAAACATCTTCACCTATGTGCCTCTTAACCAGCCCCTCTCCCCTCCCTGACCATTAATGGTCCCTTTCTCTGTCCCTTAGTGTTCTTCTCCCCTACCCCCTCTTTTCCCTGTCTCTTGGTGTTTCTCTCCCATTCCCTCCCTGCCCCTTGGTGCACCCCACACCCCTTTAGTGGTCACACTCCCCTTCCTGGTGTGTCAGTGTGTACAGAGTGTAGCGGAGCGGAGCGCCGTACAGGAGCTTCAGTTTTCTGTACCCGGCCGAACTGACAGGGAGTGCTCTCTCTGTGAGCACCTCCTGTCAGTCTGGCCAGGTACAGGAAACAGAAGCTCCTGTACCGCGCTCCGCTACACTCTGTACACACTGACAGTCACACACTCAATGACAAACACACAGACGTCACTGACAGACACAGACTCATTGATCTGACACACACTCATTCATTGACACTGACAGACCCACACTGTTGACATCATTGACAGACACACTGATAGTCACACACAGACTCAACGACAAACATACTCTCACTGATTTGACAGACACACACTCATACACTGACAAACACACTCATCATACACTGACAGACACACACAGACGCACTCACACACACACGCTGTCACTCACAGACGCACACACTCTGTCACTCACAGATGCACACACTCTGTCACTCACAGATGCACACACTCTGTCACTCACAGACACACACTCTGTCACTCACAGACACACACTCTGTCACTCACAGACACACACACTGTCACTCACAGACACACACACTGTCACTCACAGACACACACACTGTCACTCACAGACACACACTGTCACTCACAGACACACACTGTCACTCACAGACACATACACTCACACACACATACACACATACACTCTCACACACTAACACACATACACTCACTATTTATTTTATAAATAAATATTTTCCACCCAGCCTCCCTACCTGGAGAGCTGGTGTGGATGATGAATCCTTCCCTGGGGTCCAGTGGGGCTGCTGGGCGGCGTGCGGCTGTGCTGAGATCAGACGCGGCGAGGGAGCTCTAACCTCTCTGCTCTGCTCCCTCGCGCGCTGCCTGTCTGCTGATACCGCGGGAGCCGGAATATGACGTCATATTCCGGCTCCCGCGGTATCAGCAGACAGGCAGCGCGCGAGGGAGCAGAGCAGAGAGGTTAGAGCTCCCTCGCCGCGTCTGATTACAGCACAGCCGCACGCAGCACCGGGGGCCGAGATGGTGGCCCGGCAGGAGAGAGAGCTTCCCTCCTGCTGGTCACTGAAATCTTGCGCCCCCAGAGCCCGTGCGCCCTAAGGCGGCCGCCTGTGCCGCCTTATGGACGCGCCGGCCCTGGCCACAATGTATCCCTTATGGAGTGGCAGCAGTCATGCCTCCCCTTCCTTACAGTCCAGGGGATCTCTTGACTGCAGACCACTTACATTCCCGTTGCCCCCCAATAACGACAAGACACCTGAGTATTGGATAAGGGCAACGGCCACAGCTTTATTATTCCAACATATAAACTCAGCCAGCTTTATATCACCACCTGTCGGCTGTTGGGGTGACTACCCAACTGACAGATACACCGGATAATTCCAAGAGTCCGTACAGTCTGCCATCAGCCCTGGCAGCTGCGACTCCCCAAAGCCTTGTCTTGCATTACTTGCGCTGGCCAGGACCTCTGCCACCGCGCTGCCGACCCTGCTCTCCATTTGTCGGCATCGCGCCCCCTGCAGACAGCGCCATTTCAATCCCTCCTTGGATATCCACGTTAAATATATCCAGCCCAATAGGATTCAGATGAAACCCTTCTGCCCTGATGAAACTCCGATTGTCCCCTTCCAACTCTGTGTGTTGAACCGACACACTTCCAAGGCATCAAACAAACCTAAAAATCGCAACATTAAACTTCCGCCTCGCCCTCTCCAACCCTTTTGCATGCAGCAAGGCTTGCCAGCACGGACAGGGGACAATCTCTGACCACACCAAACACTCTGCAAATAATGCCATGCACCGAGCCAAGTCCTGCCGTACAGCGTGCATTAAATCCACTGTCCTTACCCTCCCCAGGTCATTACCCCCCGCTGGATTACAATGATAACTGAACCAGACACAAACCTGCTGAGAGAAACGCACTCTGTGTAGATTGGCACCATGACAGACCCCGGATACCCCTCCAATGAACCCTTGCTAACTCGGCTGGGATCCCCAAATTTCGATCATAGGAACGTGACTCTGCCCATCGAGCTGCCCAATAGATGAAAGTGTCCTACAATCCAAACATACCGGAAAGAACACCCTAAAACAGAACCCAAGTTACAGTAAATGAGGGCGCATGTACAGCTGATACCTACGAGATGACCATCTACCCAAGTGCTGCATTGTGACCCCCGAATATCCCAAAACACTAGCCTGAGTGGCTGCTCCGATCCTAAATGAATGAGGAGAGAAACCGGTTGGATCCCGACCACAATACTGCAATGCCTTACCCAGCATCGATGTGAACTGAAAACGCGCCAACGGAGACCCATCCGCATGAACCAGCAAAGCCACAGACGACGGCCGAATAGACAGATACTGACCAAACAGCCGAACCGGGCAGAACACCCCCCCCAGTATGCCCCACCCGCAACCTCGCTGACTGATCTGTCTTAGACCTACGAATATGCAAGTCCACGAACACATCAGACCAGCGGACATCAGACAGCAGTAAAGGGGGAATCGCCTGCCGGGAAGGGGCCACTAGTTCCCCCACCCGAAGCGCACCAAAGAAGCTGTTCCAGCCTTTCTTTCTGGGAATGGTGAGTACCCTCCCTTTGCACACATACTTATACTGTCCCCATATTGCCACAATGTATCCCATAAGTCCACACCCCTTACCGAGTGGCAGCAGTCATGCCTCCCCTTCCTTACAGTCCAGGGGATCTTTTTTTTTTTTTTTCATTTTGAAGTTTAGCAAATCTAATCGCCTTTTTGCACGCAATATTCGCTTCCGTAAATCTTTTATAGGATGCATCTGATTTGTCCGATTTAAATGCTTTAAACGCCCTTTTCTTATTTTTTTATCTCTTGTTTTACTTCTCTACTAAGCCACATTGCTTTTTAATTTGTTTCTTTTATATTTATTACCCAATAATACATACTGAGAAATGTACCTTTCTTATATTTGTTGGAAGATGTTCCATTTATCTCTAAACATGCATGCTACCGATTTTCCCCCTAAAATTAAGACATCCCTCAAAATAAGATCCAGTACGTTTTTTGGGGGGGCAAAAATGAAGAATATAAGACCCGGTCTTATTTTCGGGGAAAAACGGTAGTACTTAAGGTGGATGGTGTAGTTAAGCTATATACTACGGGAGATGACGAGGTTGACTGGGTACGTGACTCTGTTACACCTGTATGCTATCCTTTACATTGCTTTGGGATAATAAAATGGAAGTACTGACTAACCTGGGAGTCAACCTGTTGAGTCTCCCTCCAGGTCAGTCTCCATTGGAAGGGGAGAAATGTAACGGAATCCTCTGCTGCCTTGATACTTGGAGAGGACTGAAGGCCAGCCTCCTTCCCACAGACTGTGGGCCCTAGCATGGGGTTCTGTTTTGTACAGGCTGGTACATGGGGTTATTCGGACTGCTTTGCCCCCTGGTTTGCTAATGTTAAAAGGTTGGGATACCCTTGTTTTTAAAGATATTGTTTTATTTTCAGACATGTGATGACTCTCCATTGCCCTCTGTTGGTGAAATTAAAGAGTGATTTGTGTAATTACAATATGCACATTAGGAGATTCCAAAAACACTGACCAGTTGCATATGTATATCTGTGCTTTTCCATAGTATGGAAAGTGTTGATGGTATATTATAGTGTATACAGTATTATGTTGGGTGTTTTCCAAGTTATGTATGTTTGCATATATTTTTATGGTTTTCACCACATGCTTAAGGACAAGTTGGCAACGACTAGTCCCTGTTCAAAATAAAGTATAGCATGTTAGTTTCTTTTGAAACTGTGTTTCTTTGTTGATTAGTTATGGGGTCCCAGTTAGAGTCTTCTGCCTTGTTGCCTGCATGCTTGGTCCCTGGATCCCGAGACAGGTTAAAAAAGAGCTAGACCTGAGAGCCACAATGTCACATATTCATCCGCACATAAAAATGTGATTAATTGCATTTACTGTTCTGACAGAAAAAGTTGTGCTGAGCAGCAATCAATCCACAGGAGGGTTTGTGCTGAGCAGCAATCAATCCACAGGAGGGTTTGTGCTGAGCAGCAATCAATCCACAGGAGGGTTTGTGCTGAGCAGCAACCATGCAAATAGGAACCTGGTAACTGCCTTTGGGGTCAAAGGATCGTTACAACCAATCAGATCCACAGGCGGGGTATTTAGGCCCAGTTCTCCTTGCTCTGTGCCCTGTCGTGGTTTCACTTGTGGTTGTCCGAGAGCGCGTTATTGATTCTGGTTATTTGACTTTGGCATTGATTTTGACTTCCCTGTTTTCTGCCATCCCTGGCTTTTCCTTATCGTTGTGTCTCTTTCTGTATCCCTTGACCTCGGCTATTCCTGACTATTCTTTGGTACGTTAGTCCGGCCATTCTAAGGTCCGGTATACGTTACCTATGAGTCCTCTGTGTTACACAATTCTACGTGCTGGATCATACTGTAATCCTGACACACAAGTGCCTTTATAAAGGCAGTAGGAGATCACAGTGTAGACAGGTGTGAATACCTGCCTGAGGAAGGATCTGAAGAGGCAAAGGCAGAGTGGATGATACCACCTAGAAGGACAATTCTGACCCCTCAATTTATGGTCCACGCACTCGATCTCCTTATGTTATATTTATTTATATTACAAATTACCTTATATGCCAGTATAAAAGTCGACTTTTTAAGCTTAAAAAATCTCCCCAAAACTAATACGCCAAACATAAAGTTGTTGATACATAGCTTTGGTCTAATACTTTTGATACAAGCAACACTTTCACCCTTCTGATACCTCTTCACCACTTCCAATGTCTCTTCTTTTTTTTATTTTTTATTTTTTATTAAGAAATCGAAATTCAGAAGTCCTTACCATCACTGTTGTCACGTGACTGCGTACACTTAGAAGTCATTATTTACTCTTTATACACAAAGAACTAGACATTAGTAAAATCAGGAATGGCATTACTATTTGCAGTATCATATTACATAGTTACATAGCTGAAAAGAGACAAGTCCAACAAGTTCAGCCTTTCTCACATTTGTTTAGCATTTGATCCAAAAGAAAGGCAAAAAAAAAAAAACAGTTTGAAGCACTTCCAACTTTGCAACAATCTAGGAAAAATAATTTCTTGTCCCCAGAATGGCAGTCAGATTTATCCTTGGACCAAGAAGCTATTACCCCACTAACTAAAAATTATATCCCTGAATATTATATTTTTGAGGGTATTTATCCAAATCTGTTTAAACATCTGTACAGACTTTGATACAACCACCTCTTCAGGCAGAGAATTCCACATCCTTCTTGTTCTTACTGTAAAAAAACCTTTCCTTTGCCCTAGACTAAATCTCTTTTCTTCAAGTCTAAATGCGTGTCCTACGTATAGCCCTGTTTATGAATAGATTTCCAGACAATGGTTTGTATTGACCCCAAATATATTTGTATAATGTTATCATATCCCCTCTGAGGTGCCGTTTTTACACATTAAAGAGGTTTACATTTGTTAACCTCTCTTCATAACTAAAATCATCCATTCCTTTATTAATTTTGTAGCCCACCTCTGCACTTTTTCTAGAGCCGTAATATCCTTCTTTAGAACAAGTGTCCAAACTTGCACATCATATTCAATATGTGGTCTTACCAGTGATTTATAACGAAGCTAAATTATATTTTCATCCCCAGAATTAATGCCCCTATTCATATATGACAAAACCTTACCGGCCATAGCAACTGCAGATTGACATTGTAGTCTCTAACAATTCCCAAATCCTTCTCATGTGGCGTTATTCCTAATTCACTACCATTTAGGGCAGTGATGGCAAACCTATGGCACGCGTGCGACAGGTGGCACGCTGAGCCCTATCTGTAGGCACGCTGCCATAGGTTGCCGGGGGGGGGCCCTGGCACCGGTCTGCTACAATGCAAAGTAGGCGCCTGCCCAAAATGGTAGGCGCTTACTCTGCTTTCATATCGGAGGGACCTGGAGGCAGGGAGAGGGATCTGGAAAGCAGCTTTCCTGTCCTCTCGCGAGCAGGCTGTGTGGAGCGTTGCCTCATGTTCCCATGGCAACGCTCCACACGGCATTCTGCCCGTGGAATGACAGGAGAGCTGCAGCCAGACACATACCACCACCAGGGCTGTTATTTTGTAGTTCTGTGTATATATAGCAGTGTGGGTTCCTTTCATAGCAGACCGTGCAGAGCAGATACAGGTCAAGGGCAGGAGATACGATAGCTGCTGTTGGCTGCTCTACTCTAGTGCGAATTCCCATTCACAAGTTGTGAGAGGAAGTTATCTGAGATCACTTCCTCCAAGTGCTGCAAAGCGGAAATTAAGGAGTGTCCCTCACCACCTGCAATCACAGCTCGTGTTGCACTAGCAGATATCTGAAGTCCCACTGGGACTCCTGTTTGTTTTTGACAATGCTAATAATTATTGAATGGAGTAGGCAAGGGATCAGCAACCTATGGCACGTGTGCCAAGCACCAGTGGTGTATTATGGTTTTGTGCTGCCCTAGGCAGGACAAAATTCAGGCCCCCCCCTCCCCCCCCCGCGCCACCCAACCCAACCCTTCCCCCCCGCCCCGCATTCTAAATACACACACACACACACATTCACTGACAGATACGCATACACTAGCTAACAGAAACACACACACTAACAGACACACTCACACTTAGTAACAGACAAACACACTCACTAACAGACACACTAACAGACACACACTCACTCACTAGCAGACACACACTCACTCACTAGCAGACACACACACTCACTAACATACACACACACTCACTAACATACACACACACTCACAGGCAGACACACACACTCACAGGCAGACACACACAGTCAGACACACACACAGACTAACAGACACTCTCACTGACACAGACACTCTCACTGACACTCTCACAGACACTCTCACTGACACTCTCACTGACACTCTCACTGACACTCTCACTGACACTCTCACTGACACTCTCACTGACACTCTCACTGACACTCTCACTGACACTCTCACTGACACTCTCACTGACACTCTCACTGACACTCTCACTGACACTCTCACTGACACTCTCACTGACACTCTCACTGACACTCTCACTGACACTCTCACTGACACTCTCACTGACACTCTCACTGACACTCTCACTGACACTCTCACAGACGCTCTCACAGACGCTCTCACTCTCACAGACGCTCTCACTCTCACAGACGCTCTCACTCTCACAGACGCTCTCACTCTCACAGACGCTCTCACTCTCACAGACGCTCTCACTCTCACAGACGCTCTCACTCTCACAGACGCTCTCACTCTCACAGACGCTCTCACTCTCACAGACACTCTCACTTTCACAGACTCACTCTCACTTTCACAGACTCACTCTCACAGACACACATTAACATTTTTTTTTAATTTATTTAAACACCCCCCCCCCCCAGCCTCCTTACCTTTGGGAATGCTGGGGGAGAGGGGGGGGTGTTTCCCTGGTGGTCCAGTGGCTGCTGGGCGGCGCGGCCGGCGAGGGAGCACTTCCTCTGAGCTCTCTGCTCAGCTCCCTCGCGCGCTGCACGCAGAGTGAGGCTGGGAGCCGGAATATGACGTCATATTCCGGCTCCCAGCCTCACTCTGCGGGCGGCGCGCGAGGGAGCTGAGCAGAGAGGTCAGAGGAAGTGCTCCCTCGCCGGCCGCGCCGCCCGACCGCCCAGCATGCCGGTTAGCCGCGAGGCTAACAAGGCATTTGCCCTGGGCATTTGGGGGCGGCGTTTTTTGCCGCCCCCTGGAAAATGCCGCCCAAGGCAAATGCCTTGTTAGCCTCGCGGCTAATACGCCCCTGCCAAGCACGGCACCCAAGGTGCCTTCCCACGGCACTTGAGGCTGCCAGAGCTAAACAGGTTCTGGTCTATCAGGAGTCCCAGTGGGAATTCAGATATCTGCTAGTGTAACACGAGCTGTGATAGTAGAGAAGTAAAACAAGAGATTAAAAATAAGAAAAGGGCATTTAAAGCATTTAAATCGGACAAAGCAGAGGCATCCTATTTAAGATATAAGGAAGCCAATAATGCTTGTAAAAAGGCAATTAAAGTGGCTAAACTAGAAAGTGAGAAATTGATAGCCAAAGAAATGGAAAACCATCCCCCAACATTTTTCAAGTACATCAATTCTAACAAAAACTGAAAGTGCAGGTACACTGGAAACAGAGATGGGTCTGTTAGTTAATGAAGACCAGGAAAAAGCAGAAATTTTAAATAACAATTTTTCTTCTGTATATATTAATGAGGATCCTATGGCAAGAGATATGCAAATGATATCTGCAAACAACTTGCAGATAGCTTTTGATTGGATGACTTGAGACAGTTAAAGAAAATTAATGTAAATAAAGCTCCGGGGCCTGATGGTATTGACCCACGAATACTTAAGGAGCTAAGTGGGAATAAAAATGAACCTCTGTATTTAATCTTTCAAGAATTTTTTTGTTTTGGGTATTGCACCGAAGGATTGGAGGAAGGCAGATGTCGTTACTATATTTAAAAAGGGTTCAAAATCCTTGCCTGGAAATTATAGACCTGTGAGCTTAACTTCTGTAACTGGGAAAATATTGGAAAGGCTATTAAGGGATAATATTGAGGAATTCATTGGAAAGAACTTTATTAGCAATAATCAGCATGGTTTTATGAAACATAGGTCATGTCAAACTAACCTAATTGAATTCTACGAAGAAGTAAGTAGAAGTATAGATCAGGGTGCTGCAGTGGATGTGATCTACTTGGATTTTGCCAAGGCATTTGATACAGTTCCTCACAATAGGTTAGTTTTCAAACATGGGCGTCCGCAGGAATTTTTCCGGGGTGGGGGGGGGCATAATTGTAATGACATCCATGCTTGGCCCCTTTTTTGACAGTGTCATGAAGGGGAGGAGCATAGTCATTATCACATAAAGCCAGGGTGAATAGCGTTTTCACAACTATGGTGTTGGGAATACATTCTAGCCACCATAACAACTTCATCTAAATGAAAATGCTATGATGCCAGGAGGCCCCTGGGCGCTCTCTTTCCTTTCCGCTTTAATCCCTAAGGCTTCCTCCAGCTCCAGATCTCCAGGTCGCTCAGTGGTATTTGGCTTCTGAAACGGGGTGTCAGGAAGTGTAGATTGACGTCAGGCATGGGTGCCGCTGATTGACTAGAATGGTCAGCTGACGCTCTAAGCCAATCGCTAGTTCCCAATTCATACATTTTTTTACGTTTTTATGAATGGGGAGCTACTGATTGGCTTAGAGTGCCAGCTGACCGTTGTAGCCAATCAGCTGCACCACTACCTAGCGTCCCTCTGTGTTTCCTGACACTCAGTAAATAAAAGTGAACACATTAACACTGTAAACATGTTTTTTTTTTACCTGGGGAGATGAGAAGGTCCAAAGTTTCCTGTCAGGCCCAGGTACCGAAGCCTTATGATGTGGTGTCCAGAATGAAGTGGAGGGATCACTTCACTTGTCCTTCCTGCTCCAATCTAATTTTCTTCATTTGACACAGTCTTCTTTTTTTTCTGACACTGTCTTCTCTCCTTCTGCTCCTTTACCTTTCTGCTGCTTTCTGCTTATTTTGTGCCCTTCTGCTCCTTTCTCTTTCTGACCCCTCCTGCTCCTTTCTGACCCCTCCTGCTCCTTGCTGACCCCTTCCTACTCCTTGCTGACCCCTTCCTACTCCTTGCTGACCCCTTCCTACTCCTTGCTGACCCCTTCCTACTCCTTGCTGACCCCTTCCTACTCCTTGCTGACCCCTTCCTACTCCTTGCTGACCCCTTCCTACTCCTTGCTGACCCCTTCCTACTCCTTGCTGACCCCTTCCTACTCCTTGCTGACCCCTTCCTACTCCTTGCTGACCCCTTCCTACTCCTTGCTGACCCCTTCCTACTCCTTGCTGACCCCTTCCTACTCCTTGCTGACCCCTCCTGCTCCTTGCTGCCCTTCCTACTCCTTGCTGACCCCTCCTGCTCCTTGCTGCCCTTCCTACTCCTTGCTGACCCCTCCTGCTCCTTGCTGCCCTTCCTACTCCTTGCTGACCCCTCCTGCTCCTTGCTGCCCTTCCTACTCCTTGCTGACCCCACCTGCCCCTTGCAGACCCTTCCTGCTCATTTCTGCTCCTTCTACTTCACCCTCCTGCTCCTTGCTGACCTTTCCTACTTCTTGCTGACCCCTCCTACTTCTTGCTGACCCCTTCCTACTCCTTGTTGACCCCTCCTGCTCCTTGCTGCCCTTCCTACTCCTTGCTGACCCCTCCTGCTCCTTGCTGCCCTTCCTACTCCTTGCTGACCCCTCCTGCTCCTTGCTGCCCTTCCTACTCCTTGCTGCCCCCTCCTGCTCCTTGCTGCCCTTCCTACTCCTTGCTGACCCCTCCTGCTCCTTGCTGCCCTTCCTACTCCTTGCTGACCCCACCTGCCCCTTGCAGACCCTTCCTGCTCATTTCTGCTCCTTCTACTTCACCCTCCTGCTTCTTGCTGACCCCTCCTACTTCTTGCTGACCCCTCCTACTTCTTGCTGACCCCTTCCTACTCCTTGTTGACCCCTCCTGCTCCTTGCTGCCCTTCCTACTCCTTGCTGACCCCTCCTGCTCCTTGCTGCCCTTCCTACTCCTTGCTGACCCCTCCTGCTCCTTGCTGCCCTTCCTACTCCTTGCTGACCCTTCCTACTCCTTGCTGACCCTTCCTACTCCTTGCTGACCCTTCCTACTCCTTGCTGACCCCTCCTGCTCCTTGCTGACCCTTCCTACTCCTTGCTGACCCCTCCTGCTCCTTGCTGCCCTTCCTACTCCTTGCTGACCCCACCTGCCCCTTGCAGACCCTTCCTGCTCATTTCTGCTCCTTCTACTTCACCCTCCTGCTCCTTGCTGACCTTTCCTGCTCCTTGCTGCCCTTCCTACTCCTTGCTGACCCCTCCTGCTCCTTGCTGACCCCACCTGCTCCTTGCTGACCCCACCTGCTCCTTGCTGACCCCACCTGCTCCTTTCTGACCCCTCCTGCTCCTTGCTGACCCCTCCTGCTCCTTGCTGACCCCTCCTGCTCCTTGCTGACCCCTCCTGCTCCTTGCTGACCCCTCCTGCTCCTTGCTGCCCTTCCTACTCCTTGCTGACCCCACCTGCCCCTTGCAGACCCTTCCTGCTCATTTCTGCTCCTTCTACTTCACCCTCCTGCTCCTTGCTGACCTTTCCTGCTTCTTGCTGCCCCTTCCGCTCTTCCTATTCCTTGCTGACCCCCCTGCCCCTTGCAGAACCTTTCTGCTCATTTCTGCTCCTTCTACTTTACCTTCCTGTAGGAAGTCTCCACCCCACCCCTCACTTACCTAAACTGTAGGTTGCCCCCCATGCTTGCTTGCTGTGCTGCTCCCCTGCGGATGCAGTCAGGAGAAAGAAGCAGGGATAAGCTGTAGCTTCCTATCCCTGCCTTTCTTCATTCATAGAGCCACTTACTGGCCGGTACCGGTATTGCAGTTTATTATCACACAAACGAAAAATAGCAGCACAAGCTGAAATATCCGGGTGAGGGGGGGCAAATGCCCCCACCTGCGGACGCCCATGTTTTCAAACTAAAAGATATTGGTCAAGATGAATATTCTTGTTCTTGGGTAGAACATTGGCTTAAGGATAGAGTACAACGAGTTGTCATTAATGGTAAATTTTCCGGCTGGACAAAGGTGGTAAGTGGTGTCCCTCAGGGTTCTGTTTTGGGACTGCTTCTATTTAACATATTTATAAATTATCTTGCAATAGGCATTGAAAGCCATGTATCAGTGTTTGCAGATGACACAAAACTTTGTAAAGTAATAAAATGTGAGCAGGATATTGCTTTGCTGCAGAGGTATTTAGATAGACTGGAGGACTGGGCGCTCAAATGGCAGATGAAATTTAATGTTGAAAAATGCAAAGTTATGCACTTCAGTGTAAAGAATACACAAGCAACGTATACCCTTAATGGAAGCGAATTAGGGATAACAACACACGAAAAGGACTTGGGAATTGTTATAGACAACAAACTATGCAACAATGTGCAATGTCAATCAGCAGTGGCCAAGGCCAGTAAGGTATTGTCATGCATGAAAAAGGGCATTCATTCTCGGGACGAGAATATCATTTTGCCTCTTTATAAATCACTGGTAAGACCACATATTGAATATGCTGTGCGATTTTGGGCACCTGTTCTAAAGAAGGATATCATGGCACTAGAAAAAGTTCAGAGACAAGCTACAAAATTGATAAAAGGAATGGAGCATTTTAGTTATGAAGAAAGGTTAAAAAATTTAAATCTCTTTAGTTTGGAATAACGGCGCCTCAGAGGGGATATGATAACATTATACAAATATATTCGGGGCCAGTACAAACTATTATCTGGAAATCTATTCATAAACAGGGCTATACATTGGACACGAGGTCACACATTTAGGCTTGAAGAAAGGAGATTTCATCTAAGGCAAAGAAAAGGTTTTTTTTACAGTAAAAGCAATAAGGATGTGGAATTCTCTGCCTGAAGAGGTTGTTTTATTAGAGTCTATACAGATGTTTAAACTGCAATTGGATAAATACTTCCAAAAACATAACACACATGGATATAATTTCTAATTAGTCGGGTAATAGCTGCTTGATCCAAGGAGACATCTGACTGCCATTTTGGGGTCAAAAAGGAATTTGTTCCTAGTTTGTTGCAAAATTGGATCAACAGCAATAACAAATGTGAGGAAGGCTGAACTTGATGGACGCAAGTCTCTTTTCAGCTATGTAACTATGTAAATAACACCTTGTCAACCAAAATATTCCAAGAAGTGAAGGAGATCCTTGGGGTCCTAAAACTGCCAATCGTGTAGTTCGAAGGCTAGGGTTAGTGTAGGGCTAGTGTTGGTGTAGTGCTTAGGCAGGGTAGGGTTAGGGTTGGCATAGTGCTAAAGCTGGAGTTGGTGTAGGACTAGGGTTTTTGCAGGGCTAGGGTTGACTTGGGGCTAGGATTAGTGTAGTGCTTAGGCTAGGGTTGGTGCAGGGCTAGGGTTGGTGTAGTGCTTAGGCTAGGGTTGGTATATGGCTAGAGTTGGTGTAGTGCTTAGGCTAGGGTTGATGTAGGTCTAGGATTGGTGTAGTGCTTAGGCTAGGGTTGGTATATGGCTAAGGTTGGTGTAGGGCTAGGGTTGGTGTAGTGCTTAGGCTAGGGTTGGAACAGGGATAGGGTTGGTATAGTGCTTAGGCTCCTGTTGGGGCAGGGCTAGGGTTGGTGTAGTGCTTAGGCTAGGGTTGGTGTAGGGTTACGGTTGGTGTAGTGCCTAGGTTAGGGTTGGTGTAGTGCTAAGGCCTGAGTTGGTGTAATGGTAAAGTTGTGAGATTTAGCATAAAACTAAGGGACACCTGTGGATTGTAACTACTACCACTTTTAGACAGGTTTTCCATAAATGGTAATCGTGGGCGTAAATGCACAGTATATTGAAGACCGACTTTAAAACAATGCAGCAAGCGCCTCTGTGCCCTGGAATAAAAATAAAATGTGTTCTTATTTTTATTATAGCCATGCTATAATGACTGTTTACCCCTGGGAAGTTTATGAATAAGCTTATAGATAATATATAAATGTGCAAGGAATTTGTACTGTGGGAATTGGCTGATCTCCGCTTTTAAATTTGATTCTCGATTTGATCCTTCTATCCTTCTTGTAGACATTACTCATTCTCATTAATTGTTTATATTGTAGAGGTGGGGTGGGGGAGGTGTTGAGACGTACTTAATTTTCAAAAATATTTCTTTAGCTTCCATGTTCAGTCAAATCATTTTATTTCAAACAAAAGAGTAAGGTGGAATGTGAATGTGGCTGTTAATGGTTCTATGTTTGGATTGGATGGGGATCTGGTGATGTCCTACCTGTTGTTATTTTCAAGTTTCTCCAATTTGAGATTTTAATTTTGAGCGAAGCACAATACTTGAATTCTTGTCAAATATAGGAAAACCTTTAATCTTTGTTTTATTTTGGTATTTTGGGTGCAGTATCCAGTAAGTCCTCTGGAGGGAGCTGTTGCCGTAGTTTATAGTTGACTCTGCACAAACAGTCTATTCTGCCCTATTCAATCTTAGCTCCGGCATTCCATAAACCCGGTTCCAAGGTTTTCCTCCTGCATTCTAAATGGAATCTTATTGAAGATTTGCTTCATGTATAAGAGTTGCTTCTCAGCTTGTGTTACTTTAGCGTTTATCCATTAAACAGAGAATTATAGTGAGCTGAAAACAAAAATTGCGTCAGCAAATTCTTGCCTAAAATTTTCTGCTCGTTTTTCATTTATTTATTATGAACATTTATGAAGTGCCAACATAATGTACAGCATTTTACAATATTAAATGGGATAATAAACCGGGAAGTAAATGACAAACCGAAAAAATCTGTCGAATTGGGGTAAAAATAAAGAGGAAGACACATAGAGGTAAGAAGTGGTTGATACATAGCGTACCTGTATGACGTGTGGGGGACACAAGGACATTAACCACATCTGACAAGCCTTCCTAAAGAGATGCCTTTTGCCGGACAGTTCCCCGTCACGAAAATGTGGAAATTCGTCTAGAAATGGTTTATTATAAGCCAGAAGAACCAAACTGGAAAACTTTTCCTTGTCAATGATGTTTCTAATTTAGCTGTTTTGGCAAATACAATTCCCTAACAATTCCCAGTTTAGTGAATGAAGCTGTGCAGAGGATTTATTGACTCTCCATCCATAGGGCTCATGGGGAACATAAGAGTCCATCATATGGGTCATGGGGTACATGCTATTGATCATGGAGTAAGTATTATGGATCATAGAGTACATGGAATATGTGCTATGGATCAGGGGGTACATGGAGTATGTGCTATGGATCAGGAGGTACATGGAGTATGTGCTATGGATCAGAAGGCACATGGAATATGTGCTATGGATCAGAAGGTACGTGGAGTATGTGCTATGGATCAGGGGCTACATGGAATATGTGCAATGGATCAGGGGCTACATGGAATATGTGCTATGGATCAGGGGGTACATGGAGTATGTGCTATGGATCAGGAGGTACATGGAGTATGTGCTATGGATCAGGAGGTACATGGAATATGTGCTATGGATCAGGAGGTACATGGAGTATGTGCTATGGATCAGGAGGTACATGGAGTATGTGCTATGGATCAGGAGGTACATGGAGTATGTGCTATGGATCAGGAGGTACATGGAGTATGTGCTATGGATCAGGAGGTACATGGAGTATGTGCTATGGATCAGGAGGTACATGGAATATGTGCTATGGATCAGGAGGTACATGGAGTATGTGCTATGGATCAGGAGGTACATGGAGTATGTGCTATGGATCAGGAGGTACATGGAGTATGTGCTATGGATCAGGAGGTACATGGAGTATGTGCTATGGATCAGGAGGTACATGGAGTATGTGCTATGGATCAGGAGGTACATGGAGTATGTGCTATGGATCAGGAGGTACATGGAGTATGTGCAATCGGATCAGGAGGTACATGGATTATGTGCTATGGATCAGGAGGTACATGGAATATGTGCTATGGATCAGGAGGTACATGGAATATGTGCTATGGATCAGGAGGTACATGGAGTATGTGCTATGGATCAGGAGGTACATGGAGTATGTGCTATGGATCAGGAGGTACATGGAATATGTGCTATGGATCAGGAGGTACATGGAATATGTGCTATGGATCAGGAGGTACATGGAGTATGTGCTATGGATCAGGAGGTACATGGAGTATGTGCTATGGATCAGGAGGTACATGGAGTATGTGCTATGGATCAGGAGGTACATGGAGTATGTGCTATGGATCAGGAGGTACATGGAGTATGTGCTATGGATCAGGAGGTACATGGAGTATGTGCTATGGATCAGGAGGTACATGGAGTATGTGCTACTGATCTTGGAGTATGTGTTGTGGATCGTGGAATAAATGGAGTATATACTATGGATAATGGGGTATGTGCTATGGATCGTGAAGTACATGGAGTATTTGCTACTGATCTTGGAGTATGTGTTGTGGATCGTGGAGTATGTGGAGTATTTACTATTGATCATGGAGTGCATGGTTTCCATCCGATGGGTCTCTATGGGTCCCTGCTTCCATTTGGTCTCTGCTCTCCAGTGTTCCTGCTAGTGGACCTGCCAGATACTTGTTTCTCCAGCTTGCCCCTGCAGTCCATCACTCGGTATCCTGCAGAAATTTCCAGTTTTCTTAATACCTGATTATTGGTTAAAGCTTATTTTGTCCACTCGTACTGTATTGAAATTGGCATGTTAACCTTTAGGATAAAATAACTGATTTTGGTCAATTTTGCAAACCAGCTAAAGTCACAACTTGAGTTGTGGCTCTACATGCTCAGTGCGTTCTTGGTTCATTCTACCTGCATTCTGGGCCGTCTCCAGATACCCACAGCAGGAGATGCCACCAAATGCTTCACGGGGCTCAAACATTGTCACACCGCTGTGTGGTGACTGCTTTACTCAGTGGCTTTAGGTGTCACATGGCAGTTCCTGTTATTTTTGGTCATCTGGATTAGTCATCTGTCAAGTTAAAGTACTCAGTGTCCGGCTTCCCCTTTTTCTTCATCGTACTTGGAGACAGTTATCGCAGGAGATTATAGATCAGATATGGCACAGAGTGTGCTAATGTTTTTATTGAAGGGGATCAAACCTTGACTCGTTTTGCTAAGAGACTTGATGGGCTAAGTGGTTCTTTTATTTAAATAATGTCCTTCTTTAAATAAAATTTGCTAACATTAAAGGAACACTATAGGGTCAGGGACACAAACCTGTATTCCTGACCCTATAGGGTTAAAACCACCATCTAGCTCGCTGGTTCCCCTCTTGTCTTCCTAAATATAGTAAAATCTTACTTGTATTCAAGTCTGCAGCTGCTGGCTCTGCCCCTGTCTGCGTTTGACCTACCTGCTGTCTGATGACATCATCAAAAGTGGTGGTCTGAGCCAATCACAATGCTTCCCATAGGATTGGCTGAGACTGTCAAGGAGGCAGATCAGGGGCAGAGCCAGCACAAGTCAAACACAGCCCTGGCCAATCAGCATCTCCTCGTATAGATGAATTAAATCAACGCATCTCTATGAGGAAAGTTTAGTGTCTCCATGCAGAGGGTGAAGACCCTGAATGTCAGTGCTGCTCACTGTGCAGCACTGCCACAAAAAGCACCTCAAGTGGCCATCTAAGGAGTGGCCAGTGGAGGTATCCCTAGGCTGTAATATAAACACTGCATTTTCTCTGAAAAGACAGTGTTTACAGCAAAAAGCCTGACGGTAATGATTCTACTCACCAGAACAAATACAATAAGCTGGTAGCTATAGTGTCCCTTTAAGTATAAGAAACACAACACTGAATGACAAGGTATCAACAGCCAACACCAGTAAAATAAGTGGAGCACTAAACATATGCAAAAAACACACTTACCCCTCTTTGGTATAGACTCTAGAGCGCTCAAATAAAACAAAAATGAAAACATATATATGGAATTCTCTAAGGACAATAAACAATGAGAGGGAAGTAAGGTGGAAATATTCACACAGTGTAGGGTCTAAGGTGGATCGGCTCAGATCACGTTGGCAGATGTCTACTGAGGTGACACTAGGCCTCTTCAATCTTCTATCATGAGGAACTCAATGAAAACACAACAGTATGGTATCTAGTGTAGTAAATCAAGTGCGAGACGGTTTAAAAAAGGAGACAGTAGACTGCTCATCTTGAACAGAGCCTTCCAAAACTTGGCTATAGGTAAAATCGCAAATGTGCTTATCATTGAGACATTGCCCTCCTTGAATACAAGACCCAGATGATACAGGATGTCACAGGACTGAAAACCTCTAAAGTATAAAACGGAATTTATTAGTGTAAAGGTAGCACAATAAAAACAATGATTTACTATAAAAACGATAAAAAGTCTTTGGGCTCTCCCCTCTGAGACGCGTTTGCCAGCTAGCACTTTCCTCAATTGGACGTTTTTTAATAATCACCTGCTGTCAACTTTTAAATATAGTTTTTGGGGAAATTGCTTTGGAGATGGGTATGTGGCAGGCGCTAATGTTCACCTTGACAAATCTCTTTGTTTAGTGTGAGAGATGAATATGATGTAGAATTATTAAAAATCTTTATTAAACCTGTATTGAATTATTGTACTAACTCCATTTTAATCTCACATAACCTCACATTATGACAGACCCTCCATTTTGTCCACATTACATGACAGAATTTCCTAACAGCATTTAGTATAATGAATAGAGACTGTATTTTCTATAAAGACATGACTAACCCCGGAATTGCTGAATCTCCTGTAATTTGCAACATAGTATAATCTGAAGGCCATGAGAACACTGTACTAATGAAATGTTCTATTCATAAAAGAACCTTGCACCTGATCACGAGACTGACATCACTAACTACGTAAAATGACGCTCAAGCCCCCCTTTCCACCGAGTAAGCCTCGTGCTGGGAAAGATGACTCTTGAGCCATCCGTCCAAACCCGTGTCCAGAACAATACCACCTCTCGGTGGGAGGACACCTAGCTAACCACTTAGTTTTTGAGCCAATTAATCATATTGATGGGTGGACACTGACAGACACTTAACAATTAATCCAATTAATGATGTTTATTTACTGATATCTCGATAATCAATGATGATGCAAAATTCCCCTTAAAAGGGCCTGCGAGCCCGCTCTTTCCTCAGATGCCAATAAATTTCCTCGAAGTTATTTTAACCTGAACTCCGTGTGTCAGTCTGAATTACTTCTGCGTTTACGCAATATAATCATCTCAAATTTGGACAGGAACAGATAGACATTTAAACATCTTTGTTTATTTCTAAATTATACTATAACAATTACAGCAAGGTGGGGTGTCTGTCTCCAGGACTGGAATCTATGTATCAAACGGTCATTCACGCCGGCCAAATAAAAAAAAAAAAAATTTTTTAAATATAAAACAGTGAGAGCGTTTTAGGGAAGGTTTCTAAATGAGGATTACGAAGACGATTAGTATGGAAATCATTGGCTATTTATCTACAGAATAAAATTCAATCATCTGTTCTAAGGTAGAGATCTGTAGATGGACTGATCGGGGGGGACAATTAGTCAGGAATGGGGTGGGGAGTTATGTATGTGGCTAATTATGCCTTTGTACTGAAAGTTACTAGCAAGGAATATGTGTACATATAATTAGGGATGTGTAAGTGACAAGTTGTGTATATCTAGGTTTGCTTAAGTGACTAGTCGTGTGTGTGTGAGTTCGTTCGTGGCCAGTTATATATATGTTAGAGACTAGTTCACACTGTGTGTGTGTGTGTCTCTTTCTCTGTCTAATGGAATGTGGATTTATGAGTTGTGGTTTGCAGAGAGAGACCAATAGGACAGAATGGGCGTTATTCACTAAACACTAAAACTACTGAAAATTAAGTTGTAAAACTCTAGAAGAAAAAGTCAAGTTGTGACGGTAGCAGAATTTAAGAATTTCTCCAAATTAGCTATATATATATACATATATATATATATATATAAATATATAACATTATACCAACATAAACATCACTTAAAGTGCCAATCATTTATTATAAATTAACCATGGTAGGGGTATACCCAGATACCACTACCCCACCAGGTTCTGAGCCACCAACAGGACTCGAAACCTACCAACTTACCAATAACCATTAACATAACTTTCCTAATGGGGAGCCTATTTCCTCTCCTAGAGCTCCCTATCCCCCGCTGTGCCAAAGCGGGAAACTCGGCTACGGCCAAAACCCAGGGAGGGTGGGACAAACTCAGCCAGGTAGGCAAGCACAGCATTCGACTGTCAGGCAGCACTGCAAAGCGCAGCATTAGACTGTCAGGCAGCACTGCGCAAGCGCAGCATTAGACTGTCAGGCAGCATTGTGTAAAAGCATCATTAAACATATTTGCACAGTGAAGCAGGCACTAGGACCATGCAGAGAGCACGTCAGCTGCATGGTCCTACAGGTTGGGGGCCGGTGGATTGGCCCCTGCAGCATGTTGATAGTGAGTCAATTCGCGCCACTAGTGATGCCTTTTTAAAGGGTCGCCCACCCGTCCCGATTCCATACCTTCCAATACACTTTCCAGGTAATCCTGTTTCCCTGGACATGACATATACGTGGATGGTGTAGAATTAGCACAGGGCAGGAGGGAGATTAATGAATTCCAGATGTGAGGGTAGCCTTATACAAGGAGATGGCCAAAAAGGGACATGAGAGATGGATGAGAGCTCAGAACTGACGCCAGCTGAGAGTTGCTGGAGGTGAATAGAGATTAGGTTCCTTCTGAGTTGAGGAGGGGTTATGCTGAGGGTGTTGGGTGAGGGGGCTCTCAAGAACAAATGATAAGATCATACAGATCGGGTTTATATCGTACAGATCAATCAATCATTATGCAGATATTAACCAGTCAATTGCTGCATGCAGGTCCGGATAAGTCACTTGCTTTGCCTGCATTGAATGCCCAGCTGACCTCAATGAGCTGACTTTTTACACCCATTAATTGGAAAACATTTATTATCAAAGAGCATAAAAATATTCATCAGCTATTGAGCACTGCATGAAAAATGCTGTCTTGCAGTGTGAGCCATTCACTTACTGCAACAGCTGATTCACTGCCATTAGCAAGTCAGAGTTAAAACCCCTTACCCTGCCCAGATCAGAGCTCAGATATCCTACAGCTGATTCACTGCCATCAGCAAGTCTGGGTTAAATCCCCTTACCCTGCCCAGATCAGAGCTAAGATATCATACAGCTGATTCACTGCCATCAGCAAGTCTGGGTTAAAACCCCTTACCCTGCCCAGATCCGAACCGAGCTCCGATCTCCTACAGCTGATTCACTGCCATCAGCAAGTCTGGGTTAAATCCCCTTACCCTGCCCAGATCAGAGCTCAGATATCATACAGCTGATTTAATGCCATCAGCAAGTCTGGGTTAAATCCCCTTACCCTGCCCAGATCACAGCTCCGATCTCCTACAGCTCATCCGCTGCTGTAAGAAACACTTTATCATTTCATTGGATTTTACCTACCTGTGTACATTTTAATTGATTTATCTTTAATCTCTACATCCTTGTCATTGTAACACCTATTACAACCTGAACATGTGTGTGTTTATATATAAATTATGTCTTGCCCAGTATACCACGGTTAGTTTTACCAGCGTTGCTCCATATCTTTGGTTTGTTTACGTCAGTGTTTTATTCACTTATACGCATCTCGAATGACTATTCTCTGTGATTTCTGCACCCCCCTTTCTTTATTGATACATAGCCAAATCTCCCCATTCCATAGCTTTATTGTAGGCCTGTTTGACCCTATTATCTCTCTCCCACAATCTGAATAAAAATGTACCCTGCTTCACCTAAGAACAGAACTCATAACTCCTGCTTCACTAAGGGGCAGCGCTCTTCATGCCCTGCCCACCAACACGTTGAGTTGATAAATTGTAATAATAATATGCGCCATAATTAACATATGTATTGGTGGCCATACCGAGTCCCACCTGGAAAAACCTAGCAAGGCAGCACAGCCCTCAAGGACTCCATCAACCGTTATCTTAGCTGTGAACCCCCTTCCCTTTCTGGCCACTGTGCAACACCACTGACGTAGATTGCGCCATTACACCCATCGCCCTGGTTTCCCCAGTCATGGTTTCCAGTTCCCCAATGTTGGAGGAAGTATGGAGTGCAGCAGGGATCTGGTGCTCAATGTGGGGGAGGTGGGGGGCATCGGAGAGAGTGATGAAGATTGATTTTCCAGGAAGGGGCAAACCTTCCCCCCTCCCTGCTCCATCCAAGCACCCGCCATGTTTACCAGCATTGTAATGTTAAATGGGTGAATTTACAATATCACGCAGTGGGAGGGCCTTGATCCACAAAGAGTGAGAATGTTCCCCATGAATTGTGCACCTTGCAGTTATTTAGGGGTTAGTCTGCAGTTTTGGCCGGGCTATATGTTACTATGTATCTGTAAAGGGCAGATATTCTGTTATAATAACTGTAATTGCAGTATAGAGGGTCACAGCTCCAGCTCTTTAAAGGTTATGGTTTGTGATGTGGCTGCTCAGAGCTTCCTCACCGCAGAGGAAACGCTTTGTGTAAATACTTTGACAGCTTGGATCTCTAGCCAGAGACATAGCGTTCTCTATAGCCAGGGGTGTCCAGTAATGCTGCAGTTTGGGGCCCCTGACGAGCACGGGGAGCTGTGTTGGTGCTGTCTGTGCTGAGCATTACTCCATGCGTCTCTGCCATGTTAAGTAACACCCACGGCACTTCCTGCCATAAATAACGTCATTTATTCACATAACTCCCAATTGTAGAGAACTGAACACAGAACAGCAAAATTCAGGTTAAATTAACTGAGCCGTGACTAGATCTGACATGGAGAATTTACTGTTCATTATAATTGAAGGTTTAGCCAATAAACCACAAAACATGGCCTCCGCCGGGTTAAAACGTGGCCTCCGCCGGGTTAAAACGTGGCCTCCCCCGGGTTAAAATGTGGCCTCCCCCGGGTTAAAACGGGGCCACCCTGGCTTAAAACATGGCCACCCTTTGGTTATAACAAGGCCTCCCTTGGGTTACAACGTGGCCTCCCCCGAGTTAAAACGTGACCTCCCTTTGGTTAAAACGTGCCTCCCCCCCCCCCCCGGGTTAAAACGTGGCCTCTCTTGGGTTACAACGTGGCCTCCTTTTGGTTACAACGTGGCCTCCCCTGGGTTACAACGTGGCCACTGTACGCTTATAGCCTGTTTCTTTTGGAAATCTTTAAAACTAAATCCAATTGGAGTTCTCCACTCGTTGAGGTAGCGTTGTGAATAAACATGTTGCTATGGCAATATAAATTTGGAAAGGGTGGGGGGTGGAGCAGTCTGGGATACAGTGTTACTTCATGCAGGAGAACATTTTCATTGTTGCCATAGCAACGTGTGATATATGAAGTAACATTGCAGCCACTTCAGCTGCCGGATAGGAAAGAGAAATCTTTTCTTAAAGGGACACTATAGTCACCAAAACAACTTTAGCTCAATGAAGCAGTTTTGGTGTATAGACCAAGCCTCTAAAGCCGCATTGCTCAATTCTATGTCATTTAGGAGTTAACTTCTGTTTATGCAGCCCTAGCCACACCTCCAATAGCTATGACTGACACAGCCTGCATTAAACCAAACTGTTTCCTTTTTTAATTAGATGTTAACTTACTTTAAAAGTTTTTATCTCTTCCTCTGTAAATTGAACTTTAATCACATACAGGAGGTAATACATTCTAAATTAGACAGAATTTGCAATACAGAAAGTATAAACATTAGATCATTCTTTGCAGGAAGTGTTTACGAAGGCTGTGTAAGTCACATGCCGGGAGGTGTGACTAGGGCTGCATAAACAAAGTGATTTAACTCCTGAATGGCACAGAATTGAGCAGTGAGACTGCCACTACTATGATCTATACACCAAAACTGCTTCATTAAGCTAATGTTGTTGTTTACCCCAACACTATGAGAATCTGCCAATTTTCCCCAAATCTCTGACTCTGGTTGGCTTAGAGGCCAATTAATCAAGACGCTCAAACTGACATTGAATAGCGTGGGGGAAATTTGCTTGCCGTGTAATAGCTGACATAACTCTCATAGAGGAGAATGCCATTATAAAGAGAGATAACTGTGGTGTTTTATTCTTTAAAATTTTATTAATTCACGTTTTTGGATTTGTCTCAAGTTTTTACATTTTTCTTTTTGAAATTATTAGTTTTTTATTAGTTTTGTTGGGAATTTTGGATTTGAATTTGGCCTTTTTTGGGGCTGGAGAAAAGGAAAGAAAGAAGACTTCAGATGGCAAGTATAACTTTTTTTTTTTTTACACAGATATTATTTTAATAATTAATAATAGTGTGGATGTGGAAGAAGAGTTTTTTTGTTGTTGTTTTTTTTTACTTTTAATTGGGGCTGGCTAAGAAATTGCAGAAATGCCACTATTTGGGGGGTTGACAATGGCATAGTTGGCATAGTGTGTCTGTTTGTCTGTGTACGTGTGTCTGTCTGTGTTAACCAGACAAAGTGTTTGCTTACACTTTTGACATGCTGTGTGTATATATAGTGTGTGTTTATTACTTTGTGTGTTAGTGTGAGCCAGACACAGAGTGCTCGCTCACACTATTGACATGCTTGTGTGTATATATATATATATATATATATATATAGATATATATATATATATATTGTGTTTATTACTGTGCGTTAGTGTGAGCAGACAGAGTGCTCGCTCACAATATTGACATGCTGTGTGTGTATATATAGTGTTTATCACTGTGTGTGTTAGCGTAAGCCAGACACCGAGTGCTCGCTCACACTATTGACATGCTGTGTGTGTATTGTATATATAGTGTGTTTATTACTGTGTGTTAGCGTAAGCCAGACACAGAGTGCTCGCTCACACTATTGACATGCTATGTGTGTATTGTATATATAGTGTGTTTATTACTGTGTGTTAGCGTAAGCCAGACACAGAGTGCTCGCTCACACTATTGACATGCTGTGTGTGTATTGTATATATAGTGTGTTTATTACTGTGTGTTAGCGTAAGCCAGACACAGAGTGCTCGCTCACAGTATTGACATGCTGTGTGTGTATTGTGTGTAAATATAGTGTGTTTATTACTGTGTGTGTTAGCGTAAGCCAGACACAGAGTGCTCGCTCACACTATTGACATGCTATGTGTATGTACATGCTCTGTGGCTCACTCTCAGGAAATGAGAGCGAGCTATAAAAACATACTGGGGAGGGAGGGGTGTAGAGGCAGCAATTTTTCACACTCTGAGCTGACACTCATTCGCTCACAGACAGGCTGGAGGATGGATGCCCAGGGTCGCCTGGCATTGGAGATTTCCAGCAGGGACCCCCAAGATGACTATGAGCTACTCCAGCGCCTGGGGAATGGCAGCTATGGGGAGGTTTACAAGGTAAGCTTGGGGTAGTGGGATTCAGAGGAGGAATTACTGTGTCAACCATGGAAATGGTTAACTTTGGAGTAAGACTGAAGCATCAGTGACTGACACTCAGTGAGCAAGTTTGACACTCCATAAGGCTGACACTCACTGAACACGTTTGCCACTCTGTGAGCAAGGTTGACACTCTGTGAGTAAAGCTGACACTCACTGAACACGTTTGCCACTCAGTGAGTAAGGTTGACACTCTGTGAGCAAGGTGGACATTCAATTAACAGAAGTGTCTTCCAGTAACATAGATTCCAACATAGCATGTGGTGTGTACGAGTGTACACTCACTGCATATTGGTAAGCATGTGTCAGACACATCATATTAGTATGAGTATACTATTCAATCAATGTGAGTAGGAGTGTGCAGTCACTCCATGTTAGTATGCTTGTATTGTCCATAGGGCTGCAACTGATATGTTTGTCTGAATGATGTCACAGCATCATTATTATTATTATTATTATATTTATAGAGCGCCATCAAATTCCGCAGCGCTTTACAATGGGTGGACGAACAGACATGTAGTTGTAACCAGACAAGTTGGACACACAGGGACTGAGGGGTTGAGGGCCTGCTCAATGAGCTTACATGCTAGAGGGAGTGGGGTAAAATGACACAAAAAGGGAAGGATAGTATTAGACATCATAACCTCTCTATTCTGCCCCATCTATCACCTGGCCTCTCTGTCCCTCATGCTTCTTACCACATACTAGCAGGCCACCATGCTCCCTGATGTATCAATCCAATAAACATCCAGTTCACTCTACTTTCTGCCTCATCAGCTGCGACGGTCATGTCCTCCATGCTCTCTGTCCTCTCTGTTCTCATGTTTCATGTTCTCTGCTGTATAAATTATCTGATGGATTCCTTATGTTCCATGTTCTATTGATCCTCTGATGGCCCACCCATGAGACATGCCACACTGATCTTCTGATAGCCCTCCCCCATGCCATATCAACATTCTGATGGTCCTCCCATGCCATATCAACATTTTGATTACCTCTCCCCCTCCCCCCCATGCCAAAACAATCTTCTGGTGGTCCCCTGTATGCTCCATGCAATGTTGATCCTCTGATGGTCCCCTCATGCTACCTGCCCTACTGATCCTCTGATGGTGCATTAATTCTCCCTGCCCTACTGATCCTCTGATGGTCCCCTCATGCTCCCTGCCCTACTGATCAGAGGATCAGTAGGGCAGGGAGAATTAAGGCACCATCAGAGGATGGTGCCTTAATTCTCCCTGCCCTACTGATCCTCTGATGGTGCCTTAATTCTCCCTGCACTACTGATCTTCTGATGGTGCCTTAATTCTCCCTGCCCTACTGATCCTCTGATGGTGCCTTAATTCTCCCTGTCCTACTGATCTTCTGATGGTGCCCTCATGCTCCCTGCACTACTGATCCTGTGATGGTGCCCTCATGCTCCCTGCCCTACTGATCCTGTGATAGTCCCCTCATGCTCCCTGCTCTATCGCTCTTCTGATGGTGCCTTAATTCTCCCTGCCTTACTGATCCTCTGATGGTGCCCTCATGCTCCCTGCACTACTGATCCTCGGATGGTGCCCTCATGCTCCCTGCCCTACTGATCCTGTGATAGTCCCCTCATGCTCCCTGCTCTATCGCTCTTCTGATGGTTCCCCAGTGCTCCATGCTCTATTGACTCTCTGATGGTCTCCTCATGCTGCTTTCTCTATCTGTACTTGGCCTTTTCCGAATCTTGCAGGTATCTGGTGTCCAGGTTCACACAAGGTACAAATAGTGAGTTGTGATTGCTAACCATGGAGTTTTTTTACCTGGGTGACTGGATGTAGTAGAAGGCACGCTATATGAGAAGACGTAGCTGCCTGAACAAGGTGACCAGAGAGGAGGAATTAGAGAAAAGGCTATTGTTGCGGGGTTGTGAGGTGACATGAGCTCTTTGTAATGCTATAATGTAAGCTAAATTGTTAATGTATGTTATACAGACAGTATTAAGATGTACAGAAATGTTGTTGTAGGTATCATGTGTAGGATTGTGTTGGTGTGTCGAGAGATGTGGTTAGGACGGAAGTGTCATGGTTGGTAGCCCAGGATCTTGCACTGAGCCTAGGTATGTACATTAATAACCTTACAGTATTACAAAATGTAACACATTAAAGCTTTTTGTGTATTCTATTACTTTGTGACCTACCTGGGGCCTATTTGCTGGTCAGGCTAATTAGCCAACAGTGCAGAGGATCTGACTATAATATGGGCCGTTGGACAGAGTCACTGGTTGTAATAGGAGGGCGTTTGATTGTCGATGATACTTACAGGGTAGACAAGAAAAATTGCTGGCCATGCCCTATCTAATTACCAGGAAACAAGACAGTGAGTGGATTTCAGTCATTGGAGTGGCAGAGTTAGATGCTTACTGGTATTTAGAGTGGAAGGGCATGTACTGATTTTAGAGTGGCAAGGCTAGGTGGATACTGATTCTTAGTGCCAAGTCTAGGTGGATACTGATTTGTAGTGGCAAGGCTAGGCGGTTACTGAGTTTTAGAGTGGCATGGCAAGGTGGGTACTGATTCTTAGTGGCAAGGCTAGGTGGTTACAGATTCTTAGAGTGGCAAGGCTAGGCGGTTACTGATTCTTAGTGGCATGGCTAGGCGGTTACTGATTCTTAGTTGCAAGGCTAGGTGGTTACAGATTCTTAGAGTGTCAAGGCTAGGCGGTTACTGATTCTTAGTGGCAAGGCTAGGTGGTTACTGATTTTTAGAGTGGCATGGCAAGGTGGGTACTGATTCTTAGTTGCAAGGCTAGGCGGTTACTGATTCTTAGTGGCATGGCTAGGCGGTTACTGATTCTTAGTGGCAAGGCTAGGTGGTTACTGATTCTTAGTGGCACGGCTAAGCAGATACTGATTCTTAGTGGCAAGGCTAGGAGGATACTGATTCTTAGTGGCCAAGCTAGGCGGTTACTGATTTTTAAAGTAGCAAGGCAAAGTGGGTACTGATTCAAAGTGGCAAGGCTAGGTGGACATTGATTTTAGAGTGGCATGGCTAGGGTGGTACTCATTCTTAGAGTGGCATGGCTAGGCTGGTACTCATTCTTAGAGTGGCATGGCTAGGCAGGTACTGATTCTTAGAGTGGCAAGGGTAGGTGGATACTGATCCTTAGAATGGAAAGGCTAGACGGTACTGATTTTTAGAGTGGAAAGAGTAGGTGGATACTGATTTTGTAAGTGGTATGGCTTGATGGATACCAGTCCTTAGAGAGGCCGACCTAAATGCTTAGTAGTCCTTTAGAGTGATCCTCAGACTGGCCAGTCCTTGCAGGCCAGCCTGAGAGCTTACCGGTCATGGCTAGACAGGCCACAAAAAAGGTGAAAATGACAGAGAAAGGGTTTATAAAGCTAGTTTGTGCATGGTTAGTGAGGGTTTTGGAAAAGATAAATTGGTTTTAGTTTGAGCTGAGGAGCTAACATGGACTATAAACCGGTAAAAATTCTACCCAGTATTTGTTTGCTATGTACTATGAGCACCATTGCTTTAAATTGTTAAAAATAAAGTGATTGTGGTTGAAGGTTAAAGCCTGGGCATTTTGTCTTAACAGACTAGAACAATGTATAACCCTTCCATATTTGAAGTGCAGGGCTTACGTTTTCGTTTTATCTGCTGGGAATCAGTCTGTTTGTAATTATTCTGAATAGGACCATTTATTGCCCACTGTAACTATATAAAGCTAACCCCAACACGTCTAAACTGGCTCGTCTAACGCCATATTTCTCTTCTCTTCGTTAAAATATATAAACATTTATTGGTCACTATGCATAAAGTGAAAACAATTGTTGGATACACAAGCATACACAGTGAAACTATTTTTCATAAATTACATTTGGAATCAGACTGTCACGCAGGACTGAGTGAGCATATGACATGAAGGTAAACAAAGACGCTAAGGTCCACAATCCAAGTACATAGCATATTGTGCAAATTAAGCACTCTTCTACAACCTAAAGTGGTGCCACGCTCCGGTAATCGATTCCTTTAAGGGTGTAGCAAGGTACTCTTAACCATACCTCTGTCGGACTAATCCCCTAACCATTAGGTTAACCCATAATAGGGGTGTCCTCATCTGCTGCAATAGCTTTGTCTCCCTATCAGGGTAAGAATTGGAGTATCGGAATATAAAGAACTCCTCTGTACTTTCCCGGAAGGGGAGTGCTCGCGACCCGCGACCACTTTCCCCACTGTGCCGTCAGTCCCGTATATCAGCAGAGCCTGAAAATCAGCGACCGTCAGCCAATGAGTCCAAATGTCTACATAAGATTAGGTGTAATATCTCCAAATAAAGCGTATTGTTTTATACTGCTTTGGAGACTCTAGACCTATCTTTGAAAAAATATATTTTTTTTTATCCTGGCATTTTTTATCCTGGAATTTTATCCTGAAGATTCTCACAGGAACATCCTCGGTGGGGATCATACCACCCAAGCCTTATAGGATTGAGCAATACCTTTATTTGCTCTCTGTTTGTGAGGTATATTTTATTCCTTTTTTTTTTTTATTAGCTCATTACATACAGAGAGCACTATAGTCTGTTTTTATCTTCCCCTGTATACTGAGGACATTTGACTGCCGACCAGTGGTACAACAATTCACAGCCTGAGAACAAAAAACTCCCCAAGAAGTACCTGGATCTACCATTATATCCACAGACGGGGATTGTTCCGTCCATGCGCATCAATCTGGAGCTGAACATAAGCTCCAGAAAATTATCACTGGATCTGGGAAATTCTACCCCTTTCTGCATAAGATTGGGTGTGCCCGTGGGCCATAAATGTCAGTTCTTCAAGCCGTCTCAGTTCTTCCATTTTGTCGAATCACAGTGTCAGTGGAGGTGGGTGTCTCCTTTTTCCAGTAGAGGAGGACTACTTGTTCGAATGGACATTGATTTCTTGTATCTACCGGTCATGGTGGTGGTGTGATGTAGTAGAAAATATATTTTTAATTTTGTAACTGCAATATAGGTCTGAGTAAAAATAGTTTCACATCAGAAGTTGGAAAACAAATACATCCAACTCAGTTTGGCCTATTTTAGGTTTAGGTTTGCAATTCTGTTATCCATTCACTATAATTTGAGGTTCATTCATGCTCACGATTGTGATGCCCTGATGGTGCGCACGTTATTTCTGTGTGGTTTTGTGGCATGCGAAGCGTACGAGCTTACATTACAGAAATTACAAACGGTTCTAACCTTGTGTGCAGTAATATATGGGATTCCTATTGTCTCTTTCACCGCTGGAAGTGGACACAGAAGGGGAAGATAAATTTGACTTTTATGTCAAGCATGTTATTTGCTTTTTTTGCAAAATCCATTTTTAACACTTTTTGGACAATTTTTTTAAATTTATAAGTTAGGTTATAAGGCCAGAGGTTCTCTTTGCCAAGTTGCAATATTTTTACAGGACCGTTATGAAATGAGCATTCTGATGGCCATCAAACATGTCATCAATCATAATTCATTCCTAATACTTAAATGATACCTACCCTAATCACACCTAAATTAATGAATACCATCACACCGCACCTAGATCAGTGATTCCTAACTCCATCGCACCTAGAGCAGGGATTCCTAACTCCATCGCACCTAGAGCAGGGATTCCTAACTCCATCGCACCTAGAGCAGGGATTCCTAACTCCATCGCACCTAGATCAGTGATTCCTAACTCCATCGCACCTAGAGCAGGGATTCCTAACTCCATTGCACCTAGATCAATGATTCCTAACTCCATCGCACCTAGAGCAGGGATTCCTAACGCCATCGCACCTAGAGCAGGAATTCCTAACGCCATCGCACCTAGAGCAGGAATTCCTAACGCCATCGCACCTAGAGCAGGGATTCCAAACTCCATCGCACCTAGAGCAGGGATTCCGAACTCCATTGCACCTAGAGCAGTGATTCCTAACTCCATCGCACCTAGAGCAGGGATTCCAAACTCCATCGCACCTAGAGCAGGGATTCCGAACTCCATCGCACCTAGAGCAGGGATTCCAAACTCCATCGCACCTAGAGCAGGGTTTCCAAACTCCATCGCACCTAGAGCAGGGATTCCAAACTCCATCGCACCTAGAGCAGGGATTCCAAACTCCATCGCACCTAGAGCAGGGATTCCAAACTCCATCGCACCTAGAGCAGGGATTCCTAACTCCATCGCACCTAGAGCAGGGATTCCTAACTCCATCGCACCTAGAGCAGGGATTCCGAACGCCATCGCACCCAGAGCAGGGATTCCGAACGCCATCGCACCCAGAGCAGGGATTCCTAACGCCATCGCACCCAGAGCAGGGATTCCTAACGCCATCGCACCTAGAGCAGGGATTCCTAACGCCATCGCACCTAGAGCAGGGATTCCTAACGCCAGGAGCAGGGATTCCTAACTCAATTAAAAATTACATTAAATGTACCTAATTCAAGCATCTCTTACTTGATCATCCTAGCTCAGTCCCTACTTAACCCAATATCACCTACTACAAACACTGCACTTAATCATTCCAGAGATTATTAGTTAAGTATCCTACCATGGTTCAGTGAGTATTAGATATCCCTATCATTATCACAGATTATTAGAGATCCCTATCGTTATCACAGATTATTAGAGATCCCTATCGTTATCACAGATTATTAGAAATTTCTTTCATTATCACAGATTATTATATTAGAGATCCCTATAATGATCACATATTAGAGATCCATATCATTATCACAGATTATTATATTAGAGATCCCTATAATGATCACATATTAGAGATCCATATCATTATCACAGATTATTAGAGATAAGGAATATAGATTCCCCTAATTGCTGTCAGATACGATTAGAGAATTAGAAATTAATATTATTGTTATTAGATATTATATTACATTATTATTATATCGGATATTATAAAAGATCCCTATCTCAAGCATATCCACCCATCCCCTGTACTACCCCTCCAACCCCTGGTCTCCCTGCCCCCCATCCCCTGTCCCCCCCCCCCCATCCTCGGGTCTCCCTGCCCCCCATCCCCTTTGCGCCCCCCCTTATCCTCTGGTCTCCCTGTCTTTCCCCCCATTCTCTATCCTCCGTATCATCCCTTGGTCCCCCGTGTTTCTCTGATCTGTCTGTCCACATTACATGTTCTATGGCTTACTCATGCTGACTTCCTGTGGTTCAGCATCTAACAGGTGCACTCAGCATCCTCTGCGCTTCCTGTAACAGTCTCTGCTTCTTCCTATCAGCAAGTAACCGCTTCACTGCCAGAGACTGCACTCACCTTGCACCCTGCACTCTCCACTCACCCTGCACCCTGCACTCACCCTGCACTCTGCACTCTCCACTCACCCTGCACTCACATTGCACTCTCCACTCACCCTGCACTCACATTGCACTCACTCTGCACTCTGCACTCTCCACTCACCCTGCACTCACATTGCACTCTCCAATCACCCTGCAGTCTCCCTGCAGCATGCACTCACCCTGCACTCTGCACTCTCCACTCACCCTGCACTCACATTGCACTCCCCACTCACCCTGCACTCTCCCTGCAGCATGCATTCTCCCTGCACTCACCTTACACTCTGCACTCTCCACTCACCCTGCACTCACATTGCACTCTCCACTCACCCTTCACTCTCCCTGCAGCATGCACTCACATTGCACTCACCCTGCACTCTGCATTCTCCCTGCACCCTGCACTCACCTTGCACTCTCCCTTCACGCACCCTGCACGCTGCATTCACCATGCACTCTCCATTCACTTACCCTGCACTCTATATTCACTCTCCATTCACTTACCCTGCACTCACCTTGCACCCTGAACTCTCCATTCACTTACACTGCACCATTCACTTACCTTGCACCCTGCACTCTCCATTCACTTACCCTGCACTAACTTTGCACCCTGCACTCTCCATTCACTTACCCTGCACTCACAATTCACTCACAGTGCACTCTACCCTCACCCTACATTCAACCAGCATTCGGCTCATACTGTGCACTCTGCTTTCACCCTCCACTCTGCTCTTACTCTACATTTAACCATTTTCTGCTCTATCCTCCTGAGACACAGCCCATTAACTTGTGTCCTCTGTAATGGACATTTCATTCACATGCATCTCCTTTTATTCTTTTGAGCTTCTCTATTAATCCCTGCTGTATTGTATAGAGGACTTCCTGAGCTTTCCAATGATATATCATTTTATAGGCTGGGAACTTACTTTCCATCAAAAATTCTGAGGAGGCTATAGAAATGAACACCATACTCTAGGTGAGATCTTACTGGGATCTATGTCCTCCTATGTCCTCCTGGGATCTGCTCCATAGAACTGCACACAATACTCTAGGTGAGATCTTACCAGGGATCTATAAAGTGCTATCACTACCTCTCTATGTCCTCCTGGGATCTGCTCTATAGAACTGAACACAATACTCTAGGTGAGATCTTACCGGGGATCTATAAAGTACTATCACTACCTCTCTATGTCCTCCTGGGATCTGCTCTATAGAACTGAACACAATACTCTAGGTGAGATCTAAACGGGGATCTATAAAGTGCTATCACTACCTCTCTATGTCCTCCTGGGACCTGCTCTATAGAACTGAACACAATACTCTAGGTGAGATCTTACCGGGATCTATAAAGTACTATCACTACCTCTCTATGTCCTCCTGGGATCTGCTCTATAGAACTGAACACAATACTCTAGGTGAGATCTTACCGGGGATCTATAAAGTACTATCACTACCTCTCTATGTCCTCCTGGGATCTGCTCTATAGAACTGAACACAATACTCTAGGTGAGATCTTACCGGGGATCTATAAAGTACTATCACTACCTCTCTATGTCCTCCTGGGATCTGCTCTATAGAACTGAACACAATACTCTAGGTGAGATCTTACCAGGGATCTATATAGTACTATCACTACCTCTCTATGTCCTCCTGGGATCTGCTCTATAGAACTGAACACAATACTCTAGGTGAGATCTTACCGGGGATCTATAAAGTACTATCACTATCTCTCTATGTCCTCCTTGGACCTGCTCTATAGAACTGAACACAATACTCTAGGTGAGATCTTACCGGGGATCTATAAAGTACTATCACTACCTCTCTATGTCCTCCTGGGATCTGCTCTATAGAACTGAACACAATACTCTAGGTGAGATCTAAACGGGGATCTATTAAGTGCTATCACTACCTCTCTATGTCCTCCTGGGACCTGCTCTATAGAACTGAACACAATACTCTAGGTGAGATCTTACCGGGATCTATAAAGTACTATCACTACCTCTCTATGTCCTCCTGGGATCTGCTCTATAGAACTGAACACAATACTCTAGGTGAGATCTTACCGGGGATCTATAAAGTACTATCACTACCTCTCTATGTCCTCCTGGGATCTGCTCTATAGAACTGAACACAATACTCTAGGTGAGATCTTACCAGGGATCTATATAGTACTATCACTACCTCTCTATGTCCTCCAGGGATCTGCTCTATAGAACTGAACACAATACTCTAGGTGAGATCTTACCAGGGATCTATAAAGTACTATCACTACCTCTCTATGTCCTCCTGGGACCTGCTCTATAGAACTGAACACAATACTCTAGGTGAGATCTTACCAGGGATCTATAAAGTACATTCACTATCTCTCTATGTCCTCCTGGGATCTGCTCTATAGAACTGAACACAATACTCTAGGTGAGATCTTACCCGGGATCTATAAAGTACTATCACTACCTCTCTATATCCTGGGATCTGCTCCATAGAACTGAACACAATACTCTAGGTGAGATCTTACCGGGATCTATAAAGTACTATCACTACCTCTCTATGTCCTCCTGTGATCTGCTCTATAGAACTGAACACAATGTTCTAGGTGAGATCTTACTGGGGATCTATAAAGTACTATCACTACCTCTCTATGTCCTCCTGTGATCTGCTCTATAGAACTGAACACAATATTCTAGGTGTGATCTAACCGGGGATCTATAAAGTACTATCACTACCTCTCTATGTCCTCCTGGGATCTGCTCTATAGAACTGAACACAATACTCTAGGTGGGATCTTACCGGGGATCTATAAAGTACTATCACTACCTCTCTATGTCCTCCTGTGATCTGCTCCATAGAACTGAACACAATACTCTAGGTGAGATCTTACCGGGGATCTATAAAGTACTATCACTACCTCTCTATGTCCTCCTGTGATCTGCTACATAGAACTGAACACAATACTCTAGGTGAGATCTTACCGGGGATCTATAAAGTACTATCACTACCTCTCTATGTCCTCCCACGATCTGCTCTATAGAACTGAACACAATACTCAAGGTGACTACAAAACACTATCATTGTCTTTATTATTGGTATATATTGTGCAGAGATACAATTTGTGCTCTTCAGACCGTGTTGCAGATCTGAATTTCTCCACCCAGCAGGAGACCCTCAGACGTTTGGGATTCCCCTGCTGTGGTATGTGGGGGCGAACCTGTTCCTTTTCACTGGTCTGTTTATTCTGCAAATGTGCACACACATGACATTTAAGAGGAACATTGCTCTACGTGTGACGTTACAATGTAGAACATATTATATTAATTTTATTTTGAACATCTCCAGTGTAAAGAGTGGCTAATAATTTTTTCTTCTTCTCAAAGACAGGTTTTTTTTTTATTGTGAATGCAAGATTTAATTGACATGTCATGCGCAGTTTCATCAATAATTAAGGAAATAGAGTAGAACAACAATGTTGATCGAGCATATGAAATATTTTGCATTCGCATTTTCAACAGTAAAACATTGCGAGTAAATCAAAGCAAAGAGGAAAACAAGAAAGATAACCTAACTGTCCAGTTCATCTAAGTAATGCTCAGTCCAGATAGCCACAACAGTGCTCAGAACCTCCGGGCAAAATCCCACTTGGTATTGTAAAGGAAAGTAAAATATCACCATATTTATTGTTTAGAGATTACGGCATTGGAGTTATGATATCACTTAGTAAGATTTCAGTCACTGCTATTAACGCCCTTGAAGAAGGTGGTAGGGAGTGGGCATGCTTCTTGCAGGTTAGAAGTTAGGAAGGAACTCTCGTCCCCAAGAGTCGCAGGCTGTACCATCATCTACTATTTAAGGCTGCCAAGCAAGGCAACAGTAAAACACATTGCGGCCACCACCAAACCTGCGGCCGATGTCATGGCACACAACCAGGATCGGATTAATATAACCATATGCTGATAAAATTGAGGGAGTAAGTGGGTTATAATAACTTAATCTGATATTCATGAGAGATTCTTAATAGATAAAGAAGAAAGTCACTGGGAAGCAGCAGTACTGAGTAATTTAGTGAAAGTTAAAGGGACACTATAGTCACCAAAACAACTTTAGCTTAATGAAGCAGTTTTGGTGTATAGATCATCCCCTGCAGTCTCACTTTGTATAACGCTAGTCACACCTCCCTGCAGGCGACTTGCACAGCCTTCCTAAACACTTCCTGTAAAGAGTCATCTAATGTTTACACTTCCTTTATTGCAAATTCTTTCTAATGTAGAATTTATCTCCTGCTCTGTTAATAGCTTGAATGCGCATAGTCGTCTCTCGGCATATGCCACAAATGATCTGAATTTACTCCTTTCCCAGAAAGACACGGACACTAAATTAAAGTGGGTAAATGTCACAGCTTTAATAATTTATAAATAAATATATATATATATTTAATTACTTTATTTCAGATACCTTACCAATGTATAGTTATTAAAACTATTACATAAAATAAGCAGCTTTGAGGTCTCTCTATCATCATTAATACAATACTTCTTCTTTTTTTAACTATAGTAAAACTTCATTGGTTTAACCTTTAATTCATTGTATGTTCCCCTTTTTCTCCGCTCCCTATCCCATCCCTATCCTAATTATCCCTATAATAACCCTTTTAGTCTCACTTTCCTATCTGACTTTTCCCTATCTTTATTTGGAGAGAGAGCGACATTTTGTCTCTTTGATTGAACTAATATCGTCATCAATTTTTTTTGTTATATACGCCAGTTAGACCCATTCATTTCCTCTTTATTTAATTGCTTCTTTTGTCGGACATGGAAGGCGGGTGTATGGGAAAACCCCTTGCCACCTCATTACATAACCTACTATTCATCTCTCTGTCCCCCTCCTTGTTTCATTACATTTACCTGGATGAGGGACCCTCTATGATAATTTTATTTTAAAAATTCTAATTTATCAATCCAAGTATCCCAATATTCTATTTGCGTGTAGCCGTTTTCTAAGCTCTCTAAGATGCCTCTTTCCATTTTTGCTTGCCACTTCACTTCTCTGGTGGAATGGATTTGTAATTTTTTCCAGTTCTGTGCTATCAGTAATTTGGTTGCTGTAATGATGTGTAAAATTAACATTGAATCCTTTTATCTCAATTTTTGCCGCAATTAAATTTAATACAATTATTCCTGGATCCATTGTTAATTTATTTCCTGTCATATAATCAATTAATGTAATTCTATCTTTCCAATAAGTAGATATCGGTTGGCAGTACCACCATATGTGTAATAAGGTGCCCTGATCAATGTTGCAGCGCTAATATCTATTAGATGTATTTGGTTATATTTAATTTAGAAGATTCTGTGTCAAGTACCATCTATTCGAAAGTTTAAACTGTAAATCTGTCAAATTTAAGCAGTGGACGTGTTTATATAATTTAATAAAATTACTTTTCCAATCTTCCTTATCTATTTGTATATGAAGATCTTTTTTTTTTTTTTTTTATTCTTTATTTTTGCGTGTTGTTTAACAAAGGGTAAATTTACCACATGCAATAGTGAACATTAACATATATATATTAGCTTCTGAGTGTCAACGCATATGTTGTAAATTGTCACAATTTTTATATTTTAGGAAACGTTGTAAGGCCTAGGTAGTGGGTTGGTGTAATACTAGGTATGGTATTCTATTTGGTTTGTGAGCATCCATCCCTAGGTCCTGGTTTGGTAAAGAAGGTGTGGTCCATGTCGGGTGGATTGTACCAGGTCAGCGTTAAGCTTGAGGTCGAGGTTTTCTAAGGAGGGTATGTCCCCTGTATGGATCTGTGGTTCTGACAAGTGGTCTGTGGTGACGGTCGGTTCGTCTTGGAAGTAGTTAGTCGGGAGGTTTCTATTTTGGTCTGTTTAGACTAATCTTGAGGTGTGGTCGCCCTAACCTAGGGGCTGTCTGGGGGGGGTGTGTGTGTGCGCCTTGTTGCAGCACACACTCCTCTGGCGTACTGGCGTGCCAACGCCATCCCTGGCATGCTGTTGGGGCGTCACCAGAGCCGCGTTACTTAAGTCATGGAGAAGACAACAGAACTTTTTAGTATTAGAAGGTAAAAAGTGATAGGAGGGAAAGGAGAAAAAAACATTGGTAAACGGCAAATTGCAATATTTAGCCTGTGAGCGGGTTGGGGTAGGAGACTTCTCCCCATTCCCGTCAAGTGGCCTGAGTGTCCATTCTCTGTGTCCTTGGGATGAAAGGTTCGATCGTCTCTGGGTCCCATGCAGGAGAGGCGTTCTGGGTGGTCTTGGTCGGTAGACCCAGTTTTGATAGGAGCGTGGCTGCTTCAGCTCCTGTAGTGATTTTGTACGTTTGTCCTTGTTGTGTAACTAGGAGGTGGCGTGGGTTTCCCCACCGGTATGGTATTTCCGCTGAGCGCAGCTGGCTGGTGAAGTCGTTGAGGGTTTTTCTCCACTGGAGAGTGGCTTTGGTTAGGTCCTGGTAAAAAGTCAATTGGGACTCTTCAAAGTCGAGTGGCGTTTTGCCCTTGAGTGCCGACATTATGTGACCCCTGTCTTGGGGGAGGATGCAGCGGATTATTACGTCTCCAGCAAGGGGTGTGGATGCCCGTGTTGAAGTGGATAGTCGGTATATTCCGGCAAAGGTGAGTTTCCTTGCCACCCCGGGGGGCAGTATGGACTGCATGAGACGTCGCACATAGTGTGGTAAATCCTCCTTGGAGACTGAGGCAGGGATACCACGTATTTTGATGTTGTTGCTTCTGTGTTTGTCTTCCTGGGCTGCTATTTGTACCTCCAGATTTTTTTGAGTGTGTTGCATCTTGGAAAGGGCTTCTTGCAGTGAGGTGATTTCTTTTTGGATCCCTTTTACTTCTCCCTCAGTGTGTAGTACTTTATCAGTAATTTGTTGCATGCTGGTTTTAACGGTGGGTAGATCTGCAGCCAGTAGGCTTTGTATTTCTTGTAGCATTTTTTGCATGTGTTGTAGGTCATGTTTAGTGGCCAGTTCAGTGATATCTTGCTGGGGTGTGAGTTTTGACAGTGTAACCCTTTGAGGGCTATGCTCCACTGAGGTAGGCTCTAGAGGGGGAACAGGGCCTTTTACGGCCGCCATTTTGGCGGGTGTTTGTTTCTGCAGCAGTGTGCCTATATCAGGCTGTGCTGTACCTGGTTGGGGTTTCTGCGACCTGCGTCCCATTTCGGAGGTTCCGTGATCGGAGTTGTGCAGGGATGTGTCCCACGCGTCCTCCAGGAAGTCCCCGTCAAATAAGTAATCCAGGCCGTGGTGGGCTGATGGAAGGTAGGCCCGGGCTCTGGATTTCGGCTTTGCCTGCTTCGGGGTGTACCGGAATGGCATCAGTCGGTTCCGGGGGTTCCCCTCTGTGCTATGGTGGGATTTTCGTTGGTGGATGGTGAGAGTGTCTGCCGATATTCGTAGGATTGAGCCTGTGATTGTCAGAGCTCACGGCAATGGCGACCGGCCCGTTTCGCTGCCAGGCTCCGCCCCCCTGAAGATCTTTTTTTCCCCACTTTTCAATTGCTCCAGAAAGTTTATCATGTCTTAACTTATAAAATATTTTAACAGATTTAGACAGCATATTTTTACAGTTTTTTTTTAGTTCGACAAGTTGAATAATCCCGTCTATTTTACACACTCTATTCTTAATCATATACGCTGAGGCAAACCCTTTAATTCTAAGGTAGTTAAAGATAGCATTTGGTGGGATACAGAATTCCTCACCTATTTGTTGAAAGGGCTTGATTTTATAATCCTCTGTTATATCTATGATTTTATTTATTCTCGTGCTCTTCCTAGATTTGATATTAATATTATCTAGCATATCATTAATCACCAAGATTGGTAGTGCATCTATCATTCTATTCTTTAGTCCGTCTTTTTTTCCAAATATATCCCACCAACCTGCTAGATCTCTAATTATGTGTGATTTGGATCATGCCTCAGCTATAAAGTTTTTATTGAGATCTAAAATCCAGAATAGAGAGGCTAAATTCTCTACCTTTGTGCGGTCTTTCTCTATTAAATACCATTTTTCCTTTTCTGCGGATGTATTCTGTGATTATATGAAACCGTCTACTGGCCTGGTAACATTGACGGATTTCTGGGTAACTCAAACCTCCACAGATGGCACTTATCCTGGCAAACATTTTCATTTTTACTCTTTTTTTTTTTTTTTTTTTATCCCAGACAAATTTAAAAAAAGAGGCATGTAATATTAGTAACCAATTTTCGGGACAGTTAAGAGGGATCATTCTCCATAAATAGAGCCATTTTGGTAAGATATAAGCCCTTAGTATATTGATTCTGCCCGACCACGAGAATCCCAACCCCCTCCAATCCCGTAAGTTTTTATTGGTTTGTTTTAATAAGGGTAAGAAATTAGCTTCTTCTGATGTAAGTAAAACCATTTCAAACCATTTTTGTCTTTTGGAAGTCCAACATTTTTTATAAGGAGATTAACTGATATCTTACTCATGTTCTTGGCTATAAATACTGATTTGTCTAAATTTATTTTATAACCCGATACTCTAGAGTACTTTATTTATGTCTTTTAACACTTCCGGAATAGAGGTCTCTGGCTCTTCAAGAATCAGTAGTATATCATTCGCATAGAAATTTAGTTTAACCTGCCCCAACGGATATCTATAGCCTGTAATTTTTTTTTATTTCATCTTATAGCCATGGCTAAAGGTTCTAATACTAATATGTAAAACAGTGGGGAGAGGGGGCATCCCTGCCTTGTCCCGTTGTTAATGTTAAAAATTTGAGAGGTAAATCCAGATCCTATGACTTTTGGACTTTTGCCTGTGGAGAGTCATAGAGAGCAGATACCACTTTTAGAATTGGACCTGTAAATCCAAATTATTTTAATGTGACTGACATAACGGCCCACCCTACCCTATCAAACGCCTTCTTTCTGTCTATTGATATGAGCATGAGTGGGATCCTTTTCGTCTCTGTTGCCTCCAAAATGTCTTTTACTTTCCGAATAATGTTAACTGATGACCAGCCTGGAATAAAACCAACCTGATCGTTGTTAATGATATCTGGTATGACAGATTTCAGTCGTTTCGCAAGAATCAACGAGAATATTTTGATGTCTGTGTTTATCAAAGAAATCCGTCTAAAATTGTTTAGCAGTTCTGGATCTTTATCTGATTTTGGAATTAGGACGATATTTGCTCTCAATAACTATCCAGGGCACCTTCCTGTATTTTACATGCAATTAGAAACATATTTGTGAGTTTGTCTTTTAATTGATCTTTCATAATTTTATTAAAAAAATTGTAAAGCCATCTGGGCCCGGGGCAGTTCTTTCTTTAGCTTATCTATTGCTTTAATAACTTCTGTTTCTGGTATAGGTTGGTTTATTGTTTCTAAGTGGTCGGGCAGAATTTCGGGCATCTTTATATTTTCAAATAATTTTTTAATTTCTTCATCACTACCAAATAAATCCTCTGGTAGGGTATACAGATCTCTCAATTTTTCGAATGTTCCGCGTATTTGTTCTGGGGCCATAATGTATGTATCTTTATCCCTAATTCTAGATATCACTCTTATTCGTTTTCCTTTTTCAACTTGCTAGTGATAAGTGCTTCTGGCTTATTTCCTTTTTGGTACCATTTAGATTGAAAAAAAGTTTTTGCTATTTAGTTGGATAATTGCAAATGTATGTTCTATTCTATTTCTGATATTTTCTTTGCTATTTCAGTAGAAGGTTTTATTTTATTATGTGTCTACTATTCATTTAGCGCTATGTATAGCTCTTCTTTCTTTTTCATTCTGATTGCCATCCCCATAAGGTGGCCTCTAATTATGCTTTTGTAAGCACACCATATTCCAATATCTGATGTCCCATTATTTTTGTTTTCCAAGTAAAATAGTTATTTTTTTATCTGTTCAATATTATGGTTGTTATATAATACATTATCATCCAATCGCCAATCCTTACGCAACTTGTCAAAAGTGTCTTTGTAATCCAGTATGGTTGGGTTATGGTCTGACCATGTTATATCCTATATTATGATCTTTTTAACAAGGTATAGCATGGCAACATCCACCAGAATAAGATCGATTCTGGAGTAGGAATTGAATGTTTTTGAAAACCATGTGAATTCCAACTCCAATGGATGAAACGTTCTCCAAATATCCCTAAGATTACATTGATTTATCAAATTTTGTAATCTATCTGAAGTTCCTTTATTGATCTTTTTTCCATTATAGTTCCTCCTATATTTAAAAGGGTCTATTACACAGTTGAAATCACCCATAATTAATAGCACCCCCTGTTTGATTTTTTTTTTTTTTTGTAAATCTTTCTTTTATTATGGCACATGCGTTATGGGGTACAGAATAAAGAAAGGAGGCAATGTGGGGTAACAGAGGTGAATGATAACAAGAGGGCATTTAGTGCACTCCGAAGAAAGATTGCCATATTTTTTGTATTTTAAAACATCATGGGAACAGTATAATGATACAAGCTTGGTAACTATAATGAGTTAGGTTAAATTAAAGAAAATAGTTGTTGCTTAACAGTTTTTATGAAATAGGCAGATTCATCCAAACAATACTAGCCTGTTTAAAAGTGACCACGTTTTTAACCCCTAGTGTACTTTAAGGTTAGACATGCTTGTAGAATAATGGCATGTTAGGAACTTGTAAAACAAGACTATACTTCAGCGGTTAGCCAAGTCTAAGCTGATGTGGTAGATGGGGTTATAATATGCTTAGACCCACTAGTTGGTGCTTAAAGGACCACTCTAGTGCCAGGAAAGCATACTCGTTTTCCTGGCACTAGAGTGCCCTGAGGGTGCCCCCACCCTCAGGGACCCACTCCCGCCCGGCTCTGGAAAGGGGAAAGGGGTAAAAACTTACCTTTTTCCAGCGCTGGGCGGGGAGCTTTCCTCCTCCTCTCCGCCTCCGTTCCTCCCCGTCGGCTGAATGCGCACGCGCGGCAAGAGTCGTTATACATATGGGTGTCATATACTAGCTAAATACAATCATTAGACGATATCCCTAAGCCTTGTGTTACGTGTGTCCGTGGGTGGAAGTCCAGCTAGGGGGTTTTGTGCCTGCCATCCGGGCCAGGACCCCCAAAGTCATCGTTGTGCGTGTTGGCAACCGGGCTGTCAATCCAAGAGGTTAGTTTAGCCTATGCCGCTGCTGGGTAGGGCCGGCAGAGTGGAATGTACGGCACCGTCGTCTTGGGGATTCCTCAAGGCTGCAGCATGGTGCGGGTTGATGGCAGCCGCCCTCCGGCCCCAGGTCTCCACAAAGGCCTGCACCCGTGATCCACCGACTCTGTTGCTCATAGAGGCCGGGTCGACCCTTCGTCGGGCGCCATGTGAGGCCTGGGTGTTCTGCCGCCGCCAGCGGCGGGCAGGCCTCCGGCAGTGTGGTCGGTGCCTCGGAATCTGATTCCCTGTGGCCTTCAACCTGGGAAGGTATTGTGGGCGGCCCACGGTAGTGGCTTCCAGTGGATGTCGGAAGCTTTGAGTGGTTCGCCGTGGCAGTTTAGCGCCGCATCCCTGCCGCTGTATGTGTAGCTTTGGGCTCTTAGGTAGGCCTCTGGATCCGGCTGGGTGATTTTGAGCCTGGCTTTGTTGTCTGGTCCAAGGTAGGGTCACCGCCTTCTTCAGGGCGGTTGCATCCTTCTTGCATTTGGAGCCTGTCATTGTCGGGGGCGTGCAGGTAGGCTTGGGTCGTAAAGTGGTAGCAGTGATATGCGCTCTCTCAGAGATCCTAGCCCAGAAGGCAGCAAAGATTTTGTCTAGCTTTGTCAGCGGTTTGTATGTCGATTCGCCTTCCGTACCTGTGTTTGCCGACTGGCGCGTGGCATCCGCCATTTTGGAGCCAGGGGCTCCTGATGCATGCAGTCTCTGGGACGTTAGTGTCCACGGTGAGTGAGCTGTTGGTGCCGGGATAACCCCCACCGGCAGGGGGGGAGGGAGGAAGGCTAGTGGATGGTTCCTCGCAGTTTTCATGTCAGCATTCAGGGCTGGGTGATCGGCCGCCTCACCCTTTCCCTTATCTCCGTGTAGGTCAGTCGTTTCTGCAGTAGGCCCCAACTTTGCAGACCGCGTTAACGGTGGCTCAGCTTTTCAAGAGTGGTCTCGATCTGTTCTCTCTTGCTTCCCCTTCGTGGGTGCTGTGTTTTTAGTCGATTTTGTAGCTGGGGAGCAAGGATTATATCGAGGTAAATAGAGTTTCAGGCGGGAGCTTGTGCTGCACGCGTCTGTTCAGCTCCACAGCCAGGCTCCGCCCCCCCCCCTGTTTGATTTGATCAATTTTCTTCATAATCTTTGTTGTAAATTTTATAGTAGACCTATTAGGTGCCCATATATTAGCTAATGTAAAAAGTTAATTATTTATTTCGCACACCAGGATAATATATCTTCTTTCTTTATCAAGATATTGGTATTTAATGTTTATGGATATATTTATGGAAAACATAAAGGCCACCCTCTCCCCCCCCCACCCCCTTTTTTTCCCCAGCGCCGCGCTTATAATAAGCGGATAACTAATAGATCTTATATTAATTCTGTCAGTTTTTATCCAATGTGTTTCTTGTAATGCACAAACTTGTATTTGGTTTTTCTTCAGGAAATCCAGAATTAGTGATCTTTTAAAAGGTGAGTTAATCCCACGGGCGTTCAGTGATGCTAGCTTAATATAACAATTTCTGCCTGCTCAAACCCCCCCCCCTCTAATTTCTTCATGTCACCTGCTGTCTGCCATTTCTAAATGTATTAATTTTTAGTCTGCTAGTGTATATACTTCCTCTTTATATTGTGTACATCTATAAATCATAATTCACCACAACTACAAAAAATAAAATGAAAAAATAAATAAATCTGCAGATGCCGTTGCTTCCCCTTTTCCTCCCTTGCCGTATTGAAGTTTAAGGTCTTGCCTTCATGCAGTATAAGGATCTTTGTGGGAAACCCCCACTTGCCACCAGTATTTTATATTCTTGGATCTAAGTTCTATTGTACTATCTGCAAAGGACTTCCTCTTCTGTCTAGTATTCCATGACAGGTCCTGGTAGACCTTTAACGCTTCATACTCTCCTGAAACATTGATCTTTTTCAGTGATCTCAGGATCTGTAACTTGAGTTTAAAAGAGGAACAGCAAACCAATATATCTCTTGGGAGGTGGTCTGGTACTCCTTTTGGTTTGTTAACTCGGTGACATCGTTACATAGTACCATAGCTGAAAAGAGACTTGCGTCCATCAAGTTCAGCCTTCCTCACATTAGCTTTTTGCTATTGATCCAAAAGAAGGCAAAAAGCCCAGTCCGAAGCGCTTCCAATTATGCAACAAACTAGGAAAACATTCCTTCTTGACCACAAAAAGTCAGATGTCTTCTTGGATCAAGCAGCTATTACCCCACTAATTAGAAATTATATCCCTGTATGTTGTGTTTTTGCAAATATTTATCCAATTGCTGTTTAAACATCTGTATGGACTCTGATAAAACCACCTCTTCAGGCAGAGAATTCCATATCCTTATTGTTCTTACTGTAAACAAACACTTTTCTTTGCCTTAGATGAAATCTCCTTTCTTCCAGCCTAAATGTGTGACCTCGTGTCCTATGTATAGCCCTGTTCATGAATAGATTTCCAGATAATGGTTTGTACTGGCCCTGAATATATTTGTATAATGTTATCATATCCCCTCTGAGGCGCTGTTTTTCCAAACTAAAGAGATTTACATTTTTTAACCTTTCTTCATAGCTGATATGTGTTCCATTCCTTTTATCAATTTTGTAGCTTGTCTCTGCACTTTTTCTAGTGCCATGATATCTTTCTTTAGAACAAGTGCCCAAAACTGCACAGCATATTCAAGGTGTGGTCTTACCAGCGATTTATAAAGAGGCAAAATTATATTTTCATCCAGAGAATTTTTGCCCCTATTTATACATAAAACCTTACTGTCCTTAGCAACTGCAGATTGACATTGCTTATTGCTGCCTAATTTGTTGTCTATAACAATTCCCAAATCCTTCTCATGTGTGGTTATCCCTAAGTCACTACCATTTAGGGTGTAAGTTGCTTGTGCATTCTTGACCCCAAAGTGCATAACTTTGCATTTCTCTACGTTATATGTAATCTGACATTTTAGTGCCCAGTCCCCCAGTCTATCCAAATCCCTCAGCAGCAAACTAATATCCCGTAGGGATGTGCATGGGGAAAACTTTCCGAAATTCTGGACTTCGGCACTTCAGTTCGGTGGTTCGGTGGGGGCCCTAAATACCAATGGGGGGGACCTATTGTCCTTCCTCCTTGCCCCCACCCCTAAACGGTGGGTGGGGACCCTAAATACCATTAAGGAGGGTGGACCTATTGTCCTCCCCTAGCCCCCACCCCTGAGCGGCGGGTGGGGGCCCTAAATAAAAATGTAACCCCCCAGGTGACTAGGGGTCCCCAAACCACTAGTCCCCCTCCTCCCCAAAAAATAAATTAACCCCTACCTACCCCTCTCACCCTAAAGATAATGAGGGAGGACCAATAACTAGGTACCTGTAAAAAAATAAAAATCCATAATTACCGTCACACTTTGAAAATAAATAAATAAACCAGAGCGCCAAAAAATAGTCCATCGTCACCCACGGAGGGCAACGTGCAGACTGAGCTCTGCAAGGCCCCCACCCCTGAACGGCTGGTGGGCCCTAAAGTAAAATAAGTCAAATAAGGGGGGGACCTATTGTCCCACCCCCGGCCTGCACCCCCGAGCGGCAGGTGGGGGCTCTAAATTAGAATAAGGGGGGGCTATTTTCCTCCCCACCAGACCCCACCCCTAAGCGGCAAGTGGGGGCCCTAAAGTAAAATAATGGGGGGGACCTGTTGTCATCCACCAGGCCCCCACCCCTGAGCAGCGGGTGGGGGCCCTAAGTTAGAATAAGCGGGGGACCTATTGTCCTCCTCCCCCGGCCACCATCCCTGAGCGGCGGGTGGGGGCCCTAAATACCAATAAGGGGGGGACCTATTGTCCTCCCCCCCTGTCCCCCACCCCTGAGCGGTGGGTGGGGGCCCTAAATTAGAATAAGGGGGGGACCTATTTTCCTCCCCCTTGGCCCCCACCCCTGAGCGGTGCGTGGGTGCCCTAAATACCAATAGGAGGGGGAATCTAATGTCCTCCACCCTGGCCCCCAGCCCTGAGCGGTGGGTGGGGACCCTAAATACCAATAAGGGGGGGCGGACCTATTGTCCTCCCCCCCAGCCCCCACCCCTGAGCGGCGGGTGGGGGCCCTAAAGTAAATTAAGGGGGGACCTATTGTCCTCCCCCCAGCCCACACCCCTGAGTGGCAGGTGGGGAACCTAAATACCAATAAGGGGGGGCGGACCTATTGTCCTCCCCCCCAGCCCCCACCCCTGAGCGGCGGGTGGGGGCCCTAAATAAAAATGTAACCCCCCAGGTGACTAGGGGTCCCCAAACCCCTAGTCACCCCCTTCCCCCCAAAAAAATTAACCCCTACCTACCCCCCCTCACCCTAAAAATAATGAGGGGGGACCAATAACTAGGTACCTGTAAAAAAATAAATAAAACTTACCATTTGATGTCTCCTTTTTTCTAAAATCTTTGTTTTTCAGCCCCAAAAAAGGCCAAATAAAAATCCATAATTACCGTCACACTTTGAAAATAAATAAATAAACCAGAGCGCAAAAAAATTATCCATCTTCACCTACGGAGGGCAACGCGCAGACTGAGCTCTGCAGGGCAGATGAAGGCTTATAAAGCCTTGCCCCGTCCTGCAATTAGGCTCAGAGCACTCTGGTTGGTTTAAGCCATCCAGTCAAAGTGCTCTGACAGGTAAATGAAGAGACTGACAGGTAAGGCTCTACAATTACCTGTCACAGCACTCTGATTGTTTAGCTTGAAATCCAGCCAATCAGAGTGCTCTGTGTCATTTTACACAGCGTGGGAAAGTTCTTTGGAATTTTCCCACGCTGTGTAATTTGACTCGTAACTCTCTGAATCCTGGCTATGTTTGTATACTTTCTATTTAAACTTATATACAGTGAAACATTCTTCATTCTTCCACTGGGTAGGTATATTAGTACTTCAGCAATACTGTGCTTCGGAACTTCGGCAACTTTGGAACTTCGAAAATTTCGGAAATTCGGCAACTTCGGCAATTCAGCTATTCGGACATTCGGAAGTATCCGAATGTCCGAATTGCCCGAAATTCATCCGAAACGAATTGCACGTGTCTAATATCCTGCTCACATTTCATTACTTTACAAAGTTTTGTGGTATCTGCAAACACTGAAACATTGCTTTCAATATCATTTATAAATATGTTAGATAGAAGCGGTCCCAAAACAGAACCCTGAGGGACACCACTTAGTACCACTTTTGTCCAGCCTGAGAATTTACCATTAATTGCAACTTGTTGTACTCTATCCTTAAGCCAATGTTCTACCCAAGAACAAGGATAATCATCTAGACCAATTTATTTTAGTTTGAACACTAACCTATTGTGAGGAACCGTATCAAATGCCTTGGCAAAATCCAAGTAGATCATATCCACTGCAACACCCTGATCTGTACTTCTACTGACTTCTTCGTAGAATGCAATTACGTTAGTTTGACATGACCTATGGTTAGAAACATAGAATGTGACGGCAGATAAGAACCATTCGGCCCATCTAGTCTGCCCAATTTTTAAAAATAAATTAATTAATAAACCCTTCTCTTCCAATAAATCATAGGTCTATGACCTTACTAACACACTGAAGATTAATTAAAAATCCATTTTTTAATTAATCAATATCAAGACATATATAAAAAGAAGCTTTCATCTGTTACAAATAATATGTCTATTAAAAATTACTAATAAAAGCCATACAAAAAGTCCAGACCTTATTCGAAATGCTCGGCGTCCCGAGTCAGCAAAATGTATGATGCTGAGAAATATCAAATAGTAGTCCTCTTTGAAGTAAAAATGATGGCTGATATCGATGGGAGTCAGACCCCTCCAGACGCGTTTCTCCGCTTCGGCGGCTTTCTCAGTGGATGCCGTCTGTCTCTTAGTGCTCATTTATATAGTGTCTGCCGGCTTTCATTTGATCGCGGCAAATTCAGAATCAGCAATGTGTGTTGCAAAATCCAACTATTCTTTATGTAACTAAACAGTCATATTGTATCAAACTCAGAAACTCGATAAAATGACTACTTATTATTTCAATCGGCACAATGTATAGCTATTTTGTATTTACTGCCGTTACTATGGTAACACCCGCTTGAGCGGGTTTAAATGTAACTGCTGTTTTCAACTGGTTAGACAGAGGAAGAAATAGGATGAAAAATAAGTTTATTATAAAATAAGGTTCTTTCCTTAGATCTTCTGCTATGCTCATTTAAATGTAAGTAATTGCTGTATTGCAGCTGAAAACGATACTTTCGATGTGAAAGAATTGTTGAGGCAGTCTAGAAATTCTAGTCTTAATACATATACTGCCACTACTTCGTATCAGTTCATTTCAATGTGAGCTTAGGACCTCAAAATGTATTATATAAGTATATTCATCTTAAAAGGACCCTCCCTATATTACTCAGGTTAAAGGAGACCTCAATGAAAACATTGAAAGCTAAAAATAGCAATCTTAATAGAATCCCTACAGATTAATTTCTTAAAAGGCCAGGCACACAAAAAAAATGTTATTTTTTTTCAAATTTTAAAAATTTATTTCCACCATTATAAGAAAAAAGTAATCCCAAAAAATGACAAAGCTCAAACTCAGCATTTAATCCCTTAGGCTGCAGCGTATCTAATTTATATATCCATTTCAGCTCGGTAATGCCCAGTTGTTTATTGTGATCTCCTCCTCTCCAGTTTTTATTTACTCTACATATCCCCTTAAAATTCAAAAGGCTCATGTCCGAATTGTGTTGCTGTTTAAAATGGGCTGAAACCGAGTGCTGCATATATCATTTCCTTATATTCAGCATATGTTCTCTGATTCTAACATACATTTTCCTCTTGGTTCTTCCTACATACTGGAGCCCACACTGGCACTCCAGTACATAGATCATGTTTATACATTTTTAAAAATACTTTCATTAGTCCCTGGCCTTATCTTATAGTTAGGATAGCCTTATGCATATCCCACACATGCTTATACTCCTTTACTCTGTTAACCTCTTCCACCTCTACTATGGTTCATAAAACCATGTTGATTATTGCTAATAACAAAGTTCTTCACAATGAATTCCTGAAAATTATCCCTTAATAGCCCTTCAAATATTTCCTAGTCACAGAAGTTAAGCTCACAGGTCTATAATTTTCAGGCAAGGATTTTGAACCCTTTTTAAATATAGGAATGACATCTGCCTTCCTCCAATCCTCCGGTACAATACCTGAAACAAAAGAATCTTAAAAAATTAAATACAGAGGTTCACTTATTTTTCCCATTTAGCTCCTTAAGTACTCGTGGGTGAATACAGTCAGGCCCCTGAGCTTTGTCTCGAGTTATCTGTTTTTGGCAGTATATATTTTCATTAATATATACTGAAGAAAAATTATTTACAATTTCTGCCTTTTCCTGGTCTTCATTATCTAACAGACCCATCATAGGGCTTTTGATATCCCATTCCACTTTCATATATTTAAAAAATTATTCTATATATGTTTCCAATTCTTTGTCTTTATTTGTTCTGACACGCCTCTAATTCTTAGGCTGTTCCTCCTTGATTTGTCCTCCAGATCTATAATTTTATTTTCCAGATCCATTATTTTTCTTTGCAGAATTACATGTTCTTTCTGGTGGGAGTTTCTCACATGTTTGATCATCTCTAGTTTTTCTTGAATACTTTGGATACTTGGGGTTAATAAGAAGAGGTCTCTCCTGATGTCCTGTGTATTTGCTTGCATTTCCACCTTAATTTTCTCGACTTGTGTCTAGATTACTGAGTAATCGTTCATATAGGTTTTCTTCCTGTCTTGAGTTACCATATGCTTCTCTGTTTGTGTACTGCTCGTTTCTCCTTCTATCGGATTAGCATATGGTATGACACATCCAAATATGATTTATTCCCACCAACAGACTCCAACCTCCCAAACACAAAATCCAACCAAGTAAATATTGGTACCGATCTACCAAGCTCCCAGCTACCATTCCTACCTGCCCCAAATATTTCTACATCCCCCACCACAGCTCAGAGCTTGAAGCCTCAAGCTATCTGAGCCCCCCACCCACTCATAAACAATGCTCGCTGTAAGCCTTCCTGGAAACCCATGTTAAGGAAATCATTACCAATGTCGGAGAAGTGCACCCCATCCCACCTGAAATAACCCGGAAGCATCGATTCCAAGTCAACATGCCTGTCTATCCCCCTGTACCCCCCGGTCTGTCTGATAAAAATTGATACCATTTAATTAGCCTTACCCCTCATCTAGGCTACTGCCCTTGGATCCCTAGCATGCTGCCAATGTAACCGAGGCACCATCTCTGACTAAATAGTAGTAATGCCCGGGACAAGACACCTCAACCTTTCCACATCCCATTTTATACGGTGTACCAGCTACCTCTGTGGCACCTGACCTAACTCATTCCCCCCCGAGTGGATCAATAACAAATCAGGGTATTGCCCAAACCTAGGGTCGGCCCAAGGCATTGTGCTGCCTGGGTCCAAGCATGAAATGTTGCTCCCCCTCCAACAAAACCACACCAACCAAAACACGCCACGTCCATTATGTTATGCAGTGTGTGTAGTAGATGCAGTGTGTGTGTTGTGTGTATTTGTGTAGTGGATGCAGTGTGTGTGTGTATTGCATTGTGTGTGTATAATGGATGCACAGTGTTTGTGTGTGTGTATAGTGGATGCAGAGTGTGTGTATGGAAGTGGATGCAACGTGTGGATAGTGGATGCAGTGTGTGTGTAGTGGATGCAGTGTGTGCGTGTAGTCACGTGGGTGCAGTGTGTGTAGTGCATGCAGTGTGTGTGTGTTGTGAATGCAGTGTGTGTGTATAGTGGATGTAGTGTGTGTGTAGAGTGAATGCAGTGACTGTGTTAGTGAAGTGCATGCAGTGTGTGTTTGTGGTGATAAGTACATGTATGGGGGTGAGCAGTTTTAAATTTTTTAATTTTAACTTATTCCCACTCCCTGCATTTATTCCCCCCTCCCTGCGGGCAGGAAGGTGGGATACATGATTCCATGGTGGTCCAGTGGAGATGGAGGACAGTGAAGAGGGAACCCTGATAGTAATCTTACATCCCCAGCAGCAGCATGGCAACCCGTGGTAACACTCTCGCGACTCGCGAGAGAAGAGTACCTGCTGCTGTTGGGGATGTAAGATTACTATCAGGGCTCCCTCTTCACTGTCTACACCAGCAGGGCCCGGAACTGCACATACGTATAGCGGTAATAGCTATATATATGTGCTAATAGGTGGCCCCGGGCGATGCTCTAGATTTCTTAACGGTACAGGGGCAAAATGTCACCCCTGTCATAGTGCTTGCTTGGAGCCGTGGCCCCACTGGGGCCAATGGATGGGCCGGCCCTGCCCAGAACCTATCCTAAAAACCTTACAACAAAATTCCCTCCAACTGAAACCTCTATAGCCAAACCAACACAATTGAACCACGCACTGTGGAAAGCCCAGCTGTCCTGCTTGTTGCCGAACTGCAGCTCTCTGGCACGCCCAATGGATGTATGAATGGCCCACCAACCAGGCGACCCTACTTACAAAAGAAAGATACATATTACAAAATACAAAACAGAGGAACCTACCGTCCCCTTTTAAACCGGTCCAGCCTAATATATAATATATGACCTGAACCCCACAGACTCCCACCAAATCTTTTCAATAATTCGTCTCCCAAACCCAGTCGCTCTGCCTCCGTCGCAGCCCCAATCCTAAACGAATGCGTCCTGAACTGCATGGGATCCAGACCCAAACGGCCCAAGCTCAACCGTAAAACCCAGAGAAATTGATATCGCGACAGGGACGACCCATCAACATGCATTAAGAAGGAACCCCTAACCTTGGGACAAACCTCCAAGTAGGCAGAAGCACAAAAAAACGGACACAACAATGAACCTGGCAACAAACGAAGATCCACCAGGCACCCTTTGCCAAAGACGTCTGTTTTTGACCGTCATAGCCGAATCGACACCCTGCTACCTACGACCCAACTCCACATCCTCTGATTGAATGCCCCACCTGCTCGATTAGTACTTACCAATTCACTCACCCTAAAAGCCCCAAAGAAAGCCCAGAGGAATGCCAGTGTAAACAACCGCACCTCATGATGAAAAAAACAAACATTCTGCAGCACCCCGATCAGCCCCTCCAAGACTGCAAAAGAGACTGGCCTCCTCATATCCGGTTTGCTCTTATTTCCCTTACGAAAATATTTTAATGCCTGCCGAACCACAAAATTATTTGTGATATCCTTCCACTCGTTCAGGTTAAACAGAAACTCTAACGCCGCTGAATGCAGATCTACATCTGAAGGCGAGGCTCCGATGGAAAATAACTTGTGCAAATACCACAACAGAACATCCAGCCGTACCTCGGATGAGCGATATCTCCCTGCACAAGCCCACACCTCGTCCCACGCCCTCCATACCTCCTCCTCTATTGGCTGGCTAGAGGGACTTCCGGCTTCTTAGATGACTTTTGCTCCGTTATCGAAGCTGGACGTCATCACGCTCTGCATGAGGACCTCCAGCGTCGCCGGAATCCCCATTGGAAGGCATAGAATAATGCTTTGCTATGGGGAGATCCTAATGCGAGTGTGGCTATTGCCGCGCATGCGCATTAGGTCTCCCCCATCAACGGATGTTGGCGAGGGAGGAGCGTGGGCGGAGCTGAGCCCTCGCTGAGGGACATCGGCGCTGTTCCCAGGTAAGTGACTGCGCCGGGGGAGGGGGCCTTGACAAAGGGGGAAGCTATAGTGCCAGGAAACCGAGTTTGTTTTATAGTTTCCCTTTAAGTGAATAAACCATCATCAAGAAATTTAAAAGTGATTTTCAACTTTTAGGTCAAAACAGCCAAATGTCAACATTCTACCAATCAGCCATTTCTGCAGCTTTGCTTCCAGTTTGGAACTTTTGGGGTAAATTTTTAAATCCACGATGTATTACCGAGAATCCACACTTAAAGGGACATTCCACTGCTCAAATCTTAAAAAAAAAATCAAAAAAAAAAATTCACTTTTTAGTAGATAGACCCCCAATAAAAGCAATGCATTCTTTAAACAACATTTTAGTTCTATAAATTGTTACTAGTAAGAACAGCCGTCCCCTGGCTACACCCCCCCTCACACCCCTAAAATGAGTGTCCCCCTGTCCACGTGAAATGTTAAGGGTTCTGCCCTCCACGTATTGTGTTCAGCGAGCGGATGGTCAATATGAAGATCTAATCAGTGGGTGAGGAGGCTCTATCTCTATAATCAGTGAACGCTTGCATTATATTTATGAAGTGTTACTCTTTCCTTCACTTCCTTTTCTTATTTTCAGTGACAGGAAGGGCTTTGTACAAACTGCATAGTTGCATTAAAAATGATGTATTTTTTATCTATTTAACACCAACATGATCTGTAGTTTTTTTGTTTTGTTTTGCAGTGTGCTTTCTAATTCATTCATTTATTTTCTTCAACAGGCCAGGAATAAGATCAGTGGGGATCTGGCGGCGGTGAAGATTGTAAAGAAGGAATCCGGTGAGTCCTGCACCGGTACATGTGGCTCTGTACCCCTGTCAGTCTCACAGCCCTCCAGTTTCCAGCTCGTTTTAAGCACTCTCATGGCAGGCTTTGCAGGCTAGAGGTGTGAATAGGAAATGGTCAAATATAGCTCCCAGCTATTTCAGGGTGTAGTTTGTGGTCAGAGACCGACAGTGCGTGTTCAATGTGTGAATCTAGCTGCTTGGGACTCAGCGACACCGCTCGTTATTTTCCTGGATTCGAAATCTCTGTGAGAGCATTAATCTGATTATGATCATGTAGAGACAGCGGAAAATCTCAAATATATTGGTGTGTAACTTGTAGCGATCAGAAGGCAAATGGCGAACTGAGAGGCTGCCCTATAAACTGGCATTGGTAGGGTGCCATTGAAATCGGCACAAATTATCTGCTCACATTCACGCAGAATAAATATTACGGTATCTGTAATAAATATCACACTGTGCAGCGAGTCTGCGCCATCAGAGTTGCTTTAAAACGCCATATAATCTTATCAGCCCCTGGAACACGCTACTAAATTTTTATTAGAATGGGGGATTTAATCGCCCCTTGTTTAGCAGCCTTGAAAATGGGGGAAAAAAGCAAGGGGCACCTACTGGCCAGCACTTCACATACCTCACGGGGATCCTCTCGGTTAGACTGATCAGCTATTGTGTTTGTAGACAGAGTGACCTACCGCATTTTATTCCATTTTCTCAGATATTGAAAACAGTCTGGGAGGAGACGGCCGCCTTCTCCCAGCTCCGTGTCTGTTGCTTGGATCAGATTGGAGCGCTGTAACGTGTCCAATCATTCCGCTACGAGAACTCTATTGTAACTACTTTTATTTAAAGGAAGATTCTAATTTATAATATATAAATGTTTAAATAGGAGTGTACTTTAAGATATATATATATATATATATATATATATATATATATATATATATATTTAAATTTGGTTAGTCTCAGGTAAACTTACCTGTAATCTATTACCGAGACCGACTCGTTGCAGCCGCTCGACCATCTTCCTGTGATGTCATCAATCCTGATGGCTTTTGTCCAATCAGATGCTTCTCACAGAGAGGACCCTGTGTCGGCATACTCTGTGTGCTGACGCCAGATAGTAATAACTGAATCTATTTCTATTGGGAGCCCCTAGTTCTTGTTTCTCTGGCCACACTAATCAATCGAGAAAAGTGGCCTCACGATCCCGTGACTAAAATCGAACGCAGTGACAGTCTTTCTAAATGTTGTTATAAATGACAGCAGCGTTACCCCATCCCTATCAGAAAGGTCCGCAATGTGCTGTATGATAGTTTTATGATGTGGCATTCGATATCACAAACGGTGGGAATCAGGAGCTTCTGATTGCTGACAGATGCTGGATAGAGATGTGTTGTGGGGGGATATGAGGGGAAGGAGGTTTGTTCTGTTTTCAGTTCGCCCAAAATTCAGCAAATATCAATTTGGATAAAGGTTTTGTTAATTTCAGATGCGGTTGGCAGTTACAACGTACCAATTTGGGGTACACTGCTAAAAGATCAAAGTGCATTCATTTTGATCTTTCAGGTATTTAGTAGATAGATCCCTAATTTCTTATACTTATATGCCAATTACCAACTAAGGAAGCAATCTGCTAAACAGTGTCCTAATTTGTTATCCTTAATTCTGGCGATCCCACGTAAGGATACCAAAAAAGGGAGTTATCTAAACAGCTAAAAGTGCAAAACTTCGAAAAACCCTTTTCTTAATTTTATGATTGCAATATTAAAGGATATGAAATTATCTACTACCCTTTCTATATCGCTGTTATTGCTCCCACTGGAAGGCTATTCCTTGTATCTACTACCCTTTCTATATCACTGTTATTGCTCCCACTGGAAGGCTATTCCTGGTATCTACTACCCTTTCTATATCACTGTTACTGCTCCCACTGGAAGGCTATTCCTGGTATCTACTACCCTTTCTATATCACTGTTACTGCTCCCACTGGAAGGCTATTCCTTGTATCTACTACCCTTTCTATAGCACTGTTACTGCTCCCACTGGAAGGCTATTCCAGGTATCTACTACCCTTTCTATATCACTGTTATTGCTCCCACTGGAAGGCTATTCCAGGTATCTACTACCCTTTCTATATCACTGTTACTGCTCCCACTGGAAGGCTATTCCAGGTATCTACTACCCTTTCTATATCACTGTTATTGCTCCCACTGGAAGGCTATTCCAGGTATCTACTACCCTTTCTATATCACTGTTACTGCTCCCACTGGAAGGCTATTCCTGGAATCTACTACCCTTTCTATATCACTGTTACTGCTCCCACTGGAAGACTATTCCAGGTATCTACTTCCCTTTCTATATCACTGTTACTGCTCCCACTGGAAGGCTATTCCAGGTATCTACTTCCCTTTCTATATCACTGTTACTGCTCCCACTGGAAGGCTATTCCAGGTATCTACTACCCTTTCTATATCACTGTTATTGCTCCCACTGGAAGGCTATTCCAGGTATCTACTACCCTTTCTATATCACTGTTACTGCTCCCACTGGAAGGCTATTCCTGGAATCTACTACCCTTTCTATATCACTGTTACTGCTCCCACTGGAAGACTATTCCATGTATCTACTACCCTTTCTATATCACTGTTACTGCTCCCACTGGAAGGCTATTCCATGTATCTACTACCCTTTCTATATCACTGTTACTGCTCCCACTGGAAGGCTATTTCTGGTATCTACTACCCTTTCTATATCACTGTTACTGCTCCCACTGGAAGGCTATTCCAGGTATCTACTACCCTTTCTATATCACTGTTACTGCTCCCACTGGAAGGCTGTTCTAGATATCTCCTGATCTCGCTCTGTATAATATAACTTCTGTTTGAACCAGATGAAGATTTCTCCATTGTCCAGAAGGAGGTGTTGATGTTAAAGGGCTGTGCACATAGAAACATCGTGGCCTATTACAGCAGTTACATAAGGTAGGAAGGTGTCATGAGCGTTACTCAGCCTCATTATAAGAAGAAAAATATTTGATCAAAGTATTTCAGAAAATCCATGAATTTAATGCACAATTATTATAATAACTGCAATTCCTGCTTTGCTGAAAACCCACTAAGCCGCTTCTTTAAGATGTCATTTTTTTGAAAGTTTCTAAAACTATAGCTCAGTTATATATTTTATATCCGATAATTCAATAAAATATTGCATTGTAATAAGAAATCCCCAACAGCTTGATTTCCTCTGTTAATTCCTGCATCGAATACCATCCTGTAATTAATGCACACACCGAGCAACATGGTGACGATTTGAAGGACAACTGTCACCTCAAAACTAGTCTTTAATATAATAATCATTTCATCAGGTATTGGAAGGAAACATATATTTTTTTTAATGTATTATTTTTTTAAAAGAATGGCAAAAACTCATCCCCATTACTATACCTTTACTCATCATCCATATACATGATTGAATATATCCACCAAAACAATTTTATCTTAATGAAGCAGTTTTGGTGTATAGATCACGCCACTGAAATCTCACTGTTCAATTCTCTGCCATTTCGGACTTAAATCACTTTTGTTTCTGTTTATGCAGCCCTAGCAACAGCTCCCTTGGCTGTGACTGACACAGCCCGTATGAAAACAAAAAGTTTAATTTTCCATCAAATATAACCTACTTTAAAATTATTTATCTCCTGCTCTGTAAATTGAACTTTAGTCACATACAGGAGGATCCTGCAGGGTCTAGCAAACTATAACAGAGAAGGAGATAATAAATTAAAATAAAGGAAGTGTAAACAATAGATGACTCTTTACAGGAAGCGTTTAGGAAGGCTGTGTAAGTCACATGCAGGGAGGTGTGCCTAGGGCTGCATAAACAAAGTGATTTAACTCGTAAATGGCAGAGAATTGAGAAGTAAAACTTCAGGGACATGATGTATACACCAAAACTGCTTCAGTAAGCTAAAGTTGTTTTGGGGGCTGTAGTGTCCCTTTAAGTCGGCCAGTTTGTTAGTTCCTATGATCTTCCTTGCTTCACTCGGTGCTCAGGAACATTGACTGACTGACTGTCTGTTTTCAAGCACTCTCCGAGCCAGGGTGCCTGTGTATGGCTGAAAAACCTGTCATACACTAAACGTAGAGGTGAGGTTTTCTTATTTTTTACATATATTTCCTTTTTTTTTTTTTTTTTTTTAATCTACTTTCTTTCAAAACACGAAAAAAGGTTTATTCTATGAAAAATAGTTTTGAGGTGGCAGTTGGTCTTTAATTTGCAATATTCTATGAATGATACTTTATAAAAGAAACAAACAGTAAAGTCAATAGAAATGATAAAAAGTACATTAACGTAATAACTCTCTGTCATTTTATGTGTTCGATATACAGTCACACGAGACAAACTCTGCTTTTAATCGAAATGAAATCGGCAGTAAAGAGGTTAAAAAAGGCTTATTTGCATAAAACACAAATACATAATACACAAGAGACTGTCACATTTCTACAAATTACACCATTAAATACATTTAGAAAATCCCCCGTAACCTCATTCTAATGAGTTGCTTTGTTTTTCTTTAAAATTTGCATTAGAGATATACTAAATGGCGTCAGAATCCAGGCTAGTCCTGACGCAGAAACTTTGGGAATTAGGTACAAGTGTTGCTTTTCCAGTGATTTTTCTATTTGTTTCGATTGATTCCCTTATTGGCAACAAAATATTCCTTACTGCCCTCTTGGGTCATTATATATATATATATATATATATATATATATATATATTTACATTCTTTCTTTTATTGAGATATAGAAATAATCCTACAAAAGATAAGTTCGGGGTTACAGCAATAGTATTCATGGGACAATTTGTAAGCAAAAGTCTAGCAATATGTAAGGTAGGGTAAACTCCGGTCTCATATTTTATGTAGTATATTAAATACAAACAAGCTTAAATCACATGTCAAAACTGAACAGGAACCGGTACACCTATCCTGATAGAATCAGCATCGGGTGAAGCGAGCCAGTCAACTTTAATGAATAATTACTGTGCTGGTGGACACTGGATAGATACTCATTCTAGCAATGTATTCTCAAACCGTATTGGACAATGCTAAAATATCTTGTGGTGCCGACAGGACTGTGTATTCAATGCAAATAGGGTACACCAGAACAATACTAGCTCTAGACATGGGGTACTATACAGGTCAGCATACTAGCTTCAAGCTGGTTTTAGTATGAAGTGCACTGCATCAAACAGACAGCGTAATCGTAAAAATAATAATAAACTGGAGCCTGATGCTTAAAACAAATTAAATATCTCTGTAACGGACACCTTCCGTTGAAGGATGCTCCTAGCGCTTCCTGAGGACTCCCAGCACTGCAGACGACACCACAACCACCGCAGACTCCACAACCGCCGTAGCTTAACTGGAGCCGCGCCGTCTTCCTTCCACCCTGAATGAACCTCTAGCATTCAGCAATCCCCAGTGTGATATAGCAGTTCCCTCCAATAACGAGACAAGGCTACGTATTGAGGGTCAAGAAGAACTCAACTTTTATTCACCTTACTTCCTTATAAAAGATTCTCCCATGCAAGGGAGGGATTTACAAGAATTAAACAAGACACCAATCGTACATGAGTTACCTCCCACACATCTCCTCCCCTCAGATAAGCAAGTAACACAATTAACAAGCACACAATTTTACCCTAGTTTTGGATGTATCCCCAGATAGCCCTAGTCTGTGGGTACAACATAGTCAAAAATCATCCCATTCGGTAAAGGGGTTCGGGAGATATGGAGCTACAAAAAGGTTTTGACCGACCGCACAGGCACACTAGCCGAAAATAGTTCCATAAGATTTGGCCTTGCGGTCGGTCCTCGTTCGTGCGGTAAAAAGGCATGAAAATCTTGCCATCCATTCGGTTCTTGATGGTCGCTAGAATCCCCATAGTCTATTAAGTCTTTCTACCGAACAGCAGGGGGTTCGGTCGTTTTGTCACAAATTCCCGGTGTTATGGAGGTCTCAGCGGTGTTCGCCTACTCGAGTGTCCGATTTTGGTTCCAGACGTTCAACGGCAAATCACCGCTGATCGGGACTAAGATGGCCGCGGATACGTGTAAAAGTCCAGAAATTGCGGCCACCTAGTACGTGAGACAAGGAATTTGTGCGTTTGTATACGAAGAGCAAAGGTCGACCTGGGAGGTAAAATACCACATAATTAACAGCAGGGTGGTCCAGTGTTCGGTAGTTTGACTTGGCAACAAATATTCTCAGGTAATTGTAAGGTTCTGATTACAGAACTGCAGGGCCATAGTCGCAGGGCAGGAGGCTAGCAATAAGTCCTCTCCAATGCCCAGTGGCAAATGGCAGTTTGTCACAATCTCCCATGGTGGGTGATCAGGGAAGTAGCTCAGGTCTTGTTGGCTAGTTCAGCTGACCCCCATAGGTGGCAGAGCCACAAGTCCACCAGGGAAACCACCACATCAGGATGGGGTGCTCCTCCAGCCCCAGGCCAGTACGAGGGCCAGCATCAGTATGCCACAGATCCTGATACAGTTGAGGTCGAAGTCTAACCCCTTCTGGGGGAGGTCAGAGGATTGAGGGGATAATCGTCGCTTTCCACGGGCAATCTTCCGCCTGTATGGGCGATGCATTGAGACAAAACCTCGGGTGGCTCCCCTCCCAGGAAGCAGAGGATGCATTCACTTCTTTTTTCATGTTTTGCCCTGAGGAGGTCCCTCAATCTCCAGGCACATGCCTTTCTGGTCTCCCTGCAGCTGTCATAGGCCGTGTAGCTGGTAGGCAGCATGGATCAGAACCGTTGGGAAATTTTGTTGAGTCACAGCAAGCAGAGTGAAGTGGCATCGTGGCAGGCCTTTTGTGTTCAACGTACACCATTTGAGTCTGATAGTGAGGATGTCGCCATCTTGGTAGGATAGAGCAGGCCAGTATCAGCTCTTTTTGAGCAGTAAGTATAGTATATCTAATGTAACGACCTCACGTTACCAGGACAGGCCCAGACAGTGCTGGGTTAAATCTAATGTAACGACTGCACGTTATCAGGACAGGCTCAGACAGTGCTGGGTTAAATCTAATGTAACGGCTGCACGTTATCAGGACTGGGTCAAGCAGTGTTGGGTTTATATCTAATGTAACGACCGCACGTTATCAGGACAGGCTCAGACAGTGCTGGGTTTATAGCTAATGTAATGACTGCACGTTATCAGGACAGGCTCAGACAGCACTGGGTTTATATGTAATGTAACGACCATACGTTATCAGGACTGGTTCTGACAATGCTGGGTTTATAGCTAATGTAATGACCACACGTTATAAGGACAGGTTCAGACAGTGCTGGGTTTATATCTAATGTAATGACTGCACGTTATCAGGACAGGCTCAGACAGCACTGGGTTTATATGTAATGTAACGACCATACGTTATCAGGACTGGTTCTGACAGTGCTGGGTTTATAGCTAATGTAATGACCGCACGTTATAAGGACAGGTTCAGACAGTGCTGGGTTTATATCTAATGTAACAACTGCATGTTATCAGGACTGGGTCAGGCAGTGCTGGGTTTATATGTAATGATCTGACCACATGTTATAAACAGTTGGGTTTGTAATATTTAATTCTATCTGTCAGGGTGAACAAGCTCTGGATCTGCATGGAGTACTGCGGAGGGGGTTCTCTTCAAGACGTGTATCAAGGTATTCAGTTTCTGCCTTTTATAAGTCTAGTCTTTACTCCCTCTTTTTATACTAGAAGGGGTGTGTGCAGGTGTAGTATTGGGGTATGCAGGTGTAGTATTGGGGTATGCATGTGTAGTGTGGAGTTGTGTTGGTGTAGTATGGAGGTGTGATTTGATGTAGTGGGGAATGTAGGTTTAATAGGGGTGTGTGCTGCTGTAGTATGGAGGTGTGTTGGTATAGTATGGAGGTGTGTTGGTGTGGTATGGAGGTGTGTTGGTGTAGTATGGAGGTGTGTTGGTATAGTATGGAGGTGTGTTGGTGTAGTATGGAGGTGTGTTGGTGTAGTATGGAGGTGTTTTGGTGTAGTATGGAGGTGTTTTGGTGAAGTATGGAGGTGTGTTGGTGTAGTATGGAGGTGTGTTGGTGTAGTATGGAGGTGTGTTGGTGTAGTATGGAGGTGTGTTGGTGTAGTATGGAGGTGTGTTGGTGTAGTATGGAGGTGTGTTGGTGTAGTATGGAGGTGTGTTGGTGTAGTATGGAGGTGTGTTGGTGTAGTATGGAGGTGTGCTGGTGTAGTATGGAGGTGTGCTGGTGTAGTATGGAGGTGTGCTGGTGTAGTATGGAGGTGTGTTGGTGTAGTATGGAGGTGTTTTGGTGTAGTATGGAGGTGTGTTGGTGTAGTATGGAGGTGTGTTGGTGTAGTATGGAGGTGTGTTGGTGTAGTATGGAGGTGTGCTGGTGTAGTATGGAGGTGTGTTGGTGTAGTATGGAGGTGTTTTGGTGTAGTATGGAGGTGTTTTGGTGTAGTATGGAGGTGTTTTGGTGTAGTATGGAGGTGTTTTGGTGTAGTATGGAGGTGTGTTGGTGTAGTATGGAGGTGTGTTGGTGTAGTATGGAGGTGTTTTGGTGTAGTATGGAGGTGTGTTGGTGTAGTATGGAGGTGTGTTGGTGTAGTATGGAGGTGTGTTGGCGTAGTATGGAGGTGTGTTGGTGTAGTATGGAGGTGTGTTGGTGTAGTATGGAGGTGTGCTGGTGTAGTATGGAGGTGTTTTGGTGTAGTATGGAGGTGTTTTGGTGTAGTATGGAGGTGTGTTGGTGTAGTATGGAGGTGTGTTGGTGTAGTATGGAGGTGTTTTGGTGTAGTATGGAGGTGTGTTGGTGTAGTATGGAGGTGTGTTGGTGTAGTATGGAGGTGTGTTGGTGTAGTATGGAGGTGTGTTGGTATAGTATGGAGGTGTTTTGGTGTAGTATGGAGGTGTGTTGGTGTAGTATGGAGGTGTGTTGGTGTAGTATGGAGGTGTTTTGGTGTAGTATGGAGGTGTTTTGGTGTAGTATGGAGGTGTGTTGGTGTAGTATGGAGGTGTGTTGGTGTAGTATGGAGGTGTTTTGGCGTAGTATGGAGGTGTTTTGGCGTAGTATGGAGGTGTGTTGGTGTAGTATGGAGGTGTTTTGGTGTAGTATGGAGGTGTGTTGGTGTAGTATGGAGGTGTTTTGGTGAAGTATGGAGGTGTGTTGGTGTAGTATGGAGGTGTGTTGGTGTAGTATGGAGGTGTGTTGGTATAGTATGGAGGTGTTTTGGTGTAGTATGGAGGTGTGTTGGTGTAGTATGGAGGTGTTTTGGTGTAGTATGGAGGTGTGTTGGTGTAGTATTGAGGTGTTTTGGTGTAGTATGGAGGTGTTTTGGTGTAGTATGGAGGTGTGTTGGTGTAGTATGGAGGTGTGTTGGTGTAGTATGGAGGTGTTTTGGTGAAGTATGGAGGTGTGTTAGTGTAGTATGGAGGTGTGTTGGTGTAGTATGGAGGTGTGTTGGCGTAGTATGGAGGTGTGTTGGCGTAGTATGGAGGTGTTTTGCTGTAGTATGGAGGTGTTTTGGTGTAGTATGGAGGTGTGTTGGTGTAGTATGGAGGTGTGTTGGTGTAGTATGGAGGTGTTTTGGTGTAGTATGGAGGTGTGTTGGTGTAGTATGGAGGTGTTTTGGTGTAGTATGGAGGTGTTTTGGTGTAGTATGGAGGTGTGCTGGTGTAGTATGGAGGTGTTTTGGTGTAGTATGGAGGTGTTTTGGTGTAGTATGGAGGTGTGTTGGTGTAGTATGGAGGTGTGTTGGTGTAGTATGGAGGTGTGTTGGTGTAGTATGGAGGTGTGTTGGTGTAGTATGGAGGTGTGTTGGTGTAGTATGGAGGTGTGTTGGTGTAGTATGGAGGTGTGTTGGTGTAGTATGGAGGTGTGTTGGTGTAGTATGGAGGTGTGTTGGTGTAGTATGGAGGTGTGTTGGTGTAGTATGGAGGTGTTTTGGTGTAGTATGGAGGTGTGTTGGTGTAGTATGGAGGTGTGTTGGTGTAGTATGGAGGTGTGTTGGTGTAGTATGGAGGTGTGTTGGTGTAGTATGGAGGTGTGTTGGTGTAGTATGGAGGTGTTTTGGTGTAGTATGGAGGTGTGTTGGTGTAGTATGGAGGTGTGTTGGTGTAGTATGGAGGTGTGTTGGTGTAGTATGGAGGTGTTTTGGTGTAGTATGGAGGTGTGTTGGTGTAGTATGGAGGTGTGTTGGTGTAGTATGGAGGTGTGTTGGTGTAGTATGGAGGTGTTTTGGTGTAGTATGGAGGTGTGTTGGTGTAGTATGGAGGTGTGTTGGTGTAGTATGGAGGTGTGTTGGTGTAGTATGGAGGTGTTTTGGTGTAGTATGGAGGTGTGTTGGTGTAGTATGGAGGTGTGTTGGTGTAGTATGGAGGTGTTTTGGTGTAGTATGGAGGTGTGTTGGTATAGTATGGAGGTGTGTTGGCGTAGTATGGAGGTGTGTTGGCGTAGTATGGAGGTGTGTTGGTGTAGTATGGAGGTGTGTTGGTGTAGTATGGAGGTGTGTTGGTGTAGTATGGAGGTGTTTTGGTGTAGTATGGAGGTGTGTTGGTGTAGTATGGAGGTGTGTTGGTGTAGTATGGAGGTGTTTTGGTGTAGTATGGAGGTGTGTTGGTGTAGTATGGAGGTGTGTTGGTGTAGTATGGAGGTGTGTTGGTGTAGTATGGAGGTGTGTTGGTGTAGTATGGAGGTGTGTTGGTGTAGTATGGAAGTGTGTTGGTGTAGTATGGAAGTGTGTTGGTGTAGTATGGAGGTGTGTTGGTGTAGTATGGAGGTGTGTTGGTGTAGTATGGAGGTGTGTTGGTGTAGTATGGAGGTGTGTTGGTGTAGTATGGAGGTGTTTTATGTAGTTTGGAGGTGTGTTGGCACAGTATTGGTGAGTGCTGGTTTCTAGTGAGAAAGGACTGAGCGTGTTTTAGATGGATGACCTTGCTGTTTAATGCTGCTATTGTTTCATTTTAAATGATTTTTGCGTCCTTTTTTGCATCAGTGACCGGAGCCCTCTCTGAGCAGCAGACAGCGTATGTGTGCAGAGAGACCTTACAGGTAAGACATTATCAGAGTCTGGGACAGACCAGCAGATACTGATGGACAGACAGGCAGACATTGATGGACAGGAAGGTGGGCATTGATGGACAGACAGGCAGACATTGATGGACAGACAGGCAGACATTGATGGACAGACAGGCAGACATTGATGGACAGGCAGGCGGGCATTGATGGACAGACAGGCGGGCATTGATGGACAGACAGGCGGGCATTGATGGACAGGCAGGCGGGCATTGATGGACAGGCAGGCAGACATTGATGGACAGGCAGGCAGACATTGATGGACAGGCAGGCGGGCATTGATGGACAGGCAGGCAGACATTGATGGACAGGCAGGCAGACATTGATGGACAGGCAGGCAGACATTGATGGACAGGCAGGCGGGCATTGATGGACAGGCAGGCGGGCATTGATGGACAGGCAGGCGGGCATTGATGGACAGGCAGGCGGGCATTGATGGACAGGCAGGCAGACATTGATGGACAGGCAGGCAGACATTGATGGACAAACAGGCAAACAGTGATGGACAGACAGGCAGTCTGAAACAGTTAAGAATCCCAAACGAGTATAATTTCTTACTGTGACTGTGTTGAATAACTCTCTATAGTATGCTTAAAGGGAGCAATACACACTCACCCTTCCTTTTTCCTATACACAGGGTCTGTTTTACCTCCATAACCAGGGGAAGATACACCGAGACATTAAGGTAGGTACACCAAGACATTAGGAAGGTGATGGTGATTTTATTCCTACTTCCTTACTCTGTCCTCGTCCATGTTTTCACCAGAACATGTAGATTGCAAGCCCTCTGCTCAAACAATGCAAACAATACCAATGTGATTACATTCCTTGTGCGTCTGTTTCAGGGAGCAAACATCCTTCTCAATGACAAAGGGGACGTTAAATTAGGTGAGTGTCAGCTCTTGGGTACGAAAGATCCCGGGCAGTTGAGTTTTGTCTTGAAGTTAATTATTTATCTCAAGATCTTTAATTAGCGGTCTGTGGATGGTGCCATCAAGTTTGTACCAATGTTTTTGGCTTTCTCAGCCGCTCTGTTGTCGCCTCCCGCTGAGGTACCCCCTCACATTCTCAGAACCTACACAATCCCCCAGCTCCCTTCTTCCATGACGCTCTTCTTTCTCTTTGCAGCGGATTTTGGGATATCCGCGCAGCTCACGGCCACTTTCGCCAGGAGAAATTCTTTTATTGGGACGCCATATTGGTAACGAAATAAAAAAAGGGCCTATAGTGTCATGTACTGCTCATAACTTTCTATTTCCTTGTTATTTGTTTATTTATTTTTTATCCTGCTTTGGAGTGAAAATTCTGCTAAATAAATGTTTTTTTTTTAAAAGAACAGACGTCGCACACAGAACTTTTTACCCTCCACCAAGTGGGCTCACAGAAAAGAGTGCATCATTTCAGGCTAAATGATTCAGTGGATAATAAAACAGGGATAACCATTGCCCAACTCAATGATTCTCATTTTATTGGCCTCAGAATGGTTGAAGGCATCTCTTCCACTGAGTCTGTCCATTTAAAAACGCAAGCGTCCATAGGAAAGCATTGTAAATGCTTTCCTATGAGACCGGCTGAATGCGCGCGCAGCTCTTGCCGCGCATGCACATTCAGCCGAAAGGGAGGATCGGAGGCGGAGAGGAGGAGGAGAGCTCCCCGCCCGGCGCTGGAATAAAGGTAAGTTTTAACCCTTTACTCTCCCCAGAGCCCGGCGGGAGGGGGTCCCTGAGGGTGGGGGCACCCTCAGGGCGCTATAGTGCCAGGAAAACGAGTATATTTTCCTGGCACTATAGTGGTCCTTTAAAGGGACACTCCAGACACCCAGACCACTTCTGCCCATTGGAGCGGTCTGGGTGCCAATTCCCACCACCCTTAACCCTCAAGTGTATCTATCAGAAAGCCACTAGAGGGAGTTCTGTTTTCTTAGAACACGAAAAGTGTTTTATACTACGCTGGACGTCCTTACGTTATGCATGAGGACCCCCAGCGTCGCCAGAATCCCCATAGGAAAGCACTGAATAATGCTTTCCTATGGGGAGGTCTAATGTGTACGCGGCCATTGCTGCGCATGATGTCTCCCCCGCCGGCTGATGTCGATGGGGAAGGATTGTGGGCAGAGCCTGACCCAGCACCGAGGGTCATCGGCGCTAGATTCAGGTAGGTCACTAAAGGGGTTTTAACCCTTTCAGCAACATGGGGTGGGGGCGGAGGGGGGCACTGCAGGGTCCTGCAGTGCCAGGAAAACGGATATGTTTTTCTGGCACTGGAGAGTTCCTTTAAAGCAGTGTGCTTGACTACAGAGCTTACAATATTTTCTTGCAGGATGGCTCCGGAAGTGGCGGCTGTAGAACTGAAAGGCGGTTATACAGAGCTGTGCGATATCTGGTCTCTCGGGATCACAGCTATTGAGCTTACAGAGCTGCAACCACCCATGTTTCATATTCACCCTTTACGGTAGGTGTCGGGTCACTAATTCTCGAACAGAACCAAGAAAACACTAATCTTAATTAATGCGAGGAATGGGCACATTACATAAAAACCAAGAGCTTCAATTTCAAATTATGTTGTTTCTTGAATTCGGATTACAGTATCTTTCTGATTGGAGAGTTGTGTTTGTTGATTTAATGGTGGGATTTGTTGGGTGATATGGTGTTGGAATTTCGCACACACCGGTAGATTTCTATCACGATGTAGGGTCTCACAAACATCTTCCTTTTTTCTAGCGTTCTCTTTTTGATGTCCAAGAGTGGTTTTCAACCTCCGAAGCTTAAAGACAAGTCAAAATGGTGAGTATCGACTTCTCCAAAGCAGTAAGTTCTTAATGGCAATCAGAGCGACGTCCACCGCCTCTCCTGGTATCTAAATTCTGGGGGGAGATCAGAGGATTAAGAGATTATAGTATTCAATAAACCTTCTGTATTATGTTGCACTAATTAGTGACAAACAATGCCGCCACATAGTGTTATTGGCAGAACTAATTACAGCTGGTCTAGTAGGAAATAAACACCTGTCAACAGGTCAAGAACAAAAAGTTCAAAGCTTAAATTTAACAAAGCAACACATTCAAGTATATACAAAATGTGCAAAAAAAAATAAACTATTGAATGAGAACATACAAACTATACAATACTGTGGGGAAAATGAAAATATTTAAATGTACAAAATATGGTTGAAATTTTGAAGAGATGAAAAAAGGAATAAAAATATTGCATTGTGTCGCAAACCCCTTAAAATGAGAAAGAGGTTCACTGCATCAACTGAAAGAAGACCCATGATGTAATATTAAATGAAATGATAGACACTGGCTGGAGGTTGGTGATCAGACCCCACGTTGATGTAATATTAAATGAAATGATAGACACTGGCTGGAGGTTGGTGATCAGACCCCACGTTGATGTGATATTAAATGAAATGATAGACACTGGCTGGAGGTTGGTGATCAGACCCCACGTTGATGTAATATTAAATGAAATGATAGACACTGGCTGGAGGTGGGTGATCAGACTCCACGTTGATGTGATATTAAATGAAATGATAGACACTGGCTGGAGGTTGGTGATCAGACCCCACGTTGATGTGATATTAAATGAAATGATAGACACTGGCTGGAGGTTGGTGATCAGACCCCACGTTGATGTGATATTAAATGAAATGATAGACACTGGCTGGAGGTTGGTGATCAGACCCCACGTTGATGTAATATTAAATGAAATGATAGACACTGGCTGGAGGTGGGTGATCAGACCCCACGTTGATGTAATATTAAATGAAATGATAGACACTGGCTGGAGGTGGGTGATCAGACCCCACGTTGATGTAATATTAAATGAAATGATAGACACTGGCTGGAGGTGGGTGATCAGACCCCACGTTGATGTAATATTAAATTAAATGATAGACACTGGCTGGAGGTTGGTGATCAGACCCCACGTTGATGTAATATTAAATGAAATGATAGACACTGGCTGGAGGTGGGTGATCAGACCCCACGTTGATGTGATATTAAATGAAATGATAGACACTGGCTGGAGGTGGGTGATCAGACCCCACGTTGATGTGATATTAAATGAAATGATAGACACTGGCTGGAGGTTGGTGATCAGACCCCACGTTGATGTAATATTAAATGAAATGATAGACACTGGCTGGAGGTTGGTGATCAGACCCCACGTTGATGTAATATTAAATGAAATGATAGACACTGGCTGGAGGTTGGTGATCAGACCCCACGTTGATGTGATATTAAATGAAATGATAGACACTGGCTGGAGGTTGGTGATCAGACTCCACGTTGATGTGATATTAAATGAAATGATAGACACTGGCTGGAGGTTGGTGATCAGACCCCACGTTGATGTAATATTAAATAAAATGATAGACACTGGCTGGAGGTTGGTGATCAGACCCCACGTTGATGTAATATTAAATGAAATGATAGACACTGGCTGGAGGTTGGTGATCAGACTCCACGTTGATGTAATATTAAATGAAATGATAGACACTAGCTGGAGGTGGGTGATCAGACCCCACGTTGATGTAATATTAAATGAAATGATAGACACTGGCTGGAGGTTGGTGATCAGACTCCACGTTGATGTAATATTAAATGAAATGATAGACACTGGCTGGAGGTGGGTGATCAGACCCCACGTTGATGTAATATTAAATGAAATGATAGACACTGGCTGGAGGTTGGTGATCAGACCCCACGTTGATGTAATATTAAATTAAATGATAGACACTGGCTGGAGGTTGGTGATCAGACCCCACGTTGATGTAATATTAAATGAAATGATAGACACTGGCTGGAGGTGGGTGATCAGACCCCACGTTGATGTGATATTAAATGAAATGATAGACACTGGCTGGAGGTGGGTGATCAGACCCCACGTTGATGTGATATTAAATGAAATGATAGACACTGGCTGGAGGTTGGTGATCAGACCCCACGTTGATGTAATATTAAATGAAATGATAGACACTGGCTGGAGGTTGGTGATCAGACCCCACGTTGATGTAATATTAAATGAAATGATAGACACTGGCTGGAGGTTGGTGATCAGACCCCACGTTGATGTGATATTAAATGAAATGATAGACACTGGCTGGAGGTTGGTGATCAGACTCCACGTTGATGTGATATTAAATGAAATGATAGACACTGGCTGGAGGTTGGTGATCAGACCCCACGTTGATGTAATATTAAATAAAATGATAGACACTGGCTGGAGGTTGGTGATCAGACCCCACGTTGATGTAATATTAAATGAAATGATAGACACTGGCTGGAGGTTGGTGATCAGACTCCACGTTGATGTAATATTAAATGAAATGATAGACACTAGCTGGAGGTGGGTGATCAGACCCCACGTTGATGTAATATTAAATGAAATGATAGACACTGGCTGGAGGTTGGTGATCAGACTCCACGTTGATGTAATATTAAATGAAATGATAGACACTGGCTGGAGGTGGGTGATCAGACCCCACATTGATGTAATATTAAATGAAATGATAGACACTGGCTGGAGGTTGGTGATCAGACCCCACGTTGATGTAATATTAAATGAAATGATAGACACTGGCTGGAGGTGGGTGATCAGACCCCACATTGATGTAATATTAAATGAAATGATAGACACTGGCTGGAGGTTGGTGATCAGACCCCACGTTGATGTAATATTAAATGAAATGATAGACACTGGCTGGCTGGAGGTTGGTGATCAGACCCCACGTTGATGTAATATTAAATAAAATGATAGACACTGGCTGGAGGCTGGTGATCAGACCCCACGTTGATGTAATATTAAATGAAATGATAGACACAAGCTGGAGGTGGGTGATCAGACCCCACGTTGATGTAATATTAAATTAAATGATAGACACTGGCTGGAGGCTGGTGATCAGACCCCACGTTGATGTAATATTAAATGAAATGATAGACACTGGCTGGAGGTGGGTGATCAGACCCCACGTTGATGTAATATTAAATAGAATGATAGACACTGGCTGGAGCTTGGTGATCAGACTCCACGTTGATGTAATATTAAATAGAATGATAGACACTGGCTGGAGGTGGGTAATCAGCCCCCACGTTGATGTAATATTAAATGAAATGATAGACACTGGCTGGAGGTGGGTGATCAGACCCCACGTTGCTGTGATATTAAATAAAATGATAGACACTAGCTGGAGGTGGGTGATCAGACCCCACGTTGATGTGATATTAAATAAAATGATAGACACTGGCTGGAGGTTGGTGATCAGACTCCACGTTGATGTAATATTAAATGAAATGATAGACACTGGCTGGCTGGAGGTTGGTGATCAGACCCCACGTTGATGTAATATTAAATGAAATGATAGACACTGGCTGGAGGTTGGTGATCAGACTCCACGTTGATGTAATATTAAATAAAATGATAGACACTGGCTGGAGGTGGGTGATCAGACCCCACGTTGATGTGATATTAAATAAAATGATAGACACAAGCTGGAGGTGGGTGATCAGACCCCACGTTGATGTAATATTAAATTAAATGATAGACACTGGCTGGAGGCTGGTGATCAGACCCCACGTTGATGTAATATTAAATGAAATGATAGACACTGGCTGGAGGTGGGTGATCAGACCCCACGTTGATGTAATATTAAATAGAATGATAGACACTGGCTGGAGGTTGGTGATCAGACTCCACGTTGATGTAATATTAAATAGAATGATAGACACTGGCTGGAGGTGGGTAATCAGCCCCCACGTTGATGTAATATTAAATAAAATGATAGACACTGGCTGGAGGTGGGTGATCAGACCCCACGTTGATGTGATATTAAATAAAATGATAGACACTAGCTGGAGGTGGGTGATCAGACCCCACGTTGATGTAATATTAAATGAAATGATAGACACTGGCTGGAGGTGGGTGATCAGACCCCACGTTGATGTAATATTAAATAAAATGATAGACACTGGCTGGAGGAGGGTGATCAGACCCCACGTTGATGTAATATTAAATAAAATGATAGACACTGGCTGGAGGTGGGTGATCAGACCCCACGTTGATGTGATATTAAATAAAATGATAGACACTAGCTGGAGGTGGGTGATCAGACCCCACGTTGATGTAATATTAAATAAAATGATAGACACTAGCTGGAGGTGGGTGATCAGACCCCACGTTGATGTAATATTAAATGAAATGATAGACACTGGCTGGAGGTGGGTGATCAGACCCCACGTTGATGTAATATTAAATAAAATGATAGACACTGGCTGGAGGTGGGTGATCAGACCCCACGTTGATGTGATATTAAATAAAATGATAGACACTAGCTGGAGGTGGGTGATCAGACCCCACGTTGATGTAATATTAAATAAAATGATAGACACTGGCTGGAGGTGGGTGATCAGACCCCACGTTGATGTGATATTAAATAAAATGATAGACACTAGCTGGAGGTGGGTGATCAGACCCCACGTTGATGTAATATTAAATGAAATGATAGACACTGGCTGGAGGTGGGTGATCAGACCCCACGTTGATGTGATATTAAATGAAATGATAGACACAAGCTGGAGGTGGGTGATCAGACCCCACGTTGATGTAATATTAAATTAAATGATAGACACTGGCTGGAGGTGGGTGATCAGACCCCACGTTGATGTAATATTAAATTAAATGATAGACACAAGCTGGAGGTGGGTGATCAGACCCCACGTTGATGTGATATTAAATAAAATGATAGACGCTGGCTGGAGGTGGGTGATCAGACCCCACGTTGATGTAATATTAAATGAAATGATAGACACTGGCTGGAGGTGGGTGATCAGACCCCACGTTGATGTAATATTAAATAAAATGATAGACACTGGCTGGAGGTGGGTGATCAGACCCCACGTTGATGTGATATTAAATTAAATGATAGACACTAGCTGGAGGTGGGTGATCAGACCCCACGTTGATGTAATATTAAATGAAATGATAGACACTGGCTGGAGGTGGGTGATCAGACCCCACGTTGATGTGATATTAAATGAAATGATAGACACAAGCTGGAGGTGGGTGATCAGACCCCACGTTGATGTAATATTAAATTAAATGATAGACACTGGCTGGAGGTGGGTGATCAGACCCCACGTTGATGTAATATTAAATTAAATGATAGACACAAGCTGGAGGTGGGTGATCAGACCCCACGTTGATGTGATATTAAATAAAATGATAGACGCTGGCTGGAGGTGGGTGATCAGACCCCACGTTGATGTAATATTAAATGAAATGATAGACACTGGCTGGAGGTGGGTGATCAGACCCCACGTTGATGTAATATTAAATAAAATGATAGACACTGGCTGGAGGTGGGTGATCAGACCCCACGTTGATGTGATATTAAATTAAATGATAGACACTAGCTGGAGGTGGGTGATCAGACCCCACGTTGATGTAATATTAAATGAAATGATAGACACTGGCTGGAGGTGGGTGATCAGACCCCACGTTGATGTAATATTAAATAAAATGATAGACACTGGCTGGAGGTGGGTGATCAGACCCCACGTTGATGTGATATTAAATTAAATGATAGACACTAGCTGGAGGTGGGTGATCAGACCCCACGTTGATGTAATATTAAATTAAATAGCAGACACTAGCTGGAGGTGGGTGATCAGACCCCACGTTGATGTGATATTAAATGAAATGATAGACACTAGCTGGAGGTGGGTGATCAGACCCCACGTTGATGTAATATTAAATGAAATGATAGACACTGGCTGGAGGTGGGTGATCAGACCCCACGTTGATGTGATATTAAATGAAATGATAGACACTAGCTGGAGGTGGGTGATCAGACCCCACGTTGATGCAATAGGCTGATATGTAAGATGTTACAGTAATGAAACAGTCGGTTGTATTGCTTTGCTGTGTCCGTTCATATATAGGAAACACATTCCCAACTCAATGCTTTCTCTTTCAGGTCTGGAGGATTTCACAACTTTATAAAGGTGACATTAACAAAAAGCGCCAAGAAGAGACCCAGCGCCTCTAAACTGCTGACTGTAAGTGCCTCAGTAATTAGGGAAAACACTAATTATACAATAAGGTGCAATAAAAATATAGTCTCTAATAATACATTAAGCTGTAATTCTAGAATAAGCTGTAATAATATACTCAGCAGTTATAGTACAATAAGCTGTGGTAATATTCTAAGCTGTTACAATAAAATGAGCGTTAATTCTAGAATAAGCTGTAATAATATACTTAGCAGTAATAGTACAATAATCAGTAGTTTTAAATGTTTGCTCAATCCATATGGAAAATGACTGTTTTATTCTGCATTTATGTTCCATCTGTGTATTTCACTTCTCCAATAAATTTTATAGTAGGTCTATTAAATGAAAAAAAACTACATTCCTTTAGGCTTTAATTTAGAATCCTATGCGGATTCTTAGTATTTCACCCCATTGCATAAAATGACACCACTCATTCTCGGTTTTCTCAACATTCTTATAGATGTCGAGGATTAATATCAGAGGTCTCCTCACTTTTCCCCTGATTTTTGTCCTCACAGCACCAGTTTGTCGCTCAGCCCGGACTCAACGCTTCTCTCACCCAGGAATTGCTGGAGAAGTTACGAAATCCTGAGAAGCAGAGGGAAACTCCTTACCCAGAGGAAGAAGAGGATTTTGAGGAGGTGAAGGAGATTTCAGCTAATATTTTAGATGGATCTACAACTGTGGCATGGTCACCAGTGGTCTGGTGGGTGGAGCATGTGGTCTTTAGTATTGGTGGGTGCAGACTACTTTTAGAACACCCTCTGGTCCTGCATCAATTAGAGCACTCAGGATGATAACCTAGATGTGGTGCTCTGATTCACAGAAAAAAACAGACTTAGAAGAACTGGCAGTGATGTTCTTCTAAGTCTGTTCCTATCATTAGTATTAGTATTCATTAGCTGTTCCTATCATTAGTATTTTTTGATCTTCCCATCTACAGGGAGCTGTAAGAGTTAATCTATAAGCTGGAGGTCCAAGTAGATGCTCAACTCTCTCCGTTGGCTGTAAAAGTATAGTTTCTTATACTAACTAAACTCTTAATATCCTTTTATTCTGACAGGTCCATCCAACATTCTCTCGCATCCTTTCAAAAAACCGCCACTCCAAAGCCAGCCGTTCTTCTTCAGACATACAGCGTAGGTACTGGTGGATATGAGAAGGACTTGATGAAGCCTTTCTGAATACACGCAGTCTAATGATATCTTTGTGCTCTATCTTTCTAAGTGCGCCAGATCCATTTCCAGAATTTGGCCGTAAAGGAGGGGGTAGAATTTGGATTCTCATTGGTAAGAATGATTTCAATATTTCTCTAACATGCATATCCATGTACTACATCCCCAACCCATCTCACTGCTACCATCACACTCCAACCCATTTCACTGCTACCATCACACCCCAACCCATTTCACTGCTACCATCACACCCCAACCCATCTCACTGCTACCATCACACCCAACCCATCTCACTGCTACCATCACACCCAACCCATCTCACTGCTACCATCACACCCAACCCATCTCACTGCTACCATCACACCCAACCCATCTATCTGCTACCATCAAACCCTCCTCCAATCTCACTGCTACCATCACACCCTTCTCCAATCTCACTGCTACCATCACACCCTCCTCCAATCTCCCTGCTACCATCACACCCAACCCATCTCACTGCTACCATCAAACCCTCCTCCAATCTCACTGCTACTATCACACCCCAATCCATCTCACTGCTAATATCACACCCCAATCCCTCTCAATGCTAACATCACACCCCAATTTATCTCACTACTACCATCACACCCTCCTCCAATCTTGCTGCTACTCTCACACCTCAATCCATCTCACGGCTACCATCACACTCTCCTCCAATCTCACTGTGACGGACTGCCTGGCACCCCAACCGGGTACCTCTGTCAATCGCTGCTTCCTAGTACTTGTGAGAACCATAAGCACTGTCCTGGAAAACCATAACCACCGTAGACTCCCACAAACCGCCGCAGCTTGGTTAGGGATCTTGTCGTCCTCCACCCACCATGGACCCAAGACCAGGATCCAGCTTCCAGTGGGTAGACCTCTCCTAGCCCAGAGAGCGTAACAGGAACAGCTCTTATAAGAGCTAGTGATTATACTCTGGGGAGTATTGTGATATAGCAATCCTCAGAGTGTATGTAGTTCTCCAATCCCCCAAACATGGGCCAAGACTTCATGAAGGGGTAAACAAATTTCTCTTTAATGGGAGCCACACTTGACCTTTTATGACAATGCCTATGCAAGGGGTATGCCCACATAGACCTTGTTGGGGACTCCGACACAAAGACACAGACCAATAAGAGCAGTGATTTAAATGCACGACACTCCCATACACAGCACACAATCAATTAGAATTAGATAATTAGATCAGTAATTGTACTAATTCTAATCCAATTATCCAAGCATATGGTCTATGGTTCGTGCGGCTGTTTGGTAAACGAACCATATAGTTCCAATTGCACAAACAGAGCCTGTTTAAAGTATTTTAGCCAGGTCTATTGCAGGGGCCATAGTCACTAGGTAGGAGGCTGGCAAACAGGCCCCTCCAAAAACCAGTGGCGAGGTTACTTTTCGCCACACTCACTAATACCATCACACACACTAACCTATCTCGCTGCTACCATCACACTTTCCTCCAATCTCACTAATACCATCACACTGCAACCCATCTCGCTGCTACCATCACACTTTCCTCCAATCTCACGAATACCATCACACTGCAACCCATCTCGCTGCTACCATCACACCGCAACCCATCTCGCTGCTATCATCACACCGCAACCCATCTCGCTGCTACCATCACACCGCAACCCATCTCGCTGCTACCATCACACCGCAACCCATCTCGCTGCTACCATCACACCGCAACCCATCTCGCTGCTACCATCACACCGCAACCCATCTCGCTGCTACACTCACACCGCAACCCATCTCGCTGCTACCATCACACCGCAACCCATCTCGCTGCTACCATCACACCACAACCCATCTCGCTGCTACCATCACACCGCAACCCATCACGCTGCTACCATCACACCGCAACCCATCTCGCTGCTACCATCACACCGCAACCCATCTCGCTGCTACCATCACACCGCAACCCATCTCAGTGCTACCATCACACTGCAACCCATCTCGCTGCTACCATCACACCACAACCCATCTCGCTGCTATCATCACACCGCAACCCATCTCGCTGCTACCATCACACCGCAACCCATCTCGCTGCTACCATCACACCGCAACCCATCTCGCTGCTACCATCACACCGCAACCCATCTCGCTGCTACCATCACACCGCAACCCATCTCGCTGCTACCATCACACCGCAACCCATCTCGCTGCTACCATCACACCGCAACCCATCATGCTGCTACCATCACACCGCAACCCATCTCGCTGCTACCATCACACCGCAACCCATCTCGCTGCTACCATCACACTGCAACCCATCTCGCTGCTACCATCACACCGCAACCCATCTCGCTGCTACCATCACACCGCAACCCATCTCGCTGCTACCATCACACCGCAACCCATCTCGCTGCTACCATCACACCGCAACCCATCTCGCTGCTACCATCACACCGCAACCCATCTCGCTGCTACCATCACACCGCAACCCATCTCGCTGCTACCATCACACCCCAACCCATTTCACTGTAACCACTACAGTTAGTTATTTATGGTATCAATGCTTCGACTGTCCTCTAAGGTTAATTAGAGAGTGAGCTTAGGGGTAAACCAGTAGCTGTGCATTGGAATCACTCATTAATTCATAAATGTCTGACTATAAATAACTACTACACACACTGTTATCAGTAGATTCAACTTTACGTGCAAATCCAGTCCATTTCAGTAAATTTGTCATGATTCTGTTATCATTTTTTTTTTTTTATTATCTGTATTTGGATTTTTTATTACACTTGGTTATCTATATTGAGTACCAGTCAGTGTTTGTCACAGATATATATATGTATGAAACACGTTTATGTAAGATGCTTCTCACATTTCTCCTACCGTTATATATGTCTTTTTTTGTCTTTTCTCCAGAATAAATCGTTTGAAGGAGAAAGTGATGTATGTCAAGCTGTGTCTGGCCGAACGCCCTGCATCAGGTGAGCTCTGAGGCCGGGAGAGAAGTCACATTAAAGGACTTTTTCACTGAACCCTGAACCATGTATCATGCTAAGTGTGATAATCCCATCTGTCCATTAATACGTGTTTAGCTTATAAGGAAGGTTAAAATGTTAGTCATGACACCCCATTTAGATTGGAGAGCAGGATTACGGGAACCATCAGATAAGGTTTTAACCTCTAGTTTCCATTTAGAGATTTTTACCTCAAACAAAGGGTTAAACGCACAGGAAATGTAATGAAGAACAAGCCAGGACGATGGACTCTGTATTGCTGTGTTTGTTGTGTATATGTAAAATGATCAATCCATTAATATTGCAGGGGAGAAGACTCTGATGATGATGACGATGATGATTACGATGATGTTGATATGTAAGTTTGCAGGGAACTAAGAGCCTCTTCCCTCTCAGTTAGTGAGACCATCCGCCTCAGCAACTTGACTCCACTCCTCACTTATTTTCATTTACAGCACTTTGATGGCAAATGAGAAGGTTAAGTACTGGTTTTAACAATGTTGCTCACTAGTGCCACCTTCCTGATTTATACGGAAATGTAGGAACCAAGTTGGAGAGTGTTGGCACATAGCAGCAAAGAACAGGCCAGTGCCATTCATGAAATGGCCTCCAGAGGGTAAATAAATATAGCAGAAAGTGCACTGTTTGCAGGGTCCAAATACTAAACCTGTATCACATCCTTATCGGAGTTTGGTCGAAAGACCATATTTTAGGCTATAATCTAGTATGGAGCATTTTCTAAAACTGTATTTGATTTTCCCACAGACCGAGTGCTGTTGATCCCAGTATTGACATATTGCCATCCGAGGAAGTCCCCCCTCCTCTCCCACCCAAGGTGAGGCAGACACCCCACTTTGTTGTTTACCCTTCCCCTACACTGTAATTTATATTCATTCCCTCCTCCTGTCTCTGCCCCACACGCAGCCCAGATTCCGCACCTCGTCAGCTGAAGCCGGCATGAAGCCGAACAGATTACATACTCCTCCCACACTGGTGCGCTGCTCTAGTGGTCCCAGCGTCCCCAGGAACGCAGAGCAGGCATGGCCGCAGTGTGTATGGAACCCGCTACCTGCTGCAAGCTCTGGTGAGGATAGGATGCAGGCCGTGGGGAGGGGTAGGGTTCATGTGAACCAGGTCTAGTTTAACAGATCAGGCTAGATTCGAGCTCCATAACAAGCAGCCGTAATCATTCCCCATTAGAATAGCAACCATGAAAATCTATCAAGGCAAGATTACTCCTTAATTCTAAGTAAAAAACGAAAAACAGCGTTATGGCAGACATATGTCGCAATTTAATAAACTTTAAAAGATTCATTACTATTAGAAATAATTTTTTTAATTAATTATCGAAAACCCCCATAGATGTTAACAGTGACTCCTGTAGATAAATCATTTGAAAAGTTCTTGTCTTTTTAGCAGATTATGATCATTTGAGAAGCTTATTAAATTTAGTTTTTTTTATATATCCATATAGGTTTTGAAAATTTTAACATTTTGAAAAACAAAATAGTTTTAAAAGTTTATCCAAAGATCATTTTAAAGCATTTAATTAAACAATAGTCGATCAAGACTCCGGATGTGAACACTGTTTTCGCTGACTCTTTCAGTCGTGGCTAACCGTAACTTGCTGTATTTGCTGTCTGCCAAGTTCCCCCCTGGTTTTTTTTTTTTTTTTTTAATTCTTTATTTTTGTTGTGCAGGTAGGTACATGGTTAGGTCAAGCGCCACAACAGCGCACACGTTGTATACATAGAAAACAGTGGCAGCAGTACATGCACATTTTTATGTTTAGGATTTTAACAATTCTATCTGAACCAATATAGTGTGCTTAATAATAAGTAGTATACATGGTAGGTAATGGTGAAAGGTTAAGGAGTTATGCCTGTGAAGGCTTGCTAGGTGTAACAAAGAACAAGTAACTTATACGGTTAACTTCGAGTATGAGCAGGTGCGTTGCCAGAGTGAGGTTACATATAGTATTACAAAATTTAACATCGTATAACGTAGTAATGATGTTGGTTGCAAGGAACAGTAGTTTGGTCGGGGCCCTAGGGTGAAGGTGGATGGCTATGACGATAAAGTGCCGTCCTGCAACCAACACAGTGAAAAAAGAAAAAATTAAGTCTGTCCTGCTATATACATACATGCGGCTCTTATTAAATAACATTCTTTCTACGAGAGACTAGATACATATGTCTGAGTGCAACGTAAGGCTAGAAACAAATGCCTGTTGGGTTCTACTCTCTTAATGGAGAGGATAAAGAAGGTTTCCTAAAACGTAAAGCAAGTTCGCTTAACGTAAACTGCACATAAGGCAAACATAATTGTGACGTACAAGGTGGAAACAGTTGAGGGTCATTCTAGGCTAGTTTGTCTAGTTCCTTGATGCTTTAGCTGTAGCTGGCTCTGACATTGACATTTAAATGGTTAGTACTATGTTTTAGGGAATAAATGTTAAAACCACCATGGAAGTGGGGCACTATACACGTTTGTGGGGCACGAGTATCCCCCTGGTTTTTGAAGGCTTAGACTAGGGCACGCGATCACAAATCTATATGTTTAAAAAAACAAAATGAGCTTTCAGTTCATGGAAATGCCATGGAAGTGGTCAGGAGCTGCCGCAAGCTTCTCTCCCGCCTGATACGTCTTATTAATGGGATTTTGCATATAATAAACCTAGAAGCTATTCACAAGGTGTTAGAGAGTACTGAGAACAGCTCAATTAGGCTGCACTTTGGTGGGTCCCCGCTCAGATCTCAAGCTGGTTTAAGCTCATCTTGTGCCATTACAAAAAGAGCCAGGGTCATTTGCATATCAGACCGATCCCACCCAAAACGGTAATCCAGATCTGAAATGCAGGTCGTCTCTCTCTGCACGAGAGATGCAGCAATCCCAGATGATCGTTTCAGCCTTGTAAGGCCTCGTCAGTGAGGTATAGCTGACTCCTTGGTCACGGTGCCTAGAGGAGAATCAGCATTTTGGATCTGTTCCGCTCTTTTGGGTGGGATCAGTGTGATATGCAAATGAACCGGTTATTTTTGTCACGGCACAAGATGAGCTAAAACCAGCTTGAGATCTAAGCTGGGACCCACCGAATGGCAGGTTATTTGAGCTATTGTCTCTTCTCAGTATTTTCTTGCACCTTGTTTTTTTTTAGAAACTATTCACTAAGGATCAAATTGGTGAGTACTGACAACTGAATGATACAATTCAGTTAAGGTTGCTCTTATTTTGTATTGTACCTCAAACTATTTTTAGAGAGAGATCTTTAATATTCTACAACAGAAAAATAAATGATGTCCTTAGCAGGAGGGGGTGAGGTATGCGAGGATCTATAATATTATACAATAGAGGAGCGATAGAATGTGTCCTTAAGGTCGGGGAGGGAAACCTGATAGAAGGAGATAGAATGTGCCAATGAAGGATGCAAAGCTAATAATATAGGGGAATTCTGGTAATATTTTCTGGCATCCACTAAACCATTCTCTTCATTTCAGAGCCATCTCTTGTAATACAAGATCTTCCATCTATACTGCCACCAACTTTACCCCCCAAAAACAGAAAAAATCAGGTAAATCCCAGAACAATAATTATGAAAATCTTGCAAAATAAATTTTTTTTCATAAATTAAAAAAGTGCATCCAAAGAATATGAAATAATTTAGAAAACTTATCCAGCAATATTAAATTGAGGCAATAGTTTGTCGTGATGGTCAAGAGATCTGCCCAATTATGTGGTCTTTGTCTCCTGTCCAATTAAGAGATGGGAAAAAAAAACGATGGTTGATGGTTAGGGCACAGTAACTAAATGCTGATTTTATTCACAGATCAAATGAGAAGTGAGCAATAGTGGGGAAAAGAGAGGAACAATAATATAAATATATATATATATGTGCAAGCAGGAATTTGCAGACAAATTGACTTCAGCTACTGATGAGAGACCAGCAGTGATTGTGTGTTTTTACTTCTCACTGTGTCTGTGTCATTGCGCTTAGTGTGAGGCTGGTGACGTAGTTAAGTTACTGCTCTGCCTAGCCAGTGCCACTGCCACCAACTTTGATTCACTGATTTAGAATTATTTCACTGTTTTAAAAAAAAAATATTTCAGATTATATGATTTGTAGTGCGCTTCTCTGCCACTGCTTGGGCTTTGCAAGTTGCAATACTCACAATTAGCATTGCAAAAATACATGATCGAGCCTATCCATTACGCTAGGTAATATTTAGCCGGTTTTGCATTGCAGACACTTTTTCACTCTATTTTGGTTGGCCAAAATCGATTTTCCTGAAATGATAGTATTCACAAAATTCATCAAAACCAACATATTTTTCTAGACAAATCAAATCAGATGAACCAATTTTTTTTGTTCTATACACAACTCTAATGTGAGTCCCCCATAGTATTTATGTATCCCTGAGTACTGTGCGAGTCCCCCATAGTACATATGTATCCCTGAGTACTGTGTGAGTCCCCCATAGTATATATGTATCCCTGAGTACTGTGTGAGTCTCCCATATTATATATGTATCCCTGAGTACTGTGTGAGTCTCCCATAGTATATATGTATCCCTGAGTACTGTGTGATTCTCCCATAGTATATATGTATCCCTGAGTACTGTGTGAGTCCCCCATAGTATATATGTATCTCTGAGTACTGTGTGAGTCTCCCATAGTATATATGTATCCCTGAGTACTGTGTTATTCTCCCATAGTATATATGTATCCCTGAGTACTGTGTGAGTCTCCCATAGTATATATGTATCCCTGAGTACTGTGCAAGTCCCCCATAGTATATATGTATCCCTGAGTACTGTGTGAGTCCCCCATAATAAATATGTATCTCTGAGTACTGTGCGAGTCCCCCATAGTATATTTGTATCCCTGAGTACTGTGCGAGTCCCCCATAGTATATATGTATCTCTGAGTACTGTGTGAGTCTCCCATATTATATATGTATCCCTGAGTACTGTGTGAGTCTCCCATAGTATATATGTATCCCTGAGTACTGTGCGAGTCCCCCATAGTATATATGTATCTCTGAGTACTGTGTGAGTCTCCCATATTATATATGTATCCCTGAGTACTGTGTGAGTCTCCCATATTATATATGTATCCCTGAGTACTGTGTGAGTCTCCCATAGTATATATGTATCCCTGAGTACTGTGTGATTCTCCCATAGTATATATGTATCCCTGAGTACTGTGCGAGTCCCCCATAGTATATATGTATCTCTGAGTACTGTGTGAGTCTCCCATAGTATATATGTATCTCTGAGTACTGTGCGAGTCCCCCATAGTATATATGTATCCCTGAGTACTGTGTGATTCTCCCATAGTATATATGTATCCCTGAGTACTGTGTGAGTCTCCCATAGTATATATGTATCCCTGAGTACTGTGCAAGTCCCCCATAGTATATTTGTATCCCTGAGTACTGTGTGAGTCCCCCATAATAAATATGTATCTCTGAGTACTGTGCGAGTCCCCCATAGTATATTTGTATCCCTGAGTACTGTGCGAGTCCCCCATAGTATATATGTATCTCTGAGTACTGTGCGAGTCCCCCATAGTATATTTGTATCCAAGAGTACAGTGCGAGTCCCCCATAATAAATATGTATCTCTGAGTACTGTGCGAGTCCCCCATAGTATATATGTATCCCTGAGTACCGTGCGAGTCCCCCATAGGATATATGTATCCCTGAGTACTGTGCGAGTCCCCCATAGTATATTTGTATCCCTGAGTACTGTGCGAGTCCCCCATAATAAATATGTATCTCTGAGTACTGTGCAAGTCCCCCATAGTAAATATGTATCTCTGAGTACTGTGCGAGTCCCCCATAGTAAATATGTATCTCTGAGTACTGTGCGAGTCCCCCATAGTAAATATGTATCTCTGAGTACTGTGCGAGTCCCCCATAGTATATATGTATCCCTGAGTACTGTGTGATTCTCCCATAGTATATATGTTTCCCGGAGTACTGTGCGAGTCCCCCATAGTATATATGTATCCCTGAGTACTGTGTGAGTCTCCCATAGTATATATGTATCCCTGAGTACTGTGTGAGTCTCCCATAGTATATATGTATCCCTGAGTACTGTGTGAGTCTCCCATAGTATATATGTATCCCTGAGTACTGTGTGAGTCTCCCATAGTATATATGTATCCCTGAGTACTGTGCGAGTCCCCCATAGTAAATATGTATCTCTGAGTACTGTGCAAGTCCCCCATAGTATATATGTATCCCTGAGTACTGTGTGAGTCTCCCATAGTATATATATATCCCTGAGTACTGTGTGAGTCTCCCATAGTATATATATATCCCTGAGTACTGTACGAGTCCCCCATAGTATATTTGTATCCCTGAGTACTGTGCGAGTCCCCCATAGTATATTTGTATCCCTGAGTACTGTGCAAATCCCCCATAGTATATTTGTATCCATGAGTACTGTGCGAGTCCCACATAGTATATTTGTATCCCTGAGTACTGTGTGAGTCTCCCATAGTATATATGTATCTCTGAGTACTGTGTGAGTCTCCCATAGTATATATGTATCTCTGAGTACTGTGCGAGTCCCCCATAGTATATTTGTATCCCTTAGTACTGTGCAAGTCCCCATGGATACAAACTGGGCACTGTGTAAGCCAATGTTAAAATAGATCACAGGTATTGTAAGCATGACTCCCTGTAAGTCTGGTCCTCCGTTCCCCTGTGATATTTTGTATATTTTTCAGAAAGAAACCAAATTTAAAAAGATTTTTAATGGATGCCCTTTGAAAATCCATTCAGCCACGTGCTGGGATCATCCTACAACAAAAGGTATGTGCAGTTCCTGGATAGTCTCACTGTGCTGTGCCCCGGGACAAAGCCATTGATCAATGTTCTATCTATTTCAGATTCACACATCATCCTGGGATGTGAAGAAGGAATCTTCACCCTGAACAGAGCTGAATCAGAGGCTTCTCTCGAACTGGTAAGGTATACTAAAGTCTGTTAGTGAGGTTCCAGTATGATAATGGCCTCCATCATATTTATTATGTATTTATTTATTTCGGTCATTGATAAACAAAGGCAGCCATTCAGTTTAAAGTGAGATTTATTACAGATCTCAATCCTGACCTCACACTGCGTCTTACATTACCCGCTTCCTGGTCAGAATCTGCAAATCGCAGCTGGTGTATTGGTTCTCACTAAGTGCTTCTCTCCCTTCTTTTTCCTTGTCCTGCTGTCTAATCTAGCTGTTTCCCGGCCGGACGATATGGGTCCATTCTATCAACAATGTTTTAATGTCCATTTCTGGTAAGAAAAGATATATATATATATTTATATTAATTTTGGTCCTTGTATTACCAGCACGTCACTCACTATCTCATGTCAATGCCAGGTAAAGCGTCCCACCTGTATTCTCACAATCTGACAGCCCTCCACGAGCAGTCACGCAGAGAGTCACGACTGGTTCACATCTCCACACACAGACTTCTTCCCAGGTACTTCTACTTGGGCACTCCAACCCTGGGAACTAATACCTGGGTATTTCAACCCTGTGTACACTGACCCTTGGAAATCCAACCCTGGTTCCTCCTAGCTGGGTACACCAACCCTGGTTCTTCCTAGCTGGGTACACCAACCCTGGTTAAACCTGCCTGGGTACTCTGATCCTGGTTACTCCTATCTGTGTACTCTGAGCCTGGTTACTCATATCTGGGTATTCGGACTCTGGGTACTCTGATCCTATCTGGGTACTCTGATCCTGGTTACTCCTATCTGTGTACTCTGAGCCTGGTTACTCATATCTGGGTATTCGGACTCTGGGTACTCTGATCCTATCTGGGTACTCTGATCCTGGTTACTCCTATCTGTGTACTCTGAGCCTGGTTACTCATATCTGGGTATTCGGACTCTGGGTACTCTGATCCTATCTGGGTACTCTGATCCTGGTTACTCCTATCTGTGTACTCTGAGCCTGGTTACTCATATCTGGGTATTCGGACTCTGGGTACTCTGATCCTATCTGGGTACTCTGATCCTGGTTACTCCTATCTGTGTACTCTGAGCCTGGTTACTCATATCTGGGTATTCGGACTCTGGGTACTCTGATCCTATCTGGGTACTCTGACCCTGGTTACTTCTGCCTGGGTACTCTGGCCCTGGTTACTTCTATCTGGGTACTTTGACCCTGGGAACTACTGGTAGATGTTTACCCAATAGCTGGAAGTAGAGAATGGATCAGAATTGAAGAACATGGGTTAACTGTACATAGGGACCGGAGAATGGTGAGAAGAATGGGAGTCTGGGCCCAGGATTGAGAGAACAATGGGTCGCATGGCACATGGGTGGGAAAAGAAATGGAAACTGTCACAGGAACAAAGGGATAACTGGTACTATGCACAGCAACGGGAGAAGGTGTAAATGGGCACAGGAATGGGCCATTAAGGGGTAACCTGACAGGAATGGGGGATTAGGGGTAACTGGGCTCAGGCATTGGAGATTAGGGGTAAATGGGCACAGGAATGGGAGATTAGGGGTAGCTGGGCACAGGAATGGGAGATTAGGGGTAGCTGGGCACAGGAATGGGAGATTAGGGATAGCTGGGCACAGGAATGGGAGATTAGGGATAGCTGGGCACAGGAATGGGAGATTAGGGGTAGCTGGGCACAGGAACGGGAGATTAGGGATAGCTGGGCACAGGAATGGGAGATTAGGGATAGCTGGGCACAGGAATGGGAGATTAGGGGTAGCTGGGCACAGGAATGGGAGATTAGGGGTAGCTGGGCACAGGAATGGGAGATTAGGGATAGCTGGGCACAGGAATGGGAGATTAGGGGTAGCTGGGCACAGGAATGGGAGATTAGGGGTAGCTGGGCACAGGGATGGAAGATTAGGGGTAGCTGGGCACAGGGATGGAAGATTAGGGGTAGCTGGGCACAGGGATGGAAGATTAGGGGTAGCTGGGCACAGGAATGGGAGATTAGGGATAGCTGGGCACAGGAATGGGAGATTAGGGGTAGCTGGGCACAGGAATGGGAGATTAGGGGTAGCTGGGCACAGGAATGGGAGATTAGGGGTAGCTGGGCACAGGGATGGAAGATTAGGGGTAGCTGGGCACAGGAATGGGAGATTAGGGATAGCTGGGCACAGGAATGGGAGATTAGGGATAGCTGGGCACAGGAATGGGAGATTAGGGATAGCTGGGCACAGGAATGGGAGATTAGGGGTAGCTGGGCACAGGAATGGGAGATTAGGGGTAGCTGGGCACAGGAATGGGAGATTAGGGGTAGCTGGGCACAGGAATGGGAGATTAGGGGTAGCTGGGCACAGGAATGGGAGATTAGGGGTAGCTGGGCACAGGGATGGGAGATTAGGGGTATCTGGGCACAGGAATGGGAGATTAGGGGTAGCTGGGCACAGGAATGGGAGATTAGGGGTAGCTGGGCACAGGGATGGGAGATTAGGGGTATCTGGGCACAGGCATGGGAGATTAGGGGTAGCTGGGCACAGGGATGGGAGATTAGGGGTAGCTGGGCACAGGGATGGGAGATTAGGGGTATCTGGGCACAGGGATGGGAGATTAGGGGTAGCTGGGCACAGGGATGGGAAATTAGGGGTAGCTGGGCACAGGGATGGGAGATTAGGGGTAGCTGGGCACAGGAACGGGAGATTAGGGGTAGCTGGGCACAGGGATGGGAGATTAGGGGTAGCTGGGCACAGGAACGGCACATTAAGGGGTAACTTAGAGAGAGAATTAATTTTTTTAAAATGTATTTTAACCCCTTATTACAGGAGGAAATCCACATCCAGCAAAGTGCCAGACACTAAAGGCAGCAAGAAGTGTTGTGTAGGTGAGTGCTTTCCATATGAAGAAAATATTTAGTTTCTCTTCGTTAATTTTCAGAAGCAAAACTAAATTTTGGACGCTATTATTCTCATTAATCCAAAAGGTATCAAATGCTGTTTAGCAGAGTACCAAATTAGGGAGCTATGTAGTAAGCACAGCCCAGAGAACAAATTCATCAAAGTGCCTTGTTTTGTTTTAATTTTGATCTTTCAGCGGTTTGGTTGATCACTCCCGAATTTTCCTTAAAATACCATTCACAAATAAGGGTACCAAATGAAGGAGTTATTTACTAACAGCTCCCTAATTTGGTTCCCTTAAATATGGCAATCCCACTGAAAAGGAATGAATTCGGGAACAAAATCCCCAAAAATATTTTGGATCCATTTGTTTCTATAAGGAGAACAAATTAGGGGCTTATCTACTATGCAATCAGAACAGCAAACATAAGAAAAATCCCTTCGCAGATAAGTCCCTAATTTGCTATCCTTATAAAAACAAATGGATCTGAAATAATTTGTTTCAATTTGTTCCAAACTGGTTTGTTTCATTTTGTAAAGAATGTAGAAATGTTCACTGTTCAGATTTCAAATTTAACAAATTAAACGAAAATCTCTCTCTCTCATTCATACATGGTCTAACACATTACTCTCTCTGTCGTTCGTACATTGCATCCGGTTCCTCTGCTGTCCATCAGTTCACAATGATGCGTGTGACACCTGGTTCCTGTGTGTTGCCCTGGAGAGCAGTATCCTCCTCCTAGAATGGTACCAACCTCTCCAAAAGTTCATGTTGCTCAAGGTAACAGATTGAACCCCCAAAATAAGTCTTACTTCTCTAACGCCGAATGAGTATGACATTATATCAATGTAAGAAGAAAAAACTCACAGGCACTCCAACTTCAAGCCGCAGGCAGATTTATTATGACAGAATGCAACGCAACGCAACGTTTCGACCGGAAAGGTCTTTTTCAAGCTTGAAAAAGACCTTTCCGGTCGAAACGTTGCGTTGCATTCTGTCATAATAAATCTGCCTGCGGCTTGAAGTTGGAGTGCCTGTGAGTTTTTTCTTCTTGGATTATTGTACTGGGATTGCTGGTCCTGCTCTGGAGCACCCTTGGCCGTTGGGACTGAGTGCGGTTCTCATCACTTACTCTGCTCAATTATATCAATGTAGTCACGCTCTACAGAATGGAGCGTCCTACTCATTTAGCGTTAGTCTGGCTCTATAGAATGGAATATCCTACTCATTTAGCATTAGCTGGGCTCTCTAGAATGGAATGTCCTACTCATTTAGCGTTACATGGGCTCTGTAGAATGGAATGTCCTACTCATTTAGCATTAGCTGGGCTCTCTAGAATGGAGCGTCCTACTCATTTAGCGTTACATGGGCTCTGTAGAATGGAATGTCCTACTCATTTAGCATTAGCTGGGCTCCCTAGAATGGAGCGTCCTACTCATTTAGCGTTAGTCGGACTCTATAGAATGGATTATCCTACTTATTTAGCATTAGCTGGGCTCTATAAAATGGAATGTCCTACTCATTTAGCATTAGATGGACTCTATAAAATGGAATACCCTCTGCATTTAGCATTAGATGGGCACTATAGAACGGGATGTCCTACTCATTTAGCGTTAGCTGGGCTCTATAGAATGGAGTGTCCTACTCATTCTGTGTCCGTCAGTCTCTCTAGAATGGGTTGTTCTACTCATTTAGTATTTGCCAGGCTCTATAGAATTGAATGTCCTACCGATTGGTGATTGTCCATGTCTACTTTCTCTTTTTAGCACTTTGATTTCCCCTTGCCCTGCCCCCTGAAGCTTTTCCAGATGTTTGTAGTCCCAGGGGAGCAGTACCCACTGGTATGTATTGGGGTTCAGAAAAGTTCTGCCCCAGGTGCTCGAGTTCAGTTTCAAACCATCAACCTGAATTCATTAACATCATGGTTCACGGACTTCAGTGCTGGTGAGAGATCTTGTGTGTTGATGTATATCAGTGTGTATGTATGTGGATGTACATCCTTATGTGCATGTATGTCAGAATGTGTGCGGGAGGAGGAGGGGGTGCGGGGGCGGGCATATTGCATATATGAAAAATATTACTGAAGATGTATTGTGTTTTTATTTTATTTATTTTAATTATTATTTGCAGACAGTTCATGGTCTGGGCCAGTACAATTGATACAGACGAGCAATGAAAGTATCTTGGTGCTGACAGATAGTAAGACTAATTTATATCGAACAAACATCCAAACTGTATGGGAATTTCTGGAAATACATCTTTCTGCTGCTATAATCCCTTAACTTCCATGTCTACTTCTTCAACTTCCTTCATTAAAAAGGCATATCCACTATATGCTGTCCCTATCCCTCAACCATTTTCTCTTCAACTCCTATCTTTCAACCTCCCTCTCTTCTGCTCCAGTACCCATCTCCCTTTATGCTGTCTCACAAATTCCATGTCCGTCACCATCCCTGGTTCTATCAATCACACTCCTTGATGTTCTTGTTATCCTTGGACCTCGCTTTTGTGCTGGTTAAGTCCCTAAATCAACCTGTTTTCTGCTCTTCTTGTCTGCTGTCCCAATCTGTGAGCTTTGCTCACAGTAACTGATCTTCACTGTTATTGCTCCCGGCTATGACTGTGCCAAACGGTCTTTTATTTCTGTTACTTGCAGACACACTAAGTTTTGTGGACCTTCATGGAGATCCCTTGCATGCGTGCCGTGTCCCTGAAGTATCTTTCAGCTTCTCAGTGGAATCTGTAGGTGAGGTCTGCCACCATCCTTTCTAGCAATAATTGACAGAACCATCATTGTGTGTCATGGCTACTATTTTACAATTTCTTTTTTTGTTCTATGGGTCTCTATCGCGATGTTCTAATGCTGTGACCACCATGTGTTCTTTATAGGTCTCTATTGCGATGTTCTCTTGCTGTGCCCACTATGCATTCCTTACAGCTCGCTATTCTGCTGTGCCCACCATGTGTTCCTTACAGTGCTCTATTCTGCTGTTCCCACCATGTGTTCCTTACAGCTCTCTATCCTGCTGTACCCACCATGTGTTCCTTACAGTGCTCTATCCCGATGTTCTCCTGCTGTACCCACCACGTGTCCCTTACAGCTCTCTATCCTGCTGTACCCACCACATGTTGTCCGATGTTCTCCTGCCGTACCATATATTTCTCACAGGTCTAGGTTCGATGGTCTCCTGTTGTGCCCACTGTATATTATTTATAGATCTCTATTCTGATGTTCTCCAGTGAGCCTACCATGTGTTCCTTACAGCTGTATGTTCCGATGATATTCCAAAGAGGGATTAGGCCAGTCTTATCATTTGTGCTTTGTCTAAATGGTTTGTCAGAAAATCATCATAGTCGTATTTGTTTTCCAGCTATTTATGGAGACAGAATAATTGTCTTCCGCAACAAAGGCTACCAGGAGTTGGATATGTGGTCTGCAGAGGTGAGATTGATATGTATATTGCATGTACATGTCCCTATTCAAAAAGGCACCAAATTGCAGGAGCGTGAAACCGAAGTCACGCTAACCAGCCAACCTGTGACTGTAGTCAAGGTGGAGATTGTGTCCATTTAGCTACTTTTTTGCCCACATTGTGAATTCGATTTCCAGTTAACCACATTTTTTAGGATTTCAAAGAAATTATTAGTTAAGAAAAACACCAATATACTTTCCTAATGTGTTATATAATTCTAATATACAGTTTGAAATGTTCCAATAAACCGAAATCAATAAAGAGTCTCTTTTCCCTTGATCAGGTAGTAACTGAATGCTGCGATCGATCTTTCCGCCTCTTATCTTCAGACAGGTAAACATCGGCTAGTGCCCAAGTCACCTGTCTGTCTCCTCACTATGGACAGTACCCACTCACCTGTCTGTCTCCTTACTATGGACAGTATGCTCTCCCCTGTCTATCTCCTCATTATGGACAGTGCACTCTCACACCTGTCTGTCTCCTAACTTTGGACAGTCCGCTCTCACCTGTCTGTCTCTTCTCATCAAACAGTGCGCTCTCACCTGTCTGTCTCCTCAAATTGGACAGTACTTTTCTGTCTCTCTCTCTCCATACTGGACCATGTGATTGATTCTCTCTCCATACTGGACAGTGTAATTCTCTCTCTTTCTCTTTTTCCCCCAGCAGTGTGATTATTCTTGAAGCATCGAAGGCCGTCCATCACAGTACAACCAACCTGTACATTCAGGAGTGCTGACGTGTGGTCCAGCTTGTGTCTGGGACCATGGGGAGTAGTTTTAACCCTGTGACATGTGAACGTCCAATGGGATTTATAGCTGATCTCTGTGAGTTTTGGGTCAGTTTGGAGGGAGGTGTTCTGCATGTTCCTGTCTCTGGGCCGTAGGAGACGCTCTGTATACAGTAAAACATTTCATGCACTATTACCCCAAGCGCCTGGTCATTCTTACAACAGATCCACGGACAAAAAAAAAATATGTATCTGCCTGATGCAATGGAATTAAATAATCAGCATTAATTGGTATTAAATCTATAAGGTCCTACGTATTGATTGGGAGGGGTTGTTTCTTGTAAATATGTCCTTGTGAATTCTGCGCAGACAATCTTTCCTTAATATATAGGGTCCCATGAACGAATCAACTAGCTAATACAAATCCCAGATATATTTATATTTTAGTCATTGAACATCCCCCTCCCCACCTTTTCTTTTGCATCAAAAAGAGGGGATAAACTGCGATTTTTCTGTTGTTAGTGTAATTGGGCGTCTTGCGTGACTATCACGAAACTGCTAAGCAATCTTGGTTGTCCAGTAATTTTCTGTTGGAATTCTGTATGTAACTCACAAACCTTTGCACAGCACGGTTAGTTCCGAAACGCTCAAGTAGCTTCATTCATGAAAAGAATAGAATTAAACTAGCTAGACGAACTGAAGATTCTGATATACAATTCCTAGATTTTACTAATAACATGACGTAAAGTCATGATTTTATTAATGACACGGAGGCGAGTATTATGCTCTTTCTTACTTTATTCCTCAGCAGCAAAGAGAAAATATAACTGAAAGAGAAAAAATGTAAAATATGAACAATATATAACAGATACAACCAGATCTGCCTAGTAACAGGGCAGCCAATCTTGCTATGTACTTCCACTTCCTCTTCTTTGCCTTCTGAACCGAAGACCCAACAACCGAAATATCCACTTCAGGAATTAACAATCGCCAACATGGTAGACGTCATCACAACGGAATCAAGCTGTAAAAACAGAGAAATAGGTGGTAACATCCAAACTTAGGATCTGAGTGTAACATATCAGAATCATTCGGCACGTATAACAAAATACACCACTATCAGTATATCACATATATAACAAGTAAGTTATGGGTACTTACCGTAAGAGAAGAAGACCCCCCGATTAAACCAATATTGTAAATCTGACCCAGACCCACGGGTGGGTGGGCGGGAATAATACTTGCCTCCGTGTCATTAATAAAATCATGACTTTACGTCATGTTATTAGTAAAATCTGGGAATTTTATTAATGACACGGAGGCTCCACAATGCTAGTTCAAAGCTGAGCCACAACTAACGAGGAAACATGGTCAATCGGGTGAAAATAAAATCGCAGAACGTAGATTCATTAGACCAATCCGCCGCCTTCAAGATATCATCCAGGCGACATCCCATTGTAGAAGCCTTCGAGGCCATGGCACCTCTAACCGAATGAGCCGAAAAAAATGAAGTATCAATCCCCGCAGCGGAAAGGAGATTCTTAACCCAACGAGCCAACGTAGTCGAGGAGACCGGGAGAAACGGCGTCCGAAAGGAAATAAACAGTTGGGACAAATCCAATGACCTCAACTGGTGAGTGCGATCCAAGTAAACTCGGAGGCAAGCCACTGGGCACAGAGCAGGCCTGACTGAACACCTTGGGTAGGCCACCGACTTAGAAGCCGTCTTAGTCCTCCTCGAGATGTTAAACGACACACCCTCGGGGGTGAAGGATATCGCGTTCCAGTCCAAAGCTCTGACATCCGAAACTCTCTTGCATGAAAGGAGACACAGGAGCATAACCAATTTCCATGATAATTGTTTCAACGTCAGCTCCTCATTAAGGGGCCACGACTCCAAGAACAACGTTAACATCCCAAAACGATGAATATCTGGATCTCGGAGGCCTAGAGAAACGGATACCCTTCAACAATCGACACACAAAAGGGATGTTGTCCAATCGGAGATCCGTCAATTCCCAGATGACCGGCAGAGATGGCCGATCTATAGACATAAATAGTGCGGTAGGCCAAACCAGATTCAAAAAGTGTGGTCAGGAAACTGAGCACCTCTTTCAGAGGGGCAGAAAGTGGATCCAACAGTCTTCCCACGCACCAGCCAGACCACACGCGCCATGCAGATTTGTAAGCTGTTCTGGTACCTGGTGCCCAGGCATTCTCCAAGAGTCGTGTAGTAGCTTGCGGAACGTCCGCAACACACCAGGGTCCCCTGAGATCAACCAAGCCATGAGCTGGAGTAGGTCCTGATCCACCAATTCGTGCGAGTTCCCATCCGGATCCAGAAGCACATCCGGTCGCATTTTGATCACCCGTGGGAAATCCATCGCCATCTCCAGGAGATGGGGAAACCACGGCTGAGTTTGCCAGAGGGGAACTATGACCACCAACGTGCAATCCTGCCTGGACGAGTACGCCAGTGTCCGAGATATAGATTGAATGGAGGAAACGCAAAGTGGCGCCCCCGAGGCCACGTTTGCAGGAACGCATCCACCGCCGTGGCCTCTGGGTCCGGTCTCCAACTGAAGTATCGGGGCAGTTGGGAGTTCAGTCTGGACGCGAACAAATCCAGTTGCAACGGACCCCACAACCGATCTAACTGTTGAAAAATTGAAGGTAGCAGATGCCAATCCCCTGAGTCTTTCAAGTGACGCAAATTCCAATCCGCCCATTCGTTGTCTAATCCCGGATTAGGTGATTTATATACCTGACCGCGGACACATTGTCCATGCGCAGAAGAATGCAACAGTTTCCTAGAGTTGGAGACAGACTGCGAATGGCGAACGAACCCGCCAGCAGTTCCAGACAATTTATGTGTAGCATCGACTCGACTTCGGACCACCTTCCACCTGTGGAGACATTGCCGCAGCAAGCGCCCCAACCATGTAGGCTGGCATCCGTCTCAATTACCACATCCGGAGCGGTACCGAAGATTGCTTGACCGTTCCAAGCCTCCATATGGTCTAACCACCACAGTAGTTCCTCTTTGGAATCCCTGTCCAGGCTCAATTCGCTTTCGTACAAACTGCCTGCCCGAAGATGGGATCCCTTCAGACGTTGTAGGGCCCGATAGTGTAGTGGTCCCGGAAAAATCGCCTGCATCGATGAGGCCAAAAGACCGATCACCCTTGCTAGTTGTCGTACGGAGAGAGAGGTGGCCCGTAGTGCATGTCTTATTTCTTTCTTCATAGACTTTAACTTGGCCTCTGGGAGGAACAAGAACTGGCCGACCGAATCGACCTCGAAACCCAGAAATTCTATCTTCTGTACCGGGGTCACAAAGGACTTTTCCCAATTTATGAAGAAGCCTAAGCCCTCCTGAAGATTCACCGTCCATTCCAGATGCCTGAGAAGTTGGTCGGGGGACGAAGACATAATCAGTATGTCGTCCAGGTAGACAATCATGCGGATTCCTCGAGCCCTGAGGAACGCCACTACTGGCTTCATCACCTTTGTGAAACACCAGGGAGCTGAAGATAGACCGAACGGCAGACAGGTAAATCGCCACCGACGTCCTTGCCACGTAAAGTGCAATAAGTCCCAGTGCTCTTCTGCCATGGGTATGGTTAAATAGGCATCTTTGAGGTCCAGCTTGACCATCCAATCTCCTTGTCGGAGTAGGTCCCTGAGACAATGGATACCTTCCATCTTGAAGTGATGGTAACGGAGGAAACCGTTGAGGCGTTTGAGATTTAACACCGGCCGGACACCCCAGCCTTTCTTGGCAACAAGGAAAAAATTGCTTAGGAACCCCGGCTGATCGTACGGGATTTCCTGTATAGCACGTTTGGCAAAAAGTTCATCGATCACTGCGGTAATAAACCCGGACTGCTCTTCCGGTAATCTCAGTTCCTGTGGGATGCAAATCTGAACAGGGGGGGATAACAAATCTAGGCGGAAACCCCTGACCGTATCCAAAACCCATAAATCTGTGGTGATCATGCCCCACATATCGATAAACAGTGTTAGCCTGCCCCCCACGCTTGCCTGGGAAAACACACATTCGGGAGTACTTACCGTAAGGACGTCTGTACGAGGGTTGACCACGTCCTCCTCGATTCTGCCACGGTCTCCCGCGTGAGGGAAAGAAGGGTGCAGGCTTGTAGTCCTGGTAGGCCCGAGGGGCAGTAAAGGAACCTCTGTGAATCCGCGAGGGACCTCGAGCTCCGCGGACGGCTCCTATACCTCCCGGCCCCATGGAAAACCTTTGGGCCAAAAACACACTTCAAGTTTGACTGGGCCTTATGCAGGGCGGTGAAGGTGCATACAGAAGAGCCTAGATTTTTAACAAAAGACTCCCCGAAAAGCATACATTTGGCGGCAGCACCCGGCTCTTTCACCGCTAGATTCACCAACTTGGGCTCAATTTTGAGCAAAATCGCCTTGCGACGTTCAGCCAACATGGCTGTGTTCGCGTTGCCGAGAAGGCAAATCAACCTTTGGACCCACCCGATTGCTTCATCGAAGTCAAGGGGGCTGGTCCCTGCCTTAGCCGCCTCCAAGAGCTCATAGAGCTTGGCAGCGGGTCCCAGGGTGTCCAGAATTTTGTCCTGGCAATTATGGAGCGAAAACTCCAGTCTCTTCCTGGGTTTCCAGCCCGTTTTTGCCAGGAACTGAGTAATTTGAGGATCAACCTCTGGCGTCTTGCACGCCGCATCAGGCACTGAAGGCCTTGGGCATTCAGCCTGTAATTTACTGCGCCCCTCCTTGGATAGAGGGGTACGCATACGCAGTGCCAGATAACTAGCAATGTGCGCGGGCGGGTCCCATTCCGCCGAGCGAGGATGGCGAAGGTCATCAGGATCGAACAGGGGGTAACCCTGAGGATCACAAATGCCTTTCCCCTCACCCGGAGGTAGCGCCGAAGCGTCAGACCCCACCTCAGCGTCGGAGCCCCCTTCCTCATAGGAGGCGTAATCAGGGGCATCCGAGTCAGTCTCCCCACTCAGATCGGTATCCGATCCATCATTACCATGGGCACGCGCCCGATTCCATTTTCTGTCCGATTTTGCCCGGCCAGCGGCTCTTTTGCGCGGTAACGCGCCATCTTGGACGGCCATAGGCACGTCAGTCAGGGCAGGTAACACCTGCATCACATCTGGAGAGACATGTTTAGTTTTAGCCTGAGCCTTGCGACTCGCCTGAGGCTGCAGCGCAGGCTGGGGAGTGGGCAACATAAAAGGGCCCAGGGGTTGTGTCAACGCCTGCTGAATGGTATGAGACAGGAACGAAGACACAGTTCCCATGGCCGAGGCCAGAGCCCTCTGCATGGTGGAGTCAATGAGGGCCTGGAACTCTTGAGAGGGGGTGAGGCCCATCTCCCCAGTGATAGGGGTCTGTAATGGATCCATAATGGGATAATTGGGGCTATCAGACCTTTCACCCCTAGCCTGCATAATGTGCAAAGTATATAAATACTAATACAAGGTAATCAGTACTGCACCTTTAAATATATAAATACAGGGCAGGTACAGAGCAGTATATGGATCCAAATAGCCAAATAACAGAGTAAAAAGGGAGAACAAAATACCCTAAATAGAGAGGGGTTGTGTAACCCACTGAGAAATACCTTGTACAGAAATAAAAATTAACAGGGAGCCGACCCGCCGAGCAGACCCAGCCACGTGCGTGCAGAGGCAGAAAATGGCCGCCGCATGCAGGGCCTGCCGCAGGTGCCCCAAAGCTCCTCCCCCGCCAATGGCCGGGGAGCGTGTGGAACACGCTGATAACGCGGTCGCACACGCGGCCACGAGGGAAGGGAGGGGAAACCAGGGAGCAATGAAGCTCCAGGAGAAACTTCCCCTGCTAACCGCGGACCCCTGTCTGTGCTATGAAAAGTACAGCACAGGCAGGGAAACCGGGTACAGCGCAGGGGAAGCAAAATACACCAAACACAAGTAAAATAACTAAGAAAAACACACAGAATATCATAAACAGAAAATCAAATAAACAAGCAATATGCTAAAACAGTGTAAACAACCCTGGTAACAGCAATAAGCTCAAATTAACAGGAGGTAAAATTATACTTAGCTGGTCTGAGGACAGCAGCAAAGAAAGAGGAAGTACATAGCAAGACATTTATGGACTGTTCCTAGAAGCTGATTGGCTGCCCTGTTACTAGGCAGATCTGGTTGTATCTGTTATATATTATTCATATTTTACATATTTTTCTCTTTCAGTTATATTTTCTCTTTGCTGCTGAGGAATAAAGTAGGAAAGAGATAGCATAATACTCGCCTCCGTGTCATTAATAAAATTCTCTGATGTCCTACAATTACACAGCAGGAACAGAGGTGTTTAAAGCTGCAGTAACCCATTCTCAGATCTTGTAGAGTTATGTTAAAGGGTAGGAAATTTTGTAGTTACAGATTCAAATGGAAATATGGCAGCTAGGAAAGTAGAATACATTGTGCACAGTTAATTACCAACTTTAACAATTCAGGCCACAATAATAACCAGGTTGGTAAATGAAATTCCACCGATTTGGGATCATTTTTCCAGTTATTCGTCAGCTCACTGTGACTCATTTATTCAATAAACTCCTAAATAATTTCAAGCCACCCTTAAAGACAGCCACATCGGGTTCCTCAGACAGGACCCTAGAATGAAGGCACTTCGTCAAAACAGATCATCGCTCCTTGTCTCTATTGACAACCTCAAAATCTGAGGCCTCGCTCACAGGTTAAAATCTTAAAAGGTCCCAAGTCTTGTTTTTTATTCTGTTTCCGCTTTCAGATCATAAATTAAAATGTAGGTGCCAGGTACCATCCAAATGTAAATGTAGGTACCATCCAAACAAAACATTAAAATGTGAAAAAAATTAACTGTAAGGATTTTCAATAATTGCATAACGCATACGGGAATTACAAATTTTGGCCAAAAATAGTGGAATTGGGAAAATCCACCTCTGCCTTTTTTTTCTTTCAAAAATGTCCCTTGTTAATTCCCTACATTTTCCAATTTAATGAATGTGTGTTTGTACCGGTATACGTGTGTTTCATAATTCATCTTTTCCCATTGAATCGGAGTAAGAATTGCTTCCTGAATGCGCACACATTAATTCTAAAAGAAACCTGAGAACTCAGCGGTACCCACTATAGTATTTAAATGATAAAAACAGCCAATCAGGAAGGAGGCTCTGATTTTGCCTTTTCCTATTTGTAACTCAATGGATCACTGAATCAACATCCCGATCAGAACTCACTAATGACATCATCGAATGCTAAGACAAGACAATACAAATAGCCATTTTGATTATTTCAGCAAGATTTTTAGACCTTTTACTTTAATTTCAGAAACGTAAAATTCAATCATTTGTGCAATTAATGTAAGACAATGACACGGTCTTATCCTAGGATCTCTCTAAGGCAAAATGGATATTCTTTACGTCCATCTAAAATAAATATTTATTTTCCCTATAAATTAGAAATCTGGGCAGCGGCGGGATCTAAGTGTTTATTCTTGTGTCATTCTTTGAAAGTCTTTCAGATTTATTGCTTTAAAGTGACAAGGGTGACTTGTTAACCCTTTGATTGCTGCACAGTATCGAGGCCTCTTGTACAGCGAGTGTAAATTTCAATAGATCAATAAGGAGTCAGGGAGACGTGTAACGTTCTACAAGTTTGAGCAAGGCGTGGACGTTATTACGTTTTCGGCAGTGATAGAGTTAAAAGCACACGTCCCTGAACCCCTGGCAGTGAAACAACCTGACCCAGTTTCTTGAGCTGAGGCTAATGACGACACAGATTGTATTCGCTAGTTTAAGGTGCTCTGTCTCCGCTGTAAAGGTAGAACGCGCTGCACGTTGAGTTGCTCTGTAAATCTACAAGGTTCTGCAGGAATCGTCATTGTGTGCAATGCTCTGCAAAGTTCTCATGATTGCAAAAACTTTATAGCTCAGCGTGTGAAATTTCAGTAGCAAAGAGCGAAAACGCTGCAGAAGTCACTGGATAATTAAGTTGCGATGATCTGCTCTCGCAGTCTTGTATCACAGAATGCGCACCGCAAGGCGCGTTAACGGCAGGCGTTCCATCGGATATCATTATCCCAGCTGATCTTCATACGTCTTCCTGAAACAGTCTCCAACTGGGAAGAAATCCCAGCAGCGCTCCTGGTACATCTTCCAGACGTAGGACTCCTACAGGAAAAACTGGCATCAGTGTCGCATCTGAAACTCTGCTGCTGTAGACTACAAATCCCATAATGCCTCTTACCAGCTACGCCTCACGGTTATCAGGGAGCCAGACAGCGCTAACATTAAAATCATTCCTAGTATGCGTGACTATAAAGACCATCTAAGTCATTCATCTCATTGCGTCACTTCTGAAATCTGCCACTGAGCGACCACAGAGACATGCAACGTAAGCTATCGGCTGTCTAGACTTAATTCATCTGAATCCGCATCCGAAATTATTCTACCGTATATACTCGAGTATAAGCCGAGTTTTTCAGCCCATTTTTTGGGCAGAAAAACTCCAACTCGGCTTATACTCGAGTCAGAGTCTGTATTATGGCAATTTGCATTGCCATAATACAGACTGGGGGGAGAGGGGGGCTGGCAGAGCTGTACTTACCTTTCCTGCAGCTCCTGTCAGCTCTCTCCTCCTCCGCGCCGTCCGTTCAGCACCTCGGTCAGCTCCCAGTGTAAGTCTCGCGAGAGCCGCAGCTCTCGCGAGACTTACACTGGGAGCTGACAGAGGGAGCTGCACAGACCGCGCGGAGGAGGAGAGAGCTGACAGGAGCTGCAGGAAAGGTAAGTACAGCTCTGCCAGCCCCCCTCTCCCCCCCACTGAACTACCAATGCTGGACCACCAGGGAAGGAGAGCCCCCCTCCCTGCCATATATCAAGCAGGGAGGGGGGACGAAAAAAAAATATATAAATAAAATAAGAAATAAAATAATAAAAAAAAATTAATAATAAAAAAAAAAGGGGTATAAGGACCACTATGGGAGGGAGGGGGGGGGGGTAAGGACCACTATGGGAGGGAGGGGGGGATAAGGACCACTATGGGAGGGAGGGGGGGGATAAGGACCACTATGGGAGGGAGGGGGGGGATAAGGACCACTATGGGAGGGAGGGGGGGGATAAGGACCACTATGGGAGGGAGGGGGGGGATAAGGACCACTATGGGAGGGAGGGGGGGGATAAGGACCACTATGGGAGGGAGGGGGGGGATAAGGACCACTATGGGAGGGAGGGGGGGATAAGGACCACTATGGGAGGGAGGGGGGGATAAGGACCACTATGGGAGGGAGGGGGGATAAGGACCACTATGGGAGGGAGGGGGGGGATAAGGACCACTATGGGAGGGAGGGGGGGATAAGGACCACTATGGGAGGGAGGGGGGTATAAGGACCACTATGGGAGGGAGGGGGGTATAAGGACCATTATGGGAGGGAGGGGGGGGGGGGTATATGGACCACTATGGGAGGGATGGGGGGGATAAGGAACACTATGGGAGGGAGAAGGGGGATGAGGACCACTATGAGAGGTAGGGGGTGGGATAAGGACCACTAGGGGAGGGGAGGGGGAAGTAAGGACCACTAGGGGAGGGGAGGGTAAGGACCACTAGGGGAGGGGTGAGTCAGGACCACTGGGGGGGGGAGTGAAGGAACACGGGGGTGGGGAGGTAAGGACCACTGAGGGAGGAGGAGGGGAAGTCAGGACATATGGGGGGGGAGGGGGCGGCAAAAAATGTTTTGCCTACGGCGGCAAATATCCTTGCACCGGCCCTGCACACACTGCATTCACACACTGCATTCATGCACACACACTCTGCATTCATGCACACACACACTGCATTCATGCACACACACACTGCACTCATACACACACACACTGCACTCATACACACACTGCACTCATACACACACGCTGCACTCATACACACACACATACGCACACACTGCATTCATTATACACACACTGTAAATAAATATTCAATTAATATATTTTTTTTAGGATCTAATTTTATTTAGAAATTTACCAGTAGCTGCTGCATTTCCCACCCTAGTCTTATACTCGAGTCAATAAGTTTTCCCAGTTTTTTGGGATAAAATTAGGGGCCTCGGCTTATATTCGGGTCGGCTTATACTCGAGTATATACGGTATTTTGTAAAAAAACTTTTCAAATGATTTATCTACAATAAAAGTACCAGAGACTTTAATGGTGACGTCTTTAGATAAATCATTTGAAACGATTATCTAACAGATTGTGATCATATCTGATGCGGATTCAAATATTCTAATTATATTGCAATCTGTCGGTTTAATTACCGCTGTTCTTTTTGTATAAATGCATTAGAGTGCTACATAAGATCTATTACATAATTAAAATAAATGTATCCCTCACTCATACTCGGCCTGCAATTCGCTTACCTGCCCCGTGTGTTCCGTCTCATCCTTGTTAATCAGATACATGAGGAAGAACCTGGAAGAGGAGGAACATTGAGGTCAAACCTTGGTCGTTCACCAACTAAAACAAGTCACTCTGTCACCAAGGGCACGAGGTTCATAACGAATGGTCCAGGTTTATAAATTGGCAATGACATTTGGTTCTACCATATATAAATGTCAGAATAATCACTAGTGATAAATTAAATATGTACGGTACTAGGAATCAATAATACAAAAATGTAAATCTCAGCAACCTCTGATCTTCCTCATTACCCAGTGACCTCTGCTGTCCATCATATTCAGGTGTCCTCTGATCTATACAGGACAAAATGGCCTCAACTGCCCCCTACAACCATAGGACTCACATGTAATTGGCCAAGTTATGCTCTTCCAACGTGTGAGTCTCAAATCCATGCGGAGTCGTATCGAAGTAATCACTGCCAATTCCACAGATAAAACATTTAGTCTAGGAGAGAATGGAGACAGAAAGAGAAGAAGGGAAGGAAGATAATGGAGTCAGGATTAGATAGAGGAGAGACCAAGGGGACAATTAAATATAGTTATGTGAAGTAAAACTATAACTGCCCCTTCACCTTACCTTATATATTTATTTATTACTGGCATTTATAAAGCGCCAACATATTCCGCAGCGCTGTACAATTGGGAAAGACAAAACAATAAGAACAGACCGATACAACAGGTAGAGGGCCCTGCCCGTGAGCTTACAATCTACAGGTTGAAGTGGGGAGATGAAACAAGAGGTAGCAGAGGAATTTGTATGTGATAGCAGAGAGATAATGGTATAACTGCAGCAGCTGACAGCATGTGAAGGTAATAAGGAGGTGATTGGCTATGGTTCCAAACAGCTGGAAGAGCATGCTGTATAGTAAGAAGGAACCAGGGTGGGCAGAGCCAAGTAAAATTAAAAGGCCTTGTAGCTGGGATTAATGATGATTTGGGGCTAAGGAAGAGAGATAAAAAACAGTTACTTAAAAGGAACTACAGCTGGAAGTGGTAAGCAAGAGGGGGGGGGGAGATGGAGCAGGCTAGCACTTTGTTATAAACAAGTAAGTATTTGCCAATCAAACTTCTATCAGCAAGATTATTAATAACTACATGTAACATCAAGTACAAACTATTACAGTAGTAAACTATATGTAACAATATCATTATAGTAAAGTAATAATCTAGTAACACTCCAACTCAGTGAAGCTGTGCATTTTACATCCTGCTGAAAATCCTACCACTCTCAGGCCTCATCTCACACTCCAACTCAGTGAAGCTGTGCATTTTACATCCTGCTGAAAATCCTACCACTCTCAGGCCTCATCTCACACTCCAACTCAGTGAAGCTGTGCATTTGTTTCTCACCACTTCCCGCCCACCCAGGTTACCCCTAAATATATAGCATGTTCCATCAGCTGTTTGAGATACTCACTCAATTACCTCTTCATTCCCTTTTGTATTTTACGAACAGCTGCTTCTCTCTGTCACCTCCAAATTTCCCCTGCTACCTCTTGTCTCAAATCCCCATTGTATCCTTTAGATTGTAAGCTCACGGGCCATCTAGCCAAGCACTTTGTATAAAGAGCTCCAATGGCTAGATATCAGCTTACAGGCAGGGCCCTCTCTACCTCTTGTATTTGCCTGTGTATATTGTACGTTCTGCAATAATTGTACAGCGCTGCGGAATCTGTTGGCGCTCTATAAATACCAGTAATAAATAAAATTAAAATCTGGTTGAATATCTTCTCCATGTCAGTCCGTACCTTACAGCTGCAGGCCTTATAAAAGGCCTTATATATAGTACGGTGAAGGGGCAGATAAACTGTATTTAGGAAGACACACGTGGGGAGAATGGATGAGTTAGTTGATACATTAAGAAGGGCATCAATAATGAGTTAAGATATAGAAATGGTGCCTATGAATACACAAAATGAATGAAAGACAACATGCTGACTTTAAACTCACCTCCATGTCCTCCTTCACTTGCTCCTGCTGATCTCTCAGCTCTCCAAAGGCATCAATGATTAAACCTGTGGAGAAAGAGAATGAGTATGCGGACCGAGTCAAGCGTTCCTCCCAGTTCCAGACTACGGCACAGCACAGGGTGCTCACTTAAAGCCTGAAAGGGATTTATCAACATAGGATAATTTATTATACGGCGTACCTTGCATTTATTATACTGGGTACCTTGCGTTTATTATACTGCGTACCTTGCGTTTATTATACTGCGTACCTTGCGTTTATTATACTGCGTACCTTGCGTTTATTATACTGCATACCTTGCGTTTATTATACTGATACCTTGCGTTTATTATACTGCGTACCTTGCGTTTATTATACCGCGTACCAGGCGTTTATTATACTGGGTACCTTACATTTATTATACTGATACCTTGAATGATTGCCAGCAGGATGACGATGACAAAGAAGAAGAAAGTGATGTCAAAGATGACGCGATAAAGTTCATATTCATCTCCAGCTGGGTCTTCGATTTCATCTCCGATACCCCCACCAGCACGCACCCCGACGTACATATGGAACAGATAACACTATACAGAGTGAAGGAAGGTGGGTTTAAACAAAACTATCTGTCACATAATTATCTATTAAGCAGACAAACTGACAATCAGTAGAAGAGAAAAAAAATATATATATCAATGAAAACAAGCAGACATTAAAGGGATCCGCCCCAGTGACAAAATGGCTTTTGTCACTGGGTCTGCATGTGACAAACTGCCCTGCCCCCCTATCTCTTGGAGGAGCCGGATTGCTAGCCTCTTACCCTGGGATGCTGGCCCTTTAAGTCATGGGGTCTTAAGGCACTTAGGACAGAGCCCTCTGTCTCTGGATCACATAATTCGCCTTACTTGCTTGGATTGTACATTTCCCCTGTTACACTCGTATGTGGGCTTGTGCAGTTTAACTTCCATTACAGCTGGTGAACTTAAACTTTACTCAACGTTATTGAGAACTGTGTTCGTGGGATCTGAGCGCTATTCGCCTATAATATGCGCTCAGATCCAAGCTATCTGGGGGTGTGTGGAACATGGGGACTTCGTTCAGCGAAACATGAGTTATTGATTTTAATACAGTTTTGTTAAAAGGTAAAAAGCACATGTTTCTCTCTGCCCGGAGATAATTAGGTTCTCTGCAACCACTTAAATATCTCCAGGATACAGAGGAGGGGTTACACTCTTCCTGTGGGTGTGTATAAGAATTGTACTGTATACTGATTGGTTCTGCATATTTTGTTACAGTCTTCCACAAGGTCCCATGTGGGAGTTCCCTTGCTGGGAGACCATCATAAAAGGGCTGAGTTTGGCCATCAATAAACACATTCGTTTTACCCCTTCATGAAGTCTCGACTCATGTTTAGGGAATTGGGAGCTATAATCACTACTTCACTCTTTTCAGCTTGGATTTCGGGAGACGCTACAAGGATCGGCGCTGCACGGATAGCAGGATCCTTTACAGCCCCCCTCCCGCTGGGCTTAAGGAGTTAAAACCTTACCTTAATCCAGTGCTGGGCTCCCTCGATGCTGGTGACCTCTCCTCCCCCGCCGACGTCAGCTCCCGAGTGAAGCCGAATGCGCATGCACGGCCAGAGCCGCGCGCGCATTCCAACCACCTACAAGAAAGCATTACTCAATGCTTTCCTATGGTGATCTGAACTCCAGCTGCGTGAGTTCAATGTGATTTTCACAGTGAGAATCGCAGAAGCAGCCTCTAGTGGCTGTCAGGGAGACAGCCACTAGAGGCTGGATTAACCCTGCAGTGTAAATATAGCAGTTTCTCTGAAACTGCTATATTTACATCTGAAGGGTTAAAACCTGGGGGACCTGGCATCCATTGAGCTGAAGTGGTCTGGGTGCCCATAGTGGTCCTTTAAGTTGTGGCTCAGTCTCTGTATAAAGAGTTTCTCTCATGACTTGAATGGAAGCTACCAGCAGACAGGGACATGGTATATAGAGAGAAGACCTTCTTACAGTCATCATGTCGTCACACTTCATGTCTGGCTCATCTTCATCTTCACTTTTGTTGTAAAATTTTCGGAAGAAGTTGAAGGCAACCACTGTGTAAAGATATACGATCACCGCAAGAAGACCGACCGTCATCATTAGCTGTGAGAGAGAGAATGGTGAGAGTGGGAGAGGCATAGAGGCAGAGTACAGAAAGAGGAAGCCATGTTTGGTCGTGGGAGCTTCTCACCTGTTTGCCATTGTGTGTGACAGAGGACAGGATAGTGCGGAGTGTCTTCACGCCCATGGCAATGTCCAGCAAGTGGGCAGCAAAGAAGAAATTGTTGTAGTGTCCGAGCAGTGACATGACAAGGTACCAAACCAGATAAAGGAATGACTGTAGAGAGGAGAGAGCTGGTTCTGAGTAACTGGATAACTCCCCTATCAAACCTATAATCTACTCCATTCATCGATTCTCTGTAAATACGTACTATTCACATTGATTGATCATCCCCAGCTTTTTCACAGTTAAAAGCAAACTGACAAAAACTCATGCAAGAGATTGTGTAAAAAAAAAATTCTGTAATTTTACCAGCAAAAGTTAGTATGTAATGGAGATATTTATTATATCTATAAAATGTTCCTTTTGCATCTTTCAATATCCCCTATCCCCTACACAAATAACACGTGTTCTTAAAATCAAGACAGGACTCCACATATCACACCTTAATTACACAACATTAGCTGTATAATGAATGTATCCATTATTAACCACTAACAGTCTGAGTTTGATCTATACACAACCTTTATCTTCCTCACACTATCTCTGTCACTTACATTATCAGTGAAAACCACTCCAAATTTCCAGATCTGGTACTTTATGTCAATGGCTGTTATCCTATTGGTGGGAAATATAAATATACCAGTTAGCTGGTGCACTGGAGGAAGGATTGTCAAAGACAGGATGACATGTGCCGGAGTGAGATGCTCAGAGACAAGAGGACATGCACCGGAGAGAGAAAGCTCTGAGACAGGACATGTGCCAGAGTGAGAGACAGGAGGACATGCACTGGAGAGAGGAAGCTCTGAGACAGGAGAACATGTCCTGCGCTCAGAGACAGGTGGACATATGCTGGAGAGAGGAGGTTTAGAGACAGGAGGATGTGCTGGAGGGAGTGCTCAGAGCCATTAGTAAATGTGCTGGAAAGGAGTGCCTCAGAGAGAGGAGGACATGCATCAGAGAGATAAGGTTTGGAGACAGGAGGACAGTTGCTGGAGAGAAGAGGCTCTGAGACAGGAGGGCATGCGCCTGAGAGAGGACATGCGCCTGAGAGAAGAGGCTCTGAGACAGGAGGACATGCGCCTGAGAGAGGAGGCTCTGAGACAGGAGGACATGCGCCTGAGAGAGGAGGCATCTAAGATAGGAGGACATGCGCCTGAGAGAGGTAGCTCGGAGACAGGAGGACATGCTCTGGAGAGAGTAGGCTCTAAAAGAAAGTTCTGTAGATATAAACACACCAAGTCAGCATGGAATTGTCTGGTTTAGGTTTCTTCTCATTTTGAGAGCTGATCTCAAGACTGGCAAGGTCCATGCCTAACAGTTCAGCTATCCTCTCACGGCCATAAATATCACCATATTTATCTAGCACCTAAATACAAGGAAACATATATTATTTATACAATATATATCAATAATTACAGAAAACAGACATCTCTAAAATGAATTCAGAGAATTTCTGGCTAGTGACAAATCATGACTGTCCACAGAAAGTTACCAAACAAAAAAAAGAAAATCTAAAAAATTCCACATTTTGAAGAGAAACATAATGATTGCTGTGTGTGGACTAAATGTTCTTAAAACCCCCAGTCTTTCACCTCCTGCCAGGAAAACAAACAAACAAACTACTTCCTCAGAATATTCAATTCTTTAATTATGGAATCTATTTCTAAACTATACATTGACTGTTCAGAAAATATTACCTTTCTTTTCACAAACTTGTCCCAGTAATTAGACGGAAATGATCTGCATTACAAAAGAAAATATAAAAAGATTAATCTCCACTTTCTCCAACAACTTCTCAAATCCTGACACGTCATGATGGTTCTCCACGTAACTCTTCATAATCAGAAACTCATCTACCCAGGAGTTGTCATGTAAGATATGAAATGGATGTCAATAATGAGAAGGCATTACGAGTGGCAATAGCTGACTTTGTTTTACTTTTTTTGTGTGTATCCAAGGCTAAGATACAATGTGTCTAACAATCAGCCTACCGTTGTCCTGTCCCTATAGTTCTGCACCATATACATTCATTCTCCGCCTTCTGGTTACTCACGGTGTATTCAAGACCAAGCGATCCCATTGACCCTTAATGTCATCATCTTCTGGCTGTTCAGTGATGTAAACTCCATCAAACTCAAGTTTACGAGCCAATTCCTTCTCACGCTTAAAAATGACCAGAGGAACCTGCAGTATGTAACAGTTGTGTTAGATGTGCATCACTCCACGCTCATTGCATGGGAAAGGGTTGTAGCTGTAAAAGATGTCGGAGCCCTATAAATAATCTTTTTTCAATTTAATAGACATGTGGGAGCAATCAATTGGTGTTTGTCTACAGTCTGTTTACACCTTGTTGTCTTGGAACACGAACAAGTCATTAAGTAAAGGCTAGTATGAAATACAAACAAAATAGGGATCCAGCTGGTATCACTGAAACATATAAATAAAATACAACATAGTAGAATACTGTCGTAGCCTCTCAATCGCCCAACGCATAATGGTTTCACTCACAGATTAGTTGTTAAAAGCGAGCCCTCAGGGTGCCTCCCCTATGGTTATGGGGGTATATCCCACTGCCAATGGTAGTTCCAATCCGTATACCAGAAAGATCAAACTCCAAATGGTATGGATGTTCAAAAATATTTATTGCCATAAATTTCTAAAATAATATCATTAGAAAAACGGTCCTACGTGTTTTGTTCCCCTCAGGGACCAATGTTATAAAAATTGCAATAAAATCAAATATACAATCAAGTATACAAACAAGCCTGATACCTCCCTCCCTGTAGTCCCCTTAAATAAGGTGAATCCTGAAAGTCCATTGGTGATGTGGTGGGCGTTCTTCCATGTTCTCCTGTGATTGGATAAGTAATCAGTCGGCAGACAGCTCATATACTCCCCTTCCTCAGCTGTTTGTATTTGCCGGTAGATGATGAGCGGTAAAAAGAACGTCTTCCTATGATGACGCACTTCCGTGCGTTCCATCGTTTAGACCATCTAATATGGCCGTGCGTTCCATTACAGTCTATTTCTAATTTTCTTTAATCGCCCTCTGGTGGTCGCCAGGGGTACTGTGATATAGTCAATTGCTCTCAACACAATTGGTCATTGGTTCCGGTTTCATGTGGAGAGAGAGACATAATAGAGGGGTAGGTGGAATATCAGTACTTGCAGTTGTAGTATGTGGCTGCTGAAACTTCCCAAAAACCAGAGTCTCTTCTTTTCTGGTGGTACGATGGATGTAGATAGTAGGATCAGGGAGCAGCGCCTAATAGGCGCGTAGGAGCTGCTCCCTGATCCTACTATCTACATAGGGAGACATAATAGTTGTCACTACAGATTTCTATTCGTTATATATCGACCTACAATTGTGTTTATCTTACAAAATTAAATTGAGGCTAAACTAATTTAACTATTTCACTTTAAAGACCAAAGTTTCATACATTTGGTTCTTTAAAAAAGTGCTACATATATTGTTACAACATTTTCGACCCCTACACGATTATCTCCAGCTTATTTTAAGCCTGAAGGGCGTCTAGATTAATGCAAGAAACATACCATATCTATATCCACATTAAGTCCTATGGGGGTTAATGTTTGCAATTTGTGAATCCAAAATGTTTCCCTTTGGGCCAGTTTCTTGTCCCTATTTCCCCCTCTCAAATGTGGCGAGATTCTCTCTATGCCCACACAGGTTAGATCTTTTAATTTAAAAGCTGGGCAAGAGTTACAATGGACTGGTACTGAGTGAGAAATTAGTCCCTTTTTAATATTATTGATATGTTCCATTGCTCTAATTTTAAAGGCTCTTTTAGTACTATGTACTGCTTTCCACACGGACACTGCAGTAAATACACCACATAGTCCGTGAGGCAGCCAATACTGGCCTTAAAGGGACACTATAGTCACCAGAACAACTACAGCTTATTGAATTTGTTCTGGTGAGTAGAATCATTACCTTCAGGCTTTTTGCTGTAAACACTGTCTTTTCAGAGAAAATGCAGTGTTTACATTACAACCTAGTGATCACTTCACTGGCCACTCCTCAGATGGCTGTCTGAGAGCCTTCCTGGGTCATGGCTGCCTAGCATGCATCCAAACATTCAGTATCTCCTCCCTCTGCAGGCAGACACTGAACGTTCCTCATAAAGATTCATTGATTCAATTTATCGCTATGAGGAGATGCTGATTGGCCAGGGCTGTGTTTGAATCATGCTGGCTCTGCCCCTGATCTGCCTCTTTGTCTGTCTCAGCCAATCCTATTGGGAAGCATTGTGATTGGATCAGGCTACCACTTCTGATGGTGTCAGCAGACTGCTTGTTTTTCTGAGACAAACAGCATGCAGATTTACAGCTTCAGGCTTGAATACAGTAAGATTTTTCTATATTTATGGAGGCATGAGGGGCCCAGGGGGGCTAGATTGTGGTTTTAACACATTAGGGACAGGAATACATGTTTTTGTTCCTGACCCTATAGTGATCCTTTGATGGGAAAAGTCTGGCCAGTTGCTTTACTAGTGAACTGGGAGCTCTTACCCAGAGTTGTTGTTAAACGTGCATTGCATCTATTACACCCTTTGAAGCCCTTGTCTCCTTGGTTAAATTTTTTCATTTGTTTGATGGCATAGCTGGGGGCAAATAATTCTTTAAATTTTTATTTGTCTTAAAAATTATTATTTTTTTTTTTTTTATGTTTTTCCTAATATTGGATCCTCTAATAACATAGGCCAATATTTTTGTAGACTTTTTTGATCTTCCAGTGATCTGTATTGTATTGAGTAACGAATGCACTGCGAAATTGATATCCCATACTTTTCGGGTTCTGATTATCCATTAATAATTCATTCCTTTCTATACCTGACATAACTCTAATTTATTTTTCAATGGTGTTTTTATTATAACCCTTTTTGACCAGTTTGTTTTTAATATGCTGTGCCTGTTGTGTAAAATCTTGTACAGGGAGTGCAGAATTATTAGGCAAATGAGTATTTTGACCACATCATCCTCTTTATGCATGGTGTCTTACTCCAAGCTGTATAGGCTCGAAAGCCTACTACCAATTAAGCATATTAAGTGATGTGCATCTCTGTAATGAGAAGGGGTGTGGTCTAATGACATCAACACCCTATATCAGGTGTGCATAATTATTAGGCAACTTCCTTTCCTTTGGCAAAATGGGTCAAAATAAGGACTTGACAGGCTCAGAAAAGTCAAAAATAGTGAGATATCTTGCAGAGGGATGCAGCACTCTTAAAATTGCAAAGCTTCTGAAGCGTGATCATCGAACAATCAAGCGTTTCATTCAAAATAGTCAACAGGGTCGCAAGAAGCGTGTGGAGAAACCAAGGCGCAAAATAACTGCCCATGAACTGAGAAAAGTCAAGCGTGCAGCTGCCAAGATGCCACTTGCCACCAGTTTGGCCATATTTCAGAGCTGCAACATCACTGGAGTGCCCAAAAGCACAAGGTGTGCAATACTCAGAGACATGGCCAATGTAAGAAAGGCTGAAAGACGACCACCACTGAACAAGACACACAAGCTGAAACGTCAAGACTGGGCCAAGAAATATCTCAAGACTGATTTTTCTAAGGTTTTATGGACTGATGAAATGAGAGTGAGTCTTGATGGGCCAGATAGATGGATTGGTAAAGGGCAGAAAGCTCCAGTCCGACTCAGACGCCAGCAAGGTGGAGGTGGAGTACTGGTTTGGGCTGGTATCATCAAAGATGAGCTTGTGGGGCCTTTTCGGGTTGAGGATGGAGTCAAGCTCAACTCCCAGTCCTACTGCCAGTTTCTGGAAGACACCTTCTTCAAGCAGTGGTATAGGAATAAGTCTGCATCCTTCAAGAAAAACATTATTTTCATGCAGGACAATGCTCCATCACACGCGTCCAAGTACTCCACAGCGTGGCTGGCAAGAAAGGGTATAAAAGAAGAAAATCTAATGACATGGCCTCCTTGTTCACCTGATCTGAACCCCATTGAGAACCTGTGGTCCATCATCAAATGTGAGATTTACAAGGAGGGAAAACAGTACATCTCTCTGAACAGTGTCTGGGAGGCTGTGGTTGCTGCTGCACGCAATGTTGATGGTGAACAGATCAAAACACTGACAGAATCCATGGATGGCAGGCTTTTGAGTGTCCTTGCAAAGAAAGGTGGCTATATTGGTCACTGATTTGTTTTTGTTATGTTTTTGAATGTCAGAAATGTATATTTGTGAATGTTGAGATGTTATATTGGTTTCACTGGTAAAAATAAATAATTGAAATGGGTATATATTTGTTTTTGGTTAAGTTGCCTAATAATTATGCACAGTAATAGTCACCTGCACACACAGATATCCCCCTAAAATAGCTATAACTAAAAACAAACTAAAAACGACTTCCAAAAATATTCAGCTTTGATATTAATGAGTTTTTTGGGTTCATTGAGAACATGGTTGTTGTTCAATAATAAAATTAATCCTCAAAAATACAACTTGCCTAATAATTCTGCACTCCCTGTATATGGGAACAGTTACACCTCACTCTTGTTAGTGGTCCCTTCGCTATCCCTTTCAACCACGGTTGATGGTGACAGCTTTTTTTGTGGACGTAACTGTTCCCATCTGTGGGTTTAAAAAAGCATTTTGTTTTTATTTCTCTCTCCTCACAAAATAGAGTAATGTCCAAAACATTGATTTCTTTTTTTTATTCCAAATTGGTGAAAACCTCAGGTTATATTCGTTTGAATTTAAATATTCTACAAATGATTGAAATGAGGAGTGAGGCCCCCTCCAAATGATCAAAACGTTGTCTATAAACCTCCGCCATAGCACCAGGCTTCCCAACCAATCATGACTAGACCACACGAACAGATCTTCCCATGTCCTCATGTAGGTTTTGGCATAACTGGGGGAAAACCTGGTGCCCGTGGTGGTCCCAGTGGTCTGCAAATAAAAACACCATTTAAAGAAAAAATAATTATGTTCCAAAATGAATTGTACTGCCATTAAAATAAATGTTTTCATGTAATCTGACATACTCTGGTCCTGACTCATAAAAAAAATTCTATAGCCTCAAGTCCTAGGCGATGGCTAATGACTATACAGCGATGCCACGTCCAGCGTGGCCCAACTGTATTCATCATGCCACTCCAGGTTTTGAACTTCCTGTAAAAATGATCTGGTGTCTTAAGTATATGACAGGGCATTTTGAGCATATGGTTGCAAATATGAATCAACAAAAAGATAGGTTTGCAGTAATGGAATCTATCCTACTAATGATAGGCCTGCCTGGTAGGGTATGGAGATTTTTATGAATTTTGGGGATAAAATAAAAAATTGGGATCGTGGGATATTCATTAAATAGAAAATTTAAGTTTTTTGGGGAAATAGCTTAATTAATTTTTGCTTTTATTAATAGTTGTTTTAGTTGATAATTAAACAATATAGTAGGATCTTTATCCAATTTTTTATGTCTTTGATTCCCTCAAAATATTGTTACTATCTTTCAAATAATATTCCATGGACATTATTACAACCTTCCCCCCCCCCCCCCCCCCCCCCCCCGTGGAAGTTCCCTGAAATGAACGAAATGCGTAGGACCATTTTTCTAATAATATTATTTTAGAAATTTATGCCAATAAATATTTTTGTACATCCATACCATTTGGAGTTTGTGATCTTCCTGGTATCCGGATTGAAACTACCGTTGGATATACCGTTGGATATACCCCCCATAACTGTAGGGGAGGCACCCTGAGGGCTTGCTTTTAACAACTAATCTGTGAGCGATACCATTAAGTGTTGGGCGATTGAGAGGCTACAACAGTATTATACTATCTTGTATTTTATTTATATGTTTCAGTGATACCAGCTGGATCCCTATTTTGTTTGTATTTCATACTAGCCTGCATATGGTTACCATTTTGGGAGGTAACTTGAGGCGAGGCAGAGTATCCAAAAGTTAATTGATTAGCTTATTTCCACGGTGAATAGGTGGAAGTTGTATATTGTATTAAGTAAAGGCTGAATGGAGAGTTCGGGGACGGTGATATTACATAAGGCTGAATGGAAACTTTGGGAACAATGATGTTAGAAAACGCTGCCCTCCGGGATAAAACAAACAGACGTTGATAAGACGCTCACCTTGAGACAGTTATAACCAATAATGCACAGAAAAGAAATGAGGGTATGGACTATTGACAGAATGTTTAGGGTCGGCTGCATGTATCCTGTATTTTCCTCCAAGAAAAAGTACACCATGCTTTCCTCTTCATCCTCTTCCTCTCCTCCCCCATCATCTAAAACGGTCAACTCTTCCTCCATCCCTGAGCCTTCAAAGTCATCCTCACCTTGTGGGGAATCAGATACCTAATAAAGGAAAAGTAAACTAAGGATTATGGAAGCTAATAACCACAATATATGTAAGAAAGTGTAATAATAGGAGGGGGTAAGTGGGAGGGTTATATGGAGTAATAGGAGGGGTTATAGGAAAGGTTATATGGAGTAATAGGAGGAGTTATAGGGAGGGTTATATGGAGTAATAGGAGGAGTTACAGGGAGTAATAGAAGGAGTTATTTGGAGTAATAGGAGGAGTTATAGGGAGGGTTATATGAAGTAATGGGAGGGGTTATAGGAAGTAATAGGAGGAGTTATAGGGAGGGTTATATGAAGTAATGGGAGGGGTTATAGGAAGTAATAGGAGGAGTTATAGGTAGGACTATATGAAGTAATGGGAGGGGTTATAGGTAGGATTATATGAAGTAATAGGAGGGGTTATAGGGAGGGTTATATGAGGTAATAGGAGGGGTTATAGGGAGGGTTATATGGAGTAATAGGATGAGTTATAGGAAAAGGTTATTTGGAGTAATAGGAGGAGTTATAGGAAAGGTTATATGAAGTAATAGGAGGGGTTATAGGAAGTAATAGGAGGGTTATATGGAGTAATAGGAGGAGTTATAGGGAGGGTTATATGGAGTAATAGGAGGAGTTATAGGGAGGGTTATATGGAGTAATAGGAGGAGTTATAGGGAGGGTTATATGGAGTAATAGGAGGGGTTATAGGAAGTAATAGAAGGAGTTATAGGGAAAGGTTATATGGAGTAATAGGATGAGTTATAGGGAGAGGTTATATGGAGTAATAGGAGGAGTTATAGGGAGAGGTTATATGGAGTAATAGGAGGAGTTATAGGGAGAGGTTATATGGAGTAATAGGAGACGTTATAGAGAGTTATATGAAGTAATAGGAGGGGTTATAGGGAGGGTTATATGAAGTAATAGGAGGGGTTATAGGGAGGGTTATATGGAGTAATAGGAGGGGTTATTGGGAGGGTTATTTGAAGTAATAGGAGGGGTTATAGGGAGGGTTATATGAAGTAATAGGAGGGGTTATAGGAAGTACGATATGGAGTAATAGGAGGGGTTATGATCAGCACTGCATATATCTAACAGGATCTCACCTTATAGAAAAGTAGAATGAAGTTAAGGGCAAAAGCCAGAAAGAGAGTCAAGAAACGCAGGTTGTAGAAGTTCCTGGAGAGATAGTTCTGTGAAAAAATAAGGAAAATGTTAGTGTTTACATTGGTTGCAGGCCACCATTGTTGCAGCAATTATTTGTGAATTATTAGACACAGGAGACAGAATGTATGGATTTGAGGCAAAATATGAGGATTTGATGGGTTACTGACCAGGAATTTTGTTTTCTGGATATCCACCTCATTCCAGAATTCTGAAACTCCATCCCCTGCCTCTGCTTTCTTATCTCTTGATGGGGACTTCCTCTTGGGTGTAGCAATGACTTCTGGGTCGTCAGGCTCCTCAGGATCAGGAGCAGCTTCTTCCAAGACATCTGGGCCTTTCTCACCATTCTCTGTGCTGAGAATGGTGTAGAAAAACATCAACTAATTCCATACATCATTTTTACAATTTACTACACTGCTGAACAAACTTAGTAACACAATATCTAATTTAAATAGAATTTAATATCATTTTACTCCTTTTGTTTATGTGCCCTCATGAAAAAATGATTAGCGTTTAGCCTCCAATTCACAACTCACTCGGCTTTCTCTGGCTCTGGCTCAGGCTCGGGCTCTGGGACCGGCTCCTCCTCTACTACCGGTGTCTCTTGCTCATGGCCTTCTTCAGAATCCTTAAAACAAGGAAATAATTATTCATGACATTATTCTTTAGACATTATTCTATTCATTAAAAATGAATATGAAAATAATGCACTCTTTCTTCGCTAACAGAAGATCATAGAGATGTGAAGAAAGAACAGAGGGCCCGGTCAAGATTTTTCAAGACATTGCTGATCGTGACAAGTAGTATGCATCATTTTACAAGACAACAGAATTCTGTAATGCTCAGCCAGACATTTTATGATGTCACATCACAATTTATTTGGTGACATTTTTATCATGTTCAACACAGTGACATACAATATACACTTACTTCAAACTTCCGCTTCAGAATGGGCGACCCCTCAGGTGTGGGTGGTTCAATTGGTGTGGTGTCTCCCATGTCACCTAATCCACCAGGAGCATCTGGGGCACTGAGTCTGTAATGACCGGCATCTTTTTTGAGATCCATACCAAATATTTCTCCTCCTTCCTCTTGCACCTCTTCTTTGGTCATGTCCACAAAGTCTGTCGTATCTCCATCCTCCAGGACTTCATCACTCACCATTGCAGGAGGCCCGTCACCATGGACTTCATCTTGTGTGGGGTCAGGCATACTAGCCAATAGCTCTGTTACAGTCAACTTCTGAGCACCTTCTACCAGGCTTCCCCCAAACAAAGTATGCCAGATTAAGAAAAATATCCCCTTACAGACACTGTAGAAGAAGTGACAGGTACCCAGGAGCAAGGTCCACATAAAGGAAGCAATAGCCATGACTATCTCCTTAGAAGTCATCTTCTTGACCTGGTCAAAAGAAAAACACATGATCCATAACTTTACCTTACATAAACATTTACAAAATATTACCCTATATACACGTTTGAGGAGGGTGAACATGTAAACAAGGGATTCTATTGCTAGTCATTAAAGGACCACTATAGTGCCAGGAAAACATACTCGTTTTCCTGGCACTATAGTGCCCTGAGGGTGCCCCCACCCTCAGGGACCCCCTCCCCTCCTCCTCTCCTCCCATTCGGCTGAATGCGCACGCGCGTCAAGAGCTGCGCGCGCATTCAGCCGGTCTCATAGGAAAGCATTATCAATGGTTTCCTAAGGACGCTTGCGTGCTCTCACTGTGATTTTCACAGTGAGAATCACGCAAGCGCCTCTAGCGGCTGTCAATGAGACAGCCACTAGAGGATTTGGAGGCTGGATTAACCCATTTATAAACATAGCAGTTTCTCTGAAACTGCTATGTTTATAAAAAAAATGGGTTAACCCTAGCTGGACCTGGCACCCAGACCACTTCATTAAGCTGAAGTGGTCTGGGTGCCTGTAGTGGTCCTTTAAAGGTCAACTGTCACCATAGAACTATTTTTAATATAATAATATTTTTATTGAGTTTTGAGAGGAAATAGATATTTATAAATGAAATATATGTAAAAACTAAATATGAGAGAAACTGATCGCTACCTTTACTATATGACTGGATCCTTCAGCCGTATCCATGCCCCTTGGGTTGGACATTGTTTGCAAACTGATAGTTAGTCTCTATGATCTTCCCTGCAAGGAGTGATTAGGCCTCTCTCGTTGGAAATCATTGACTCAATGTGTGAGGACGTCCAGGGTCGTTTCACGGAGGTAAACTCTGTGAAAGGCCAGGGAGCGTCTCTAGTGACTGTCTGGATGTAAACATTACAGTTTGTATGAAATTTTAATGGTTTACATTAGAGGGTTAAGGGGACAGCGACTCTGCACCCAGACCATTTAAATGAGATGAAGTGATATGGATGCCTATAGTGTCCTTTAAAGATAGACACAATGAAGCAAAGTTTTAGCCGATTTAGTCCTCGATTTAATTGTTTTGGATAAAGTTTTCAAATTTTCACTATCTGCTCCCATAGACCTTATTGATGACTTCTGTATATAAATCATATATAATTACATTAGTGGGATTTATTGACAAAAACACCCAACTTTGGTGGACTGAAAAATTAATAGCTAAAGTAGGGCAAAAACTACAAATTATAAAAAAATATGAGCTATAGTCACACTTTGGCTACTTTAGATTCAATTTTGCAACATGATTTTCCATTTAATGCATTTTATTATATTGCCAGAGTGTAAATAAAAGGTCAGGGTCAGTTTCTGATATACGGCAGAGGAGAAAGCAGCAGTCAGTCCTCTGGAGATCCCTCCAATTCAGCAAAAATAAAAAGTATACAAAAGGATAGAGGAGACTTCCGCCATCCTTTTTAAATTTTTCATTGTGTAACACGTTCTTAAAATGTTTTGAAAGTACGTAATTGTGAACTACTTCAATATCCACTAAATGGCCATTATGTACCTTTTCAAATATCAATTTAGTATTGCCACCTTGTTTGCCATCTCACACTAAAAGCTAATTTTTGTTCATTAAAAGTACTGTTAATAGCATGAGGGGCTTACCTTGCGATACTGCCTCCTGAGATTCCGGAAGGTAAAAATCTTGAAGAAGTTTATTACATTTTCCATAAACTCCACAAATGCAGATGAGGCTTCAGGTGGATTATTCCCATTCTCTGCCTCTTCACCTTCCCCAGTGCCTTCTGCCCCTGTTACTTCATCTTCATCATCATCCACTTTCTCTTCTTCTGGCTCTGAGATCTGGGCAGCAATCTGCATCTCAAAGATGGTGTCCTCACAGAAGTTTACAAAAAGTTCCATTTTCTCTGATTCACCTCCTTCGTTGACAACATCAAATATAAACTGCCGTTTAGACTCTTTGACCTGTGGCATCTCCCACTGTGCTTTGTTGGTCTCACTGATCTCAAAATATATTCTTTCTATCTTCTTGCCAGCGCCCATGATCTCGATGCGGCCAAGGTAAGGCTTGAAGTATGCGATTATACAATCTGCTAGCTCCAAGAAGGTTCTCAGTCTAGAGTCGTGAGGAACATGCTCAGAGAGATTGGTCAACAAGACTGCAACATTAAATCCAATATCCTTTGCTGGCTCCTGGAATCGGTCAGCAAATTCCTCAAAGTTTATCATCTCATTTTCATCAGCCTCTGAGCAGGAAAGGAGGAACTGGATCTCAGAGGGTGTGTACTGCTTCTGGCTGTCCATTGCTTTCTGGAAATCTTTTTTGGAGATGAGGCCACGGGGGTCTGTTACATAATCTCTGTAATTACAGGACATCTTGAAGAAATCTAGAAAGGTTTTGTGCTTACATCTAACTTAGGCCTCCATTTAATATTTTGGATACGCTTTTCAAATGATCACAATCTGTTAGACTTTAAATAATTTGAAGTTTTTCTATGTAAATTTCTGTAGATAAATAATTTGAACAGTTGTTCTAACAGATTGTGATCATTTGAAAAGCTTATCTAGCACTAATAAATGGAGGCCTTAGTTATTTATACCATACCTGAATGCATCAGATGCCACAATGTCCTTTAGCTTCAAGAACATGTCAAAGAATTTAAGAATCATCTCCACATTGCTAGAAGACTCCACAAGCATGTCCACCATCTGCCGGGCAATCATTCCATTGACCACATTTCCTGGAAAAAATAAGTAAACGAAGTCTTGGTTGGTGCTTGATCACTTAACATATCTAGAGAGCACCAAGTATGACACACTAACTATAAGGTACTGATGTTAATGTGGTACTAGTGTATTCCACTCATTGGACAGGTAGCATGAGAAATCAGTGAGTGGCACTCATTGATGGCTGCATGATGCATTTCTATTGAGTGGCACTCAATGGAATATAGTAGGGTACAGGGAGTCTAAAGTTGAAGCTGTCACAAAGTTGAGGGACACTCTCAAATCCCAACCACAATGTTACTTCTCCAGTGATGTTTGACTAATAAACAAATAAAGTAACAGCAAATAACTTAACCCAGTGGATGACAAGATGACCCACAAGTTCAAACCCTTCACGCTCAGCTCTACGGTTAACGAGTAGACTTTACCTTCCAGGAGAGACAAAAGCATGACGACCATATCTTTCTGAAGGTCCAACAACTCCTTGAGGAGGCCAATCTGGCTGGAGTCCTGCAAGACACACAAAGAAATACAGATCTTGCCAAATAAACCTCACACACCCCATAACCAACTCTCTTATTTACACCAATAGTCCAATCATGAAGAAGACATACCTTGCATAGGTAACTACCAGGCCAGAAAAGTATCCAGTAACCTAGTATTTTGCATCCTCAATGTTTTAAAATCTTTCGACATATGTGTTTGATGCTTTGGCAGTATTGCTATAGAACTAATGACCTGTGTTCAAGGCTGTGGATTCAGATTGCATCTTGATCAGCCAGAATGTTATAATAGAAACTAGGACCATTTCTCTCACAAGTATCGAACGTGAAATGTATTTCCTGTAAGTGTCTCTGACAGACAGATTTTCCCATTTTAATTGTTGAATATAATATTTATTTATTTTTAGAATGAATATTAGCACAGGTTTAACAATAGGTGAATATATGCTCTAAATGAAGTTGTAGGTTTATGGAATAACCTTCTAGCAATGGTGTTGGCATCTAACCTATAGGGAAAATGTGTTTTCAGGGTGCGAATAGACTGATTGGCTTTTTGCCACACGTTTTTATGTTTCACTGGATCAATTTTGACAGACTTTGTAATATTTTAACTAGATGTGGATACTCTCTGCCCCCACAATAGTTCAGAGGCCCCCCAGTATCTCTTGCGAAGACTTGTCGATCTCTTTATTAAGCTAATCAGTGCATATAATTTCAGAAACATATGGTGAGCACTGATCTACCCCACAAGCTGGCTTTTTGATTATCTGTCCATATTGAGAGCTATCAATAAAGTCAGTTTCCGACATAACTCCAGGTATCTTACCTCTGGATAGAAGCGACTCCAGAAATTATCCTTGTATGCATTTTAAAAAGAAACATATTCCAATTTTACTTAATGTACTCATTTAATAATGTTAATACCTTCGTCTATGAAGATACTTATCCAGATAATATCAATACCTCTGTCCATTAAGATATCTATCCAGATAATGTCAATACCTTCGTCCACTAAGATACCTAGCCTGATAATGTCACTACCTTCATCCACCAAGATACCTATCCAGATAATGTCAATACCTCCATCCGCTAAGATACCTATCCAAATAATGTCAATACCTCCGTCCACTAAGATACCTATCCAAATAATGTCAATACCTCCGTCCACTAAGATACCTATCCAAATAATGTCAATACCTCCGTCCGCTAAGATACCTATCCAAATAATGTCAATACCTCCGTCCGCTAAGATACCTATCCAAATAATGTCAATACCTCCGTCCGCTAAGATACCTATCCAAATAATGTCAATACCTCCGTCCACTAAGATACCTATCCAAATAATGTCAATACCTCCATCCGCTAAGATACCTATCCAAATAATGTCAATACCTCCGTCCACTAAGATGCCTATCCAAATAATGTCAATACCTCCGTCCGCTAAGATACCTATCCAGATAATGTCAATACCTCCGTCCGCTAAGATACCTATCCAAATAATGTCAATACCTCTGTCCGCTAAGATACCTATCCAAATAATGTCAATACCTCCGTCCACTAAGATACCTATCCAGATAATGTCAATACCTCCGTCCGCTAAGATACCTATCCAGATAATGTCAATACCTCCGTCCGCTAAGATACCTATCCAAATAATGTCAATACCTCTGTCCGCTAAGATACCTATCCAAATAATGTCAATACCTCCGTCCACTAAGATACCTATCCAGATAATGTCAATACCTCCGTCTGCTAAGATACCTATCTAAGTAATGTCAATAGCTCCGTACACTAAGATGCCTATCCAAATAATGTCAATACCTCCGTCCACTAAGATACCTATCCAAATAATGTCAATACCTCCGTCCGCTAAGATACCTATCCAAATAATGTCAATACCTCCGTCCGCTAAGATACCTATCCAAATAATGTCAATACCTCCGTCCGCTAAGATACCTATCCAAATAATGTCAATACCTCCGTCCACTAAGATACCTATCCAAATAATGTCAATACCTCCGTCCGCTAAGATACCTATCCAAATAATGTCAATACCTCCGTCCGCTAAGATACCTATCCAAATAATGTCAATACCTCCGTCCGCTAAGATACCTATCCAAATAATGTCAATACCTCCGTCCACTAAGATACCTATCCAAATAATGTCAATACCTCCATCCGCTAAGATACCTATCCAAATAATGTCAATACCTCCGTCCACTAAGATGCCTATCCAAATAATGTCAATACCTCCGTCCGCTAAGATACCTATCCAGATAATGTCAATACCTCCGTCCACTAAGATACCTATCCAGATAATGTCAATACTTCCGTCTGCTAAGATACCTATCCAGATAATGTCAATACCTCCGTCCGCTAAGATACCTATCCAAATAATGTCAATACCTCCGTCCGCTAAGATACCTATCCAAATAATGTCAATACCTCCGTCCGCTAAGATACCTATCCAAATAATGTCAATACCTCGGTCCGCTAAGATACCTATTCAAATAATGTCAGTACTCCCATCAACCAATACCTATCTAAATAAGGTCAGTACTCCCATCCACTCAAATACCTATCCAAATAATTTGAGTATCTACTTATATACCCGTCCAAATGATGTCAGTACTCCCTTCGTTCAGAAGATCTGGTCGCCAACTCCCAACAAATACCCTTACATTTTTTTCTGCTGCAAGAATGGAAGAAAGACTGAAGGCAAACCAGCAATGAAAGGGTTAGGGACAGAGGGGTAATTAGGCGGTTTAACATGTCCCCTCTCCTGGAAGGGTAGATGCTGCATGAAACAGACAGGCAGGTATCATTATGAGGGGAGGAGAAGGAGGGAGATATGCGTAATAGTTTGTGTGTGACATGTATTCACCATCTCTTAGCATGGACGTCATCAATGAATCTGTCTGTATGTCGGCATGAGTGAGGGAGGGTACAGGCTGATGGCACCTCTGCATAGACAGGATTCTGGGGTCCCAGTTTCAGAACATCATGGTCACCCCAACCTCAGACTCCATCAGAGCCACCTCAGTCTGAGAGTGAGCAGGAAAGTGGGTTTTATTGTATCACTGTGTAAAACACTCGCACCCTATGATGTTACCCACAGGGTGCGGGGATACGCTCGGTCTCACCTCTTCCCTCCTCCCCCCTGGGACCGACAAATGTCAAGATGAGCCAAAGATGCAGAATTCACAAGAAAAGCGATGAAATAAACCCTCCAACTCCATCTCAGCACCCACTGACCCCCCAGCTCACCAACATAAGAGGCTGAACCCACAAAACTCACTGTCACACGGCTGCTGACAGTCAGGGAAATTGGGATTGCAGGAGAACAAACTAATACAATGCTAATGACAGTGTGTGAGAGAGAGAGAGAGAGAGGTAGGCATAGAGAGAAAAAGGGAGAGAGAGAAAAAGGGAGGGAGAGAGACAGAGACAGAGTGAAAGAGAGAGGGGAGACGGGGGGAGTGAGAGGTAGACATAGTGGGGGGAGACAGAGAGAGACAGAGGAAGAGGGAGAGAGAGAAAGAAGGAGAGAGAGAGGGACTGAGAGAAGGAGGTAGAGGAAGGGGGGAGACAGAGAGAGATGGGCGAGATTGAGAAATAGAGAGAGGGAGAGGGGCGAGTGAAAAGAGGAATAGAGAGATATGAGAGAAAGACGGGGAGAAAGAAGGAGGAAGAGAGAGAGACTGGGAGGGGAAAGAGAGAGAGAATGGTGGGGAGAGAGACAGTGCAAGAGGGGGAGAAAGACAATGTGGGGGGGAAGATCACTAGATTTTTAGTGTGGGGAGAGACAGTGTGAGAGGGGGAAGAGAGACAGTGTGAGGGGGGAGAAATCACTAGATATTGAGTGCAGGGAGACAGTGAAAATAAGAGATAACATGAAAGAAACATACTAATAGCAAGGTATAAGTGGGGACGATGTAGAGTAAGAGGCAGAGTTGGGGGACAGATAACGAGAGGCAGACGGCAGGGAATGGGGACGCACTTATAGCTAACACAGTTTGAAGAAACGCAGCCGTGCCACAATAAATATTCTTACGCCATTTTGAAGTCCTCCGTTTTGGGGCATCTGTTACATATCAGAATAAAAGTGTTATTCAGAATCACTCAACACTGAAATCAGACTCATCAGCCTGCAAAGCCTTGTATTTCACACTGCACAGGAGTGTGAGCGAGCACTCACACCAAGCACAAGGTTCCTACATTCTACTGGAGTGTGAGTGAGTACTCACAACAAGCACCAGTCTCATACATTCCACAGGAGTGTGAGGGAACACTCACTCCAAGCCTGAATCTCACCCATTGCACAGGAATATGACACTCATATACTTAAAGCAACTTCTAGGTAAGCCAAGTGAGCACTCACTCACTCATCCCACGTGGGAGTGTCATGGAATATACAAACAGCAATGTGTGTGTAGTGTGAGAGAGCACTCCAATATTCAATATTAATCAAGTAAGCGAAGTAATAATTCACAGAGATCAGAGCGGGCTTCAGAATTGCAATATTTTTAAATGGTTTGACATTTAATGGTTTCCACAAAGTGCCTGCGGACAGCCCCGCTCACAGCTTTATCCGGGGCAGACGCTCTCCAATATAGGCATATCAATCCTATGGCTGGACGGGCTACCTAAATCATCCAGCCTTGTCTGAGGAACAGTGAGGCCTGGTCATAGTGGTCCAGGGGACCACAGCTTTATTTATTTGTAACCAAAGTATTCATTATTTTGTTTGGTAATTACTTATGGCCTTTTGGGGGTATTTCGAGCCAAACTAGAGAATTTCAAAGAAGCTTGAATTCAGGGCAAATTCTGGGCTAATTTGGAGGTGATAAATGGTGAATGATTTCCTCTGTTCCTTTTAGTTTGGACCTTAGTGACTGGCCCAATGCACATACAGTAAATATGTGAAAATGAAATTGGAGTCTGAGTGACTCACGTCTTCACTCAGATATTGCAAATTGGCCAACTGAGGAAATCGTATGGCATCAAGATGGAGTACTTGTATTGACAAAATAATACTTCCTCAGGATGTTCAGAACATCTAAAGTATATCACAGAGCTCCACAGCAATAAAACTCCCAGTAATACGCAGTGTATGAGTGTATCACAGAGCTCCACAGCAATAAAACTCCCAGTAATACGCAGTGTATGAGTGTATCACAGAGCTCCACAACAATAAAACTCACAGCAATATGCAGTGTATGAGTGCATCACAGAGCTCCACAGCAATAAAATTCACAGTAATGTGTAGTGTATGAGTGTATCATAGAGCTCCACAGCAATAAAACTCACAGTAATATGCAATGTATGAGTGTATCACAGAGCTCCACAGCAATAAAACTCACAGTAATGCACAATGTGTATGAGTGTATCACAGAGCTCCACAGCAATGAGGTTATAATAATCTACACTAAAACTATAGTAAGTATCCTCGTAGATCCCCTTCCACTAATAATACACTGTATTAGGCTTGTTCTTGATCAGATTTGCAGTTACACACAGCTATTAGCAGATTGTATAGTCACACGGAGTCTAGGTAATAATACACCCCAAAGCCAACTTCCAGTTAAACAATCCATCTGTGTATTAAAGCGTACTAAACCAGTGAGTGTACACAGTGAGGAAGGAGCGAGTGTGCAGTTAACTAGAAAACATTCACACAAACATCTGAGTTTTGGAAATTGCACCTAGCGATATGTGTGATAAAAGAGTGGGAGTATACCCATGTGCCACAGGAGCTGGGAGTACACAGCGAGACACAGGAGCTGGCTACGTGACAAAGGGTTGGGAGTATACTATGTGACATGTGGGTTGGGAGGATACCATGTGTACGGGAGCCATGTGCCACGGGGGCTGGGAGGATACCATGTGTACGGGAGGGCCATGTGCCACGGGGGCTGGGAGGATACCATGTGTACGGGAGGGCCATGTGCCACGGGGGCTGGGAGGATACCATGTGTACGGGAGCCATGTGCCACGGGGGCTGGGAGGATACCATGTGTACGGGAGCCATGTGCCACGGGGGCTGGGAGGATACCATGTGTACGGGAGCCATGTGCCACGGGGGCTGGGAGGATACCATGTGTACGGAAGCTGGCCATGTGCCATGGGGGCTGGGAGGATACCATGTGTACGGGAGGGCCATGTGCCACGGGGGCTGGGAGGATACCATGTGTACGGGAGGGCCATGTGCCACGGGGGCTGGGAGGATACCATGTGTACGGGAGGGCCATGTGCCACGGGGGCTGGGAGGATACCCTGTGTACGGGAGCCATGTGCCACGGGGGCTGGGAGGATACCCTGTGTACGGGAGCCATGTGCCACGGGGGCTGGGAGGATACCCTGTGTACGGGAGCCATGTGCCATGGAAGGCTGAATGTGCCAGTGGGGCTAGGACAATACCACATGCTATTGGGGCTAGGAAAATATTACATGCTATGGGGGTTAGGAGAATACCATGTGCCACAGGGTCTGGGCATATACCACATGCCTTGGGGGCAAGGAGAATACCACATGCTATGGGGGGCTGGGCATATACCATGTGCCACGGAGGCTAGGAGAATACCACATGCCATGGGGGCTGGGAGAATACCACATGCCATGCATAGAGCAGTATATCGGGAATGTATTGAGTATATTGGGAAAATAATGAAAGTTTATCAGGAATATAACAAGAGTATATATATTTATTGAGGATATTAGGAAGAGTACATAAGGAATCTATGGCCATGTGCGTGCGAGGTGGGCAGAATATTCTGACTTGAGGGAAAATAAACTAATTTCAGGGAACAATCAAAGCAAGTAATACGAAGATTCACTCCAACAAGGCCGGAAAACACTTTCTGTGTCCAATCAATAGCAATAATGTCCACAGCACTCAGCAGAAAAGGGAGAGTGGCATGCTAATATAAGGAGGGCCTCACTAGGCACCTAGCTGTCCTGGTCCCCCAGAAACCTCCATTCACAGTGGATTGAAACCCCTAGCATGGTCTGGCTCTCAATCTGACCTCCCGCAGAATTACCACAGACCCAGCTTGTGCCACATGCATCTCTCACGGGCATGGTATCTGTCTATAAATCTGGGAAGTGCTTACCTGGGCCAGTTTCATTATCATGTGAGCAAAGACGTGTAAAAACCCAACTACAGCGTCCCACAAACGGCTGTGCGCCAAACTCTGTTGGTTTCCTGTGCAGGGACCCTAGAGCAGAGAGAAGTACAAAATTACATAAAAGACTTAGAGAGGGTGGATTCTGGGAGGGCAGTCAATAATATATACAGGCTAAAAAAAGGTAAACTGACAGTCAATCTAAATTATGGAAATAGGCAGAGAACATACACCCAGACTTAAAGAAAAGAGATTTCACCTACAGCAGCTGAAAGCATTCGTTTTTGTTTTGTTTTATATTTCTTTATTGAAAATGTTCTCATAATTTTTTCATACATAACATTTAAGACAGACAGAAAATAGACAAACAATTGATTATCTTATATTTGGGCACCTAGAATGTAGATATATATATATATATATATATATATATATATATATATATAGTTACATGCCCAAATAGTAATAGTAATTTTAACTAAGAATGTATAGATAACAAATACAACACATAAAACAAAACAGACATTAAAAATGTACTAATATATATTTGTTTAGTGCCAAGGGAGAGAGGAGACCTATTCCAGAAATCAGCCAAGAGAGGGGAAAGGGAAGGAAGGAGAAAGGAGAGAGAAACAAATAAGATTAAGTTTGCCCGCCCGTGTCAATATGCATACGCAGACCCTAATATGTGCATGCGACTACCCACTGACATAAATGCCCATCTCTAAACCCCACCCTCCCACATCCATCCCCTAAATAAGATAATAATTCATCCATCCCCTAAATAATTTATTGACGTCTCAAGGGCTCAACAAAGTTCATAAACTTTTCAGATGGACGGATGTCATTTATACCTCTACATGCAACAATATTTCAAATTCAATAAGTCCTTCCATCATCTATGTTACAAAAGCGTTATTACTCTTCTCACAACATCTGTCCCATAAGGATGTATTTTTGTCTATATTTTTATTATTTGCTGTCAATAAATGTTCCATTCTGACTTGAAAAGTGAGTTGATTTTTCACAAACGACCAAGGAATTATATTTTCTACCTTCCAGTGTCTTGCATTACAATTTTGGTGGCCAAAGACGAATAAATGAATAGAAATTCGTCAGAAAGACGAATAAATGAATAGAAATTTCCTCTTCATTCGTTCGTTTTGTTTATTACAAGGAGGGAGATCCCTCCTTGTAATATGTAAAAATAGAAGCAGCAGAAAGCAGTGCTCCCCGCCACTTCCTAAGCCGCCCATGTCCTCCCTCACTCTATGGGCGTTAATATGACCCCCATAATATCATAAGGGAGATTAATATCTCCCGAATGCCCCTATTCGCTATGCTGCGAGTAGGGGCATGTCTACTAAACAGTGAGCAGCCAGTGGCTGCTCACTGTTATAAAAAAAACTTTTATAGGCCCCATAGTGGGGTATCTATTAACTAGCGGGGGGGGGACATAGTTCCCAATTGGACCTAACGTGTTCAAACTGGTTCAATCTGAAAAACGGAACCAGACAGGAATGCCCGTTATCTCCCATCCTCTACATACTAACTATAGAAATACTGGCTAATAGAATTAGACAGAGCATGGAGATAAGAGGTTATCTAACAAAAAAAATGAACTAAAGCTGTCACTCTATGCTGATGACACCATTTTGTATCCAACAAATCCCTCAACTTCTGTACGAAATGTTATGGTCAGAAATAGAATTATATAGTACAGTTTCAAACTAGAAACTCAATAAAACAAAATCAAACGTATTATACATTAATATATCTAAAAAGGACATAGTTACTTATCAAGAAAATTATGGTTTTATGTACGCAAAAGCATTTATATATTTGGGAAATAAAATTTGTATGAATATAAATAGTATTATGCAAATAAATTTATAGACCTCTTAAAAGAACAAAAACCTAAAAGAATGGAGGAAACTAGAAATATCCTGGGGAGGAAGAATAAATATTCTGAAATCATATGTTCTCCCAAAATAGAAATACTTGTCTAGGATGCTCCCTTTAGCTATTCCTATGCCTTGGTTAACAATGGTAAGAACTGCCTTCTCTAATTTTGTGTGGAAAGGAAAAAAAAACAGGATTAAAAACTCATTGATATCTAGAGGAAGTAAAAATGGGGGACTTGGATATCCAAATATAACAAAATATTATGAGGCTGGCATAATTCTGCATGTAATGACATGTCAGTTAGAGCAAAATACAGGTTCATTAGTATGGCAACCAGATGGATGTAAACTGATCAACATGTACGTCTGTGCACCTTTTTTCTGTACAATTGCTTATGCTAAGTTTAGTCTATTTTTTTTTTATTTTTTTTATGTATTGATGTTGTTTGTCATTTGATATTGGAGAAAAATGTAATAAAAAGAGGATGAAAAAAAAAGAAAGAATTTCAGAAATCTTGCATTTTTTCACCTTTTTTCCCGAACAGCAGCATAAAAATTGAAAATGTGGAAAAGTTCAACCATGATGTATTTTTTTTAATTACCTGGATATATTCAGTCAGACTGTTGAAAACTTGCTTTGCCACTGACATCGCTTTGGAGAAATTTCTCTTCCCTTGTTCATCGATAACATCTTTCCCAGAATAATACCAGTAAAAATCGCTAATAGATTCCTGGAAAGTAGGAGAACAAAATGGTAGAAAAAAAGTCAACCATTTCTGGTCAATTCTCAGACGGGAAGCTCAGAGCAAGAACTTAATCTCTTCACTCCTATCTTACCTGCAGACGTAGGAGATAGTCCACAGTGCAGATGATAATGTTGATTGTTGTGGTGTTTCCGGTCTGTGTACGCAGATAATTCTGAAAATCTGCCCAGATAGAAAGATATAAACAAGTTAAAGTTAGTAGTGGACTATCATGGACTGATACAAACATGTTCATTAGAAAGGAGATTTTGCCTACAGGAGAAAAATTTATTATTTACTGTATGTACAATAAATGCATTGAATTCTCTGCTGAGAGATGGTATTCTATCAAATTTGTCTTTAAAAATAGTCCATAAGTTTTTACTGGCAAAGAAGGAAATTGAGGGCTATAAAGATTAGCGTGTAGGTGATCTTCTGGTTCAGTTAACGTTTTGTGAAATTATCGGAAATATCTCCGAATGGCCAACTGAAGTTAAAAGGCTGCATTCTAGAACCTATTATTTGTTTACTAAATGTGGTAAGAGTGTGGAGACATAGATAAGATCATACCGTTATTGTGGCCCTCACAGAGAAGTTGGAGGAAGCGGAAGAGGTCCTGGGTGAACTGATCATCAGCCATGACCTTTTCTCCTGGTAACGGGACAAGAAAAAACGGTGGTTAGAATTGGAAGATTGAGGGAATATGGGAAAAAGAGGCAGAGAGAAGAGAAAGAAAATTGTATAGAGTGACATGTATAAAAAGAGAGACATTTTGGAGAAGGAAAATGGACAGGGGAGATAAAGAGAGAGAGAGAAAGAGACAGTCAGAGAAAAAGATAAAGACATTTAGAAGAGAGAGAAAGGTGGCATGGAGAAGGACAATGAGATAGAGAATGAGAGAGAGAGAGAGAGAGAGAGAGAGAAAGGGGAAGGCAAGACACAGACGTAGGAGAAAGATAGAAAAAGACAGAGAAAGGAGGATGGGGCAAGATGTATAAGTGAAGACACTATAAGAATAAACTCGAGAAACGCTCTGTGCTATTTCTACAGTAATCGTGTGCATACACATACTTGAGTAATTGATACTAGTGACTTTCACAAAAAAAGTTTTAAAAAAATTTAAATCAAAAAGTTTCTATATGGAGATGGTTTCATGCGGATAATGTGAGATTCGAGCACAGCAAAATCATCTAATCACCTACACATATCTCTACACTTCAATAAGTTACTACTGAGAGCTCTTTAGTTTTGGATCAGATATTGCTCATTTATACATCTCCCCCCATGCCAGTGTGTGAGAAGGAGAGAATGAGAGTTGGTTGGAAGATAAAGATCGAAAAAAAGACAGGAAGAGGCGTCTTGCCAGCAGCAGTGAGGTGTATTAGTGCCCCAGCTCCATATGAGTCACTCAGAGAGGAAAAATGTTATTTGAAAAAAATCCAACACACGGCACACCAGCTATAAAAAGGATCATGCGTTTACAGGGTCAAGGGTGGACAATGGCAGGTGTACGGGACGTACCTTAATACACACTAAACATGAACTAACATGTTCTAATTAAATACAACTACTGGGAAAATGATTCTTTACATTCTATATGACCAGAATAACCATTTTCACATAGATTCCATCTCTAGTGAGCCAAAATTATTTATACGTCTATATGGAACCATTTCATCACAGCTCAACTCAGATCTTCCTGTTTGAAGGCTTGGCAGCCATTTTGAACTAGGCTACGGTTATCTCAGAAACCACCCAGACTACAGGGAAAACGAATGAGCTCACAGGCGCACTGTCAGTAAACTCTCTAAGACATGGACTTACAGGGAAGTGCCCGTTTCTGAAAAAAAAAAGACTATACTATTAATATATTTTTGTTGCAAACAATATGGACCAAATCATATCTTTTCATTAGTCTACGGAAAGATGACTGAAGTTCTTTGTCTGCAGAACAGAGATAATCTGCCTTATTTATATCCATGTGGCAATATGGCTCCCTGGTACATCTGCGATTTTATAGGAAGTTAGTTTAAAGGATTATGTGAAAAATAGTAATGATGAAATGAGCTGAGCTGGCTCACCCCCTATTTTCAATAAATAATGAAAAAATAAAATCAAATAGGAAAATAAATATATACTATGTCAAAATTTGAACAGCAGCTGCCACTAGTTTTATGTGTCCTCCTGGGATCTGCTCTATAGAACTGAATACAATACTCTAGATCTTACCGGGATCTATAAAGTAATATCACTACCTCTCTATGTCCTGGGACATGCTCTATAGAACTGAACACAATACTCTAGGTGAAATCTTACCGGGATCTATAAAGTACTATCACTACCTCCCTATGTCCTCCTGGGATCTGCTCTATAGAACTGAACACAATACTCTAGGTGAGATCTTACCGGGGATCTATAAAGTACTATCACTACCTCTCTATGTCCTGAGATCTGCTCTATAGAACTGAACACAATACTCTAGGTGAGATCTTACCGGGGATCTATAAAGTACTATCACTACCTCTATATGTCCTCCTGGGATCTGCTCTATAGAACTAAACACAATACTCTAGATGAGATCTTACTGGAGATCTATAAAGTACTATCACTAACTCTCTATGTCCTCCTGGGATCTGCTCTATAGAACTGAACACAATACTCTAGGTGAGATCTTACTGGGGATCTATAAAGTACTATCACTACCTCTATATGTCCTCCTGGGATCTGCTCTACAGAACTGAACACAATACTCTAGGTGAGATCTTACCGGGGATCTATAAAGTACTATCACTACCTCTCTATGTCCTCCTGGGATCTGCTCTACAGAACTGAACACAATACTCTAGGTGAGATCTTACTGGGGATCTATAAAGTATTATCACTACCTCTCTATGTCCTGGGATCTGCTCTATAGAACTGAACTGAATAGGTGAGATCTTACCTGGATCTATAAAGTACTATCACTACCTCTCTATGTCCTCCTGGGATCTGCTCTATAGAACTGAACACAATACTCTAGGTGAGATCTTACCGGGATCTATAAAGTACTATCACTACCTCTCTATGTTAATCAGGATATACATCCCTTGCTGTCCTGTTGGTGGGAGTAAGCAGCTCAGGGTGGAAAGGTACAGGGATAGAGATTTGTTAGTAGAAGCGTAGTGAGGGAGTTTTATATGAACATTTACCCTGCTCACGGTTGATGACTGGGAACCAAGGAGGTCAGGGAATGAGAGAGAAGCAGGCAGGAAAAGGAAGGGGGCACAACCACATGTCAGGGAAAAGGAAGGAAAATGTGATCATCATTATTTCAAACACATTAATTGGATGATGGTAAAAACAAAACAACAATCCCATTCTAAACCCCACAAACAAACAGAAAGAAAGAGAACGAGAGAGAAAGAGAAGAATGAATGGTACCTGATCAATAATCATTTGTAGGTTTGCAAGCCAATATGATCAATTCAAAATGTACATCATTAAGTCCTGAATTGCCAGAGGGAGAAACCACAAATTGCCCCTGGCACTCCATGGGTTAACATGGAATTAGTGACATTTTGTGAATCCACCCAAAACACGGGACAGGACAAAAGGTGCTACCGATAGGACATCTATTTACAGGTCTCAGAAATGGAAATAAATGGTTCTCGCACCAATTTGCGGAATACTCAACATGTCACACGGTATATATCTAGTATTGGTTAGCACCAGAGGAAAGGCAATCAGTGTGCCAAACCTGGGGTTAAACTCACTTGTCCCGTCTTCTGTTACCATTCCCAGTCCCTCTGCCTTATTCTGACGTTCAAATGCATTCAGGTCCAGCACACTGCGGAGAGGAGAAAACAAAACAAATGGGTTTGTGGAATCATAAGAAGATAAAACTCTTATAAGTCTCATAAGGACCCTGAAGGACTTACCATAAATGATGGGCTTACTGAAATGTGGTGGTCACTCAAGATGAGCACACGACAAAGCATAACCACTATCTACTAACCAATTTACCAATACTACAAGCATGACACATTTGTTTAGCTTAAAACAAATCCTTCCAGTATTTATCCCAACAAGAATAAATTGGATATTTTGAATGCAGACGAAATCTAATGACACTAATGAATGTACCCAAGATATTCGTTCAAGAGACAGATAGGAACATGTGTGTTTAGCTGATCCAATATGTTAAGCATGAAAACACCTTCTCAAAACTAGAAGCTCCTCACCTGCAGGTTTGCATCAAGGCCTGCACGCTCTGGAAAAATCCCACTTCCCGTTTGTCCTTCAGGTAATCCAGCATTTTCTGCAGAAAGTAGAAGGTAGATAGAAACGCAAAGAGAATGATACAAATCCACTACAGGAAATTAATTCCCAAAAGAAAATGAATTAAACCCAAACTTTGAGTCGTCTTTAAAGAATAAATATCTCCAACAACATTCACCTGAGAGATGCCAATCAGTAAGGACTGCATTATACAGTGTACCCCAAAACAGGGCAAGAAGATCAATGTAAACAGTCCACTGGGGCCATATTATGAACCAGTTAAATAAAGTTTACCCAGAATTGTGGCAGCTGATTGTCTGCTGTATATCTGATGTTCTTTTCAAAACATAGTCTATTTTTACACAACCTGGTTATAAGCTTCTTCTGGAAATAGTCTAACGGTATACCACCAGGTTCTAATCTTCCCCGGAACATACTCTAAATGTATACCACCAGCTTCTAAGGTTCCTCGGGACAATGTCTACCTTTATACCACCAAGTTAAAACTGCAAAGCAAAATCCGAGTTAAATAAAAATAATAATAAAAATTAAAAAAAAAAAGAACATTCAATGATAAAATAGTTAATATGTGGTTAGGCTGCTTGTGGATCCAAGTAGAAATCTGGCTTCCAGTATGGGGTCGAGATTGAATTTTTGTTTTATTGCTGCCAAATTGTAATTCACATCAAGCCTTCTTCACTTTTGTTTTGATTGTAGGCAGTAATATGAATAGGTAAAAGACTGAACCTGAAGGTCTTGTGTCATAACTTGTGTAAAGCACAGAGCATACCGTTGTGGAGGACCCAGCCTTACCTGCTGAACCTCACAGTTTCCACCATTGAGTATGGAGATGCCCAGTTTGAGTGTGGAGGAGACCATAGCCCCCGGTTCTCCTGAAAAGGAAAAAAAAAAAAAATTCATGTCAAAAAAATTCCAAGCAAAATCATACCAAACAAACGGCTCTTCCAGGGTTATGGCCCTCACCTTTACAAGCACTAATCATCTGTAGGACCATCTCGGCTGCTCCACGATTGTGCAAACGTGACTGCTGGTATAAAAGTTTCTGCTTCTCCATCTCTTTTTCCTGTAGGTTTGGATAGAATGTGGACAAGTGAAGGAGAAGTGTGGAAAAGACTTGAGTAGAGTAACACAAACGAGAAGTGTGCAAGAGGAGATTAGTGTAACAAAGGAGAAAAGTATAGAGAAAGGGAAGAGTATGGTGAAAGGGAAGAGTATGGTGAAAGGGAAGAGTATGGTGAAAGATTAATACGGTGAAAGGGAAGAGTATAGTGAAAGGGAAGAGTATGGTGAAAGGGAAGAGTATGGTGAAAGATTAATACGGTGAAAGGGAAGAGTATAGTGAAAGGGAAGAGTAAGGTGAAAAGGAAGAGTATGGTGAAAGATTAATACGGTGAAAGGGAAGAGTGTGGTGAAAGAGAAGAGTATGGTGAAAGGGAAGAGTGTGGTGAAAGGGAAGAGTGTGGTGAAAGGGAAGAGTGTGGTGAAAGGGAAGAGTGTGGTGAAAGGGAAGAGTATGGTGAAAGGGAAAAATATGGTGAAAGGGAAGAGTATGGTGAAAGATATTAATATAGTGAAAGATATTATGGTGAAAGGGAAGAGTATGGTGAAAGAGAAGAGTATGGTGAAAGGGAAGAGTGCGGTGAAAGGGAAGAGTGCGGTGAAAGGGAAGAGTATGGTGAAAGGGAAGAGTGCGGTGAAAGGGAAGAGTGCGGTGAAAGGGAAGAGTGCGGTGAAAAGGAAGAGTATGGTGAAAGAGAAGAGTATGGTGAAAGGGAAGAGTGCGGTGAAAGGGAAGAGTGCGGTGAAAGGGAAGAGTATGGTGAAAGGGAAGAATATGGTGAGAGATTGGTATGGTGAAAGAAAATAGTATGGTGAAAGGGAAGAGTATGGTGAAAGGGAAGAATATGGTGAGAGATTGGTATGGTGAAAGGGAAGAGTATGGTAAAAGATATTAATATGGTGAAAGGGAAGAGTATAGTGAAATATTAATATGGTGAAAGGGAAGAGTATAGTGAAATATTAATATGTGAAAGGGAAGAGTATAGTGAAATATTAATATGGTGAAAGGGAAGAGTATGGTGAAACATTAATACAGTGAAAGGGAAGAGGGGACTGCGGTAAAGGAGGGTGGGGGGCAAATTGCCATTGGGGATAAACGTGAATTCAGCCGGGAGAGACCAGATTAATGACTAAACATACAAGCAAGCTAATACAAGCTAGGTGTTGGGGAGTAAAACAGGGAGAATAATGATAAATCTGGACAAGAAAATACTTCAAAAGTAAGTTCAGATTCTGCTTCCTCGGCTGGAGATTCCTCTCCTTCTTCTTCCATGTGACAGCTCTAAGGGGTAACAATAGAGAAGAGGTTAAGATTAGGGAAAGGAGGGGAATGCCTGACTTTGGGTGAAGTGGTGGGAAGCCAGTGCAGGTAAAGGTATTATAGAGAAGCATTTTTATACATTACAAAGTATTCCCTGATATATTATTACAGCGTATTGTATTATTACAGCTTATTGTATTATTACAGCTCATTGTATTGTAGTATATTAATACTATAGTAAAAGCAAAAATGAACTTTTTCTCTAGAAATTTTTGATAGAGAATAAAAATGGCCATTGGTCAAATAGCCTGCTTATATGTATTGTAACGGCCTTATAGAAATTACATTCTGTACAGCTTGCTGAAAATATCAACAGAATGTAAAGAATGACTGCATTTGAGCAGAATACCCACATAGAGTTAAATTATAGCAATCTTTATCAGTCTCCCCCTGCCTGACTGTAGGAATTGTATGATCCATTGAAATTTCCTTTACGTTTGGAAGGAAGGGGCGAGCTGACATTTACAGCCCATTTGTAGACGTTAAAAGGAAAGAGTTCTTGGCAGAGAATGGTGTTCTTCTACAGGACGGACGGTAGTCATTCCTGCGGTGTTAATAATGGAGAGGGAGGCTTTATAGATTAGGTTTTGTTCTGCAATATATACGAAAGCAAAAATGTTTCTGCTCTGTTCCAGAACGTCAAGGGGTTTATTTAGATTCGGGACGGCTCCACCCATGGAGAGATGGTCATAGTGATCTCTGCTCTCATAGAGAAGCACAGTGAAGCCAGAATTGAATCCATTGCTTCACTATGAGAAGCATTAACCCATTCACTATGAAATCATTTTGGTTTGAAAACATAATATCATTACATTTATTTGAAACATGGAATGCAAAACTAGCACTTAGAATATAATAAAAGGGGGGCGGGGCCTAACCGCAGAGCTGTGCAGACGCTCATCTCAGCAGCTCCTACTAAACTAAACCCCCAACCAACTCCCGGGCAAAGCAATGGCCCAGTACCGGCTCCGTGGAGGCAAAAAGCTACCGTCCCTGCAACCTCCAAGATGGCGGATGCCTCTCGCACCGCTGTCACTTCCAACACATGGCGGGAAACCAAGAAGCGACTGAACAGCATATTCAATGCTTTCTGGGAGTCTCTAGAAGCCCGCATGAGGGGCTCAGAGCCTGAAGAGATCCCCCAGACTTTGCCACAGGGTACCCCACAAGACGCCAGACCGGGAAAAATAGCAGCGCAACCCCAACGGCAGAAGCAGCAAAAGGGCACTAACCTTAACCGGCAGGGGCAGAGGCAGGACACACAACCCAAAAAAGCGGATGATGGAAGGCGGCGGGTGGTCAAAAACCGGCATCTCCCAGGCAAGGCGGGGAAGCAGAGGGGACCGCCGAAGACAAGCACCAGACCACCCCAAACAAAGCAGGTGAAGCTACACTCAGCACCCACAGCAACTCAGAACAGCCCAGAGGATCTCGGCACCCGCACGCCTTGGAGATCGCACCAGCTGCACCACCTACAGCAGGGGGTACTCACCCAGCCCCGTCAAGGCTTCGGCTGACCCCAAACGGACTGAGACTCTAATCCAGGCATAGTATCGTCATACACCAGTCTCTTTGCCCCACTGGAACTTGACATATCAATTATTTAACTTTTTTACTATGTTCAGTTTTGCTTCTTACAACTCCCATCACTCGCAGCCAACATGGAGGTCTGCATATTAAGCTAAGATGCTAATGTAGCTAGGGGGCTTTACTTTTAACTTTCACTTTTTAAATCAGTATTCTCACCTCATGCTCCACACAGTTAACCCTCTAGCACTGTACTTATCTAGCATGTATACTATTCATAAAATGCGCAGATTAAGCTAACAAGTTCAACTGCAATTCTTGCAATGTTTAAGATGGTGCTTCATAAGCCTAGCAGAAATAACACCCTAATTTTGAGCACAAATGCATGAGCCCAGCTCTCAGACATGCTGGCATCACTGTCTCAGCCACAACCATGCCACTAGTTTATCCAGAATAAATAGCCCTCTATTGCATAGCATGGTATAAAGGCGATGCAGGATTGTCTTGTTGCTCCCAATCCTGATGCAGAGCTAGGTAGCCTAGCCACATGGATGTCTTTGGACGCCATTTACTATATAGCTAACCGTGGCTGCAAACGCCAGCAGATTCCGGGTCCTTAACTAAACGTGTGTCAATAATCTATATTTTCTCTTCACATTAGTTATTTTAACTAAATCTTACTTTGTTGGAATAAATGTTTAGCTAAGCTCACAAATATAAAAAAATTAGCAAATTATCATGCCACTGTCTAACCTATGTGACTCCTGAGATACGCTGTTGTGGCGTCTGTTGATCTGTTTGTAACCTCCCGCACAACAAAAATAAAGAATAAAAAAAAATAAAAAATAAAAGAATATAATAAAAGAGCAAATTTGTAAATGTGAAATTTCTATCACATACATATATCTCTAAAATAAAGGGGTTTAAAAAGAGTTCTAGCAGTCTCTGTAACGCTAATGTAATGCCAAGAGACGCGAGACACACATGGGAGATACCATATACTGCTCCCTTCCCCGGTGTTTACCTTGGCCATGATGTCCGCGTACGCCATGTACAAGTAATCTTCATCCAGTTTACTGCAGAGGGACAAATAGAGGAAGTTTAACGTTTGAAATGTATGGATTTAATATAGACTGAAGCAGTGGTCCTAGGGGTCTCAGGTGAATCTGAACCTTGATCCTTTGTGCTATGTCCCTTGTGTTTGGGTTCTTGGACTCACCTCTTCTCCGTCAGAGCGGTTCTACTGAAGTGCAAGATCAGCTGGTGAAGTGGATCTGGCTTCTTCTCCTCCACTTCCTCCTCCTCCTCTTCAGTCTCCAGTGATTTCTGAGGATTCATAACCGTAAATATCTCAACATTTTCTCTTCTTCAATTGATTATCGTTCATTATATATTTTTTAAATACTTTATTTAAAAAGGGTGACATTGTACAAATAATAAACAAGGAAGTAACAGGACCGGGTTGTCTGATTGACAGGCAGGGGGACGGGGGACGGGGGACGGGGGTGGGGGGGAGAGGTGTAACAAGGTTAATTTATAAAAGTGCCAAATTCTGATAAAATCTGCACTTTCTGTAAATAAATAAAAAAAATTAAAAAGAGGACACACTCCTTATACAAAGTATTTCAGCAAGTGTTCCTTTAACTCCTACAACGTACAATATAAAATCTGCAGGAATGTGCAGAAATCGTTTTAATAAGTATTTATTTGCAATCACTGCCTCATTAAATCTGTTGGGAGGGAGTATCCAAACGCTGAATTATAGTGAACCGAAAACTAATTTGCAAACTTTTAGCTAAAATATCCAGATTGTAACTTGAGCGGAGTTGGAGAATTTTCTCAAATAAGCACTTTTTGCCCAAATGTAGAAACTTAAAGTTTATTTAACTCCAAATTGGTGTTTTAGACCAATACATTGCCAGTTTGACCAATACATTACCGGTACCTGGAATAGTATGGTATTATCATCATTGCCCGCGTTTTATTACTTACAGACAAGTCGTCGATCATTCGGTCTTCAAAATCGTGAGCTTCGCTCATTATCCAGGACTGTTTGTAAGCCTCCAGAAACATGTTGCATGCTCGATTCCTGCAAAACAACACAGGATGGTACACACTAAAACATGCTGTAAGAAGATCAGCATGCTAAGGAGTAGTGAAGAGCTTAAACAGCCTCCCAGCAGAGGCGACCAAACCAATGGCAGAAAAGAAAATGTAATTAAGATAGCACCCCACGGAGACCCAAAGCCCCCAGCTAATGGTTCTCAGATGAGGAAGTTACCTAGGGAGGTTATACAGGGGGGTCATACGGAAACAAGCCACGACTGCACGGCGACGTTGTTTGGAGAGGAGTTTGTGCCAAACAGCCTTTTTGGATTTAAAGGGATGCTCCGTCTGTAATAAAGGAAATGCAGGTGAAATAATCGGCCATTTAGAGGACAGATGAGGTCAGAGGGCGGCACACTGACAAAAAGTACCAACGCACCAGCTCCAGGTGATAGAGGACGGCTGACACCTCCTGCACGCGTTTCACTATCTTCTCAGGGCTGTTGGAATCCTCTGCCTTCCCAGACATCTTGTTGTAAAGAGCCATCTGCCAGCGCATGGACGAATTCTCGCACTGCGGGGGAGGAGTAGGGGGGGGGCAGAAAGAGAAAGTGAGAAACGCAACGGGGGGACATGACGAAGGAACCAGGAAGTGGGTCATTCCATATGAAATCAGAAAATTAAGAGACACTTCTCAACCTCAGATTTTGTAAAAAATTTAAATTTGGTATATATTTTGGTATATATGTAAAAAAAAAAATCTATACACATTTTGTTCCTAATATAGGATGCAATATCTTAAAAATTTTTTTTTTTTTTTAAATCAAAGAACGTGTGGAGGAGGATCTTGTTGATTTGACATGGAATGACCCAAAAATAAGTAATATATACAATGGGTGGAGAACACGCTATCCGAGAAAGATAAAGTAATATTCTATGTGCTAGAACAGTAATATGCAGAAAGGGAAAAACGAGAGCACACAGGCCACGAGAACGACAAGTAATATACACAAAAAGAAGACACAAGCCATGAAAATAATAAATAGATATAAAAGGAAAAGGACACAAACGAAGGGTAATGTAATATAAATAAAGTGTGAGAGTGACACAAAGTAACATATGGGAAGAGAACGAGGAGAAGACAAGAGACACGCACCTTGCCCTGCAGATGGAGATTATTCTGCATATATTCCCTGACCTCTTCGTCTGTATCTTTCTGTTTGGAAGAGAATTACAAGAAAACAGTCAAACTGAGAAGCGGAAACACTACGTTGATTCAACGTTAAACCCACAGAACAAGATGTGTAAAAACACCTATAAAATGCATCAAACAGCCACCAGTCCATTTACAAATATGGCCATGACTTAACATTTATTGCATGAGCTTTTCAAATGATTATATATATTTTGGATACGTTTTTTTTTTAGATCAAACTTTTAAAATAACAAAAATATATCCTATATAAAAAAAATAATAAAAAATATATCCTATATAAAAAATAAATAAAAATTATATCAAAACATTAAAAAATTTCAATCTTTTTCATAACATTAAAGCATTTGAAAAGTTTATCCCAAAAAATTAAATCGAGACCTATGTTAGCGGTCTTACTAAAATAATACTGAAACATGTAGATTTATCCCACCTCCGGAGGCAGCTTAAAGTGCAAACATAACAAGGAACTAGGATTCTCAGATCATTGCTTATGCAACTCCTTACAAATAATGTATTACAAAAGAATCCTGGATGGTAGTCTGGTATAAAAACAATCCTCAGCTCAAAATAGGTATAAAAACAACACTGAGCTGTAGTCCGATATAAAAGCAATAACCTGCTGTAGTCCGATATAAAAGCAATAATCTGCTGTAGTCCGATATAAAAGCAATAATCTGCTGTAGTCCGATATAAAAGCAATAATCTGCTGTAGTCAGGCATACAAGCAATACTCTGCTGTAGTCAGGTATAAAAGTAATTCTCGGTCCTAGTAAACACATTTTACTAATTTCATACATTTTTACAAGATCACAGCTGCGCACAATAAGTGGGTGGGTCGTAGGAGACAGTATTCATTTTTTGAGTCTTCAGTGTCCAGAATCCCCCATAAAGTGTTCAGTAAGTGTTCTGGTTAATATTTGGATTTTAGAGTGACTGACCAGGCACTGGATTAAGGGATTACTATCCATAGGAACCTACCATGGCGTAGCGTGCTTTGGCCACTACAATCAGTTCTTGGTCAGTAGGAGAGCACATGTTTAGCCCAATGGGAAGCATCTTCTTGAGTGTGGCCACGATGAGTGATGTCTGCACAGAGTACCGATCTCCCCTCCTCTTCTTTTTTGTGCGTTCCTGGTCAGACCCACCAGACTGGTAGATTACAGATGGGGAAGAAAAAAGAAAAAAAGAGCAAAAGCGTGAGACCCTAAGCAGTGACACAGTCTAGATGTACAAGGTACGAGAAGCATGCCTCTCTGCAGAGCCACAGATTGTACCACAAATAATGATCTGGTCAACTCCAGAAAAGATCAGCATCCACCCCAGGCACTGGCTCAACCAAAATCCCACTGCAGCCACCAGCCAACTCCAACAAATGCCCCCCTGAAGCCAGTCTCTGCGGAGTGCTCCATCAATCAAACAGAGCCTGCTGGCAGCAAGTTTCCAGCCAAAATCTACTGAGTGCTTCAAAGCAGTCACCCGCGGAGTCACCATATATGTGGATATATAGTATGTAGGCATTACACAAAGCAACACACAGAGATAGAGAAATGGACGCAGTCCCAAAATGACTTCCAGGCACAATATCTGCATTTCACCATCATCGTTAAAATGGCGATGATTTGATTCATGCTTTTTATTTGTACATGTAAACCTTAAAAAATAAAAACAGCAACAATTAATTTTGATCATTTCTAGATTAAACAATTGTAAATGACTCGATTCACCTGTGATTTGCCAGCGACATGTTAATGGTACACTGTGATTCCGCTGATAGATGCGCGAGTTAAAAGATAGCGGTCATTCGTTTTTTGTTTTTAAAAGAATTTAATCTATGTGTCCTTTTACATCATGTATTTTTATATCATGTATTCTGGACTTTATATTGGAGAAAACATTTCATTTTACTGTGAAGCTCGGAATAAGATTCTAGAAACATATGACCATGCAAGATTGCCAAGATTAAACATTATATGCCGATTGACGCTATTTCCAGCAGTATTGCTCAGATCGTAGTGGTTGTCGCAGACAGATTTACAGAGTGAAACAAAACACGATAGCCAAGGACAGACATCACAACCATGAGCAGCACGGCAGAATCCAATCAGAAAACGGTGAGATAGCGGTCTCTTCCGAAGCCATGTGGGGTGGCAGAAACGTAGGCAAGGGACTTACTTGTTCAATATACATTGTTTGAATGTACGTGATCTACGGACACTTGGTTCCAAATAAATACTTTAAAATAAAATGACAATTATCCTTAAAGTGATTGATATGCTCTGTACTATAATATTTCACACTTAAATTATCCAATATTCCTGGACGAGGGGTCTCATCCCATAATACCAGCACATGGTAATTGTATTGTATTCCAGAACCAGTGATCGTCCTCTGCTTAAACCTTATGAATAATATTATGTTCTCGATTCATTTTCTCAGAGGCGTACAGGAGGGAATTGGTGAATCACCTTGTGATGTGTTTAATAATCATATAGCAAGGGTAGTAGATACCTGGAATAGCCTTCCAGTGGGAGCAGTAACAGTGATATAGAAAGGGTAGTAGATACCTGGAATAGCCTTCCAGTGGGAGCAGTAACAGTGATATAGAAAGGGTAGTAGATACTTGGAATAGCCTTCCAGTTGGAACAGTAACAGTGATATAAAAAAGGGTAGTAGATATCTGGAATAGCCTTCCAGTGGGAGCAGTAACAGTGATATAGAAAGGGTAGTAGATACATGGAATAGCCTTCCAGTGGGAGCAGTAACAGTGATATAGAAAGTGTAGTAGATACATGGAATAGCCTTCCAGTGGGAGCAGTAAAGGCCAACAGTGAATATAGAAAGGGTAGTAGATACATGGAGTAGCCTTCCAGTGGGAGCAGTAAAGGCTAACAGTGATATAGAAAGGGTATTAAATACATGGAACAACCTGTCACCAATACAAATGTGATGTGGGGGGGGGGGGGGGGAGGGAGACTTTTTTTTTTTTTTTTTAAGAGACCATAAAAAAATTCCATATTTAAGAAAGAGAAATTTGTAATAAAAAAGTAGACAATGAAAGCTGAAAATACATCTTTAGGAGGTTGATTTACTAGGATCAGGATGTGAGCAAGTCACCATAAGCTAAAATATGATTTATAATATTATTTCTACATGCAATGGTTTGATTGTGAGATTCGCTGCTGTGTAACTTTACAAGGTAAATAACGTCCAGGTGCAATGACTCCAAGCTTGCTTCGTTAATCGCTGTGAGTCCACCATGAATCTCTCAGTTACCATAACTATTACTGTGCTGCGTTGCTGTACATATCCAGCCTGCGTGATGGCATACAGGGCGTGATGGGAGTGATTTCACAATGACAATTCCATTAGTTCTCTAAAAACAGAAATATTGATATATGAATGGGTAGGTAGATTTCAGGTAGGTGATACGGGTATATAACGGGTAAATATAGTGTGCTGTGCCATTAGGATTACTGCATCTGAATATTAATTCCATTTCTGAGATTTAGAATTATAACCGCGTGTTTGTGTGACACTCCGTATCGTACACGGATTTAGTAAATACAATGAGACAATATCACTATTTAATCCTAACGGGGAAATTAATTCTCCTGTAACCAAACGGTGATAACATGATCTCAAGTGAAATCTCACAGGAGAGAATTCTGGTGTGGGAATATGTCCTTTTAATGCCATAGAACTCCCATCATACTTTGCCAATAATTAGATACATAAACCGTACGACGTAAATACTAAGCCATTCATGTTCTGATATGGTGAATTAAATTAAATGTTTCAGCCATTGCTGTACATCTTAGCTTGGGATTGCAGAACTTGCTTTGATACGACCATTAAATATTTATATGTTTATGAACTATTTAAAGGGACACTGTAGGCACTATAACCATTTCATCTCATTGAAGTGGTTATAGTGTCTGGAGTCCCCTGGCGCTTTCCCTCTATTTAGTGTAAAACCATTATCGGCCCCCTCTGCTAAGGCAGAGATCACACACTTCCTTCTAGCCATACCGCTTCATACCAGCAATGGGCAATGTGATAGACTGAATGCAGTCAGCTGACACTCTCAGCCAGTCACAGCTGCCCATTGCTGCTCAGACTAATGCTTTGTCGTTAGTCCATTCAGCACAGAGGGGATCGGCTGCTGGGCTCTTTTAGGATTAGAATATTAAAAACATATTAATGCTGAATGGAAGGACAGTGCCAGCGGACTCCAGACACTATAACTATTTCAATGAGCAGTTACAGTGCCCCTTTAATGAAAGAAAAAAAGAGGAGATGCCCTGTCTGACCCAAGGTGTATGCATACGGCTGAATGATCCCATCATATACTAAAGATAAGGATGAGATTTATATTTTTTTTCTTTTTTGTATACTTCATTTAACAAAGAATCTATTTCCTTTTAAAACTTGATGAAAGGATTATTGTATAAAATAAATTGTGTTGAGGTGATAATTGTCCTTTAACTGTTTTTTATGCCGAATCTATGTCAGATCCTGAACCTGTTGTCTGGGAGGACATCACCGTATTTACAGAGCGGCCAGCGCCAGGAGGCACGACGCCAGAAACCAGTCAGGATGTTGCCATAAACAATGGAGCTTAATGTTTAGATCAGTTAGTAAGTGCTGAATCCGGCCTCCAAACTGACCTTCCCTTCTGTAAACAGACAGTGACCCCCACCCCATGTCACCGTGAAATAGGCTGCAGGTGTGTGACCGCATGTCCCCCACCATGTCACGTATCATACCATGTCACTACGGCCACGATCCTTGAACTGTGGCCCATGGCCAATACCATAACAATAAACAGATGATTAAAACAATGCTTCTCTATAAACGGTACATAAAAAAAGAATAAAGGGGTGGAGCCAGGTACAGAACCGAGCGGTCGTATGGGCTATCTTTACTGCTATTAACAACTCCTACCCCTAATTAAGCAACCCCAACTGGTCCCCCGGACAGCCCACATTGCCATGGGCACCTGTCACAGCTCCAAGAACTTGATTGTACGCTTCCAAAATGGGCAAGACAAGATGCGGTAATGGGCACTCTCAGGGTGAAATCTCCCTACAGCTTTAAGAATTCATCTCTCACATTTTACACAGACTTCTCAGGGAGCATCCTTGCATGCCGAAAAATGCTGCAGCCCTTCACAGCACTCCTCCGAGAGCGCAACATCTCCTAGAGATTAAAGATATCCCACGCGCTGGTGGTACTGCAGGGCGCCTTCTCCTAACCTGTCCGTCCATGATCTTGAAGGAGCAGAGGCGATTTTGGAAAATCTGGGTCTCCAACAAGACTCTCTCATTAACAGGGGAACAGCGACAAGGCCAGACCGCATATCTGGGACCCGGCTAACACAGCCCCATTTGTGCCCCGGAGTCCTTCTGCAGACGCCTACGTGGCGGTTACCACATGAACTCCCACTGTTGGTCTCCTGGACTAGACCTATACCAGATACTGCATGCTGTATGCATGCTGTGAGGCTTGATTCAGTTCTAATTTACTGTTTAGTTTTCTGTTTACTTTTCTGTTCAATTAACAATAGCCCGTACTTATGCTATGCATTATCACAAGACAACACATAGGTGAATCCCATCCATGAGTCCCCTCAGGCAGTCAGCTAAGGGACAGTGGCTTCAGGCCTAGGGGAACAGCCCCAATTATCTCCTCCCCCCTCCCCCACGCAGCAATCCTTAGTCGCACTACCCTACACCAGTGAGCTGTCCTACGAATGCCACCCATGAAACCACCAGATAATAAAGGGCACGCAATCTGCTCTCACTACGTTCCCAGCCAGGGCACATAGCTACGCCGATATCCTGACTGTCTTCCCCTACTGAGAGCTAACTGTAGCATCCCTACAGATCCATACCCTGGGGTCCACAAGAGACACCCCTCCCCGTCGAGACCTAGGGTAATCGTCCAACCACTGAGACCACAAAAGAATAGAGTCCTCATACTCAGCGGGATACCGCAAGACACCACGACTTAACAGTCTACCCCATGGTACACTCTCAGTTAACTCCAGTAAACAAACACTCTGCGATTAAAATCTCTCTCATGTATGCTCATATACAAAAGGTTGTATATCTACACTCACTGTACTTGTTATGATGACTTGTCGTTACCTCATTCGGCAAAAATACTCATTATCTCTGTGCTCCAATAAAATAAAAAAATTAAAAAAAGAATGAAATGGGTAATTCACGTCCAATAACCAAATGCGGGGAAAACGTTGATAAAAGATAAATAATGTCATCAGAAGACAATAGACAAGACGTACATGAATTGTAATAAATAGAGATCTGACGAATACCTCACATAGTGAAACGTTGAGCGCGTCCTGTAAATGCAGCTTTTCTATGTCGTACATTGCTCTTAATCTATCAAAAAGTTAAATTTTTCCTAAAATTGATAGGCTCCACTTTCACTGCTAAGTAGAATTAATACACTGCTCTGGGGTAATAAGATATATACAGCAAAAACTGACCCTCCAGAGAACTTTCTAAACAAAGACTGAATGCTCTAAAATTATCTTACACCCAAATAAAGGCATTCAGCAATCCAAGCAAGGGCTGTGCCAGAGAGACCTAAAAAGATAATTGGCACAGGTAAAAAGTGACCAAAGAATCTTTAATATATAAAAAATACACAATATAAAATATCCACAATGCGTTTTGCCAACACGGCTTCTTCAAAATGGAATTAACCTAATTCCATTTTGAAGAAGCAGTATTGGCGAAACGCGTTGTGGATATTTTATATTGTGTATTTTTTATATACTAAAGATTCTTTGGTCACTTTTTACCTGTGCCAATTATCTTTTTATACACTTTATATTGTTCTTCTCTTTTACCTGACATTTTTATCATCCTGGACTCCAAGTAATCCTAGGTGGGGATCATACCACCAGCGCTATCATCAAGGAGCAGTTGGCCTGCTCCTTTCTTGTGAGTACCATTTTATATATTTTATATACCATTATTTTATCCAGTGAGCACTATTGGTTGTCTCTTTTTATTTAAGTGTTGAACATACCCTTGATAGAGGAAGTTTATCCCATATCCCACAAGCAGGGATTGTGCCGATTTACGCCTTTCACACTAGAGCTAGCTATAGCTCTTGTACATATGAGTTTTATACCAGCTCTTTATATTTATTTGCTTTATTACGACTGGACATATTGCACTATTTGGTTCTCTATTTGTTTTATCTTTTGCATATGAGTGGATCTACACAGATGAGGACAGCGAGGACTTTGTTCCTGACCAAGCAACTTATAGACTCTGTGATCTCAATAAGAGCATTCTAGTTAAGACTTTTATTTGGACTATATTTTATTTTAATTATTGTATGATATTAGGTCTCTCTGGCGCAGCCCTTATCTCCTCTTTTTTTTCTCTTGTTGGAATCTAAAGGTTTTTGAGGGACTCCCTTATAGGGTTGCTGCCCCATTTGTTATTTAGCGCTTACTCTTTTCTCTTGTTTTATTCCCCTTTAATGAAAGGGTTATAGGAAGCCTATATATATATATATTTATTTTATGAAAAACAATTAACCGCTTCAGTGCCTCACTAGTGAGACAATGCCGTAATCTTCAGTCCCATCAAGGTTCTCCGGGCAGATATAGGTAGACTTTATAATCCATTTCATCAGGGACGCTTACTGCAGGGAGCCCTGGGTACAATGTTACCACAGGTTACTGGCCCCCAGCCCTGCAGTGTGCATTTGTTAATAGCCTTACTCAATGCATGGGTGAAGGAAGCACCCTAGAACTGGCTATCTGAGCTGACTGTGGTAAAACTAGAACATGAGAGATCAGTGGTATGAGAGGACTGACAGACAGACAGACTGGGGAGCCATGCTTCCACACAGGCCGAAAGCAGCAACCAACAGCCACACGAGAAGAGAGCAGGCTGACTGCTGACCTGACTTTCTCCAGACTAAACCAAGAAACAGAGAGAGAAACACAACAAGAGAGGGGTTACAGTGTATTCTGGACACGTGACACCAAAACTGACACGACCCCAAATCATGGACAATCAGGGAGCTTTATCTCTTACACAGAATTATGGGATATTATCTCTTATATAGGGTGAGAATGGAGGATTATGGGATATTATCTCTTATATAGGGTGAGAATGGAGGATTATAGGATATTATCTCTTATATAGGGCGAGAATGGAGGATTATAGGATATTATCTCTTATATAGGGCGAGAATGGAGGATTATAGGATATTATCTCTTATATAGGGCGAGAATGGAGGATTATGGGATATTATCTCTTATATAGGGTGAGAATGGAGGATTATGGGATATTATCAATTATATAGGGCGAGAATGGAGGATTATGGGATATTATCTCTTATATAGGGTGAGAATGGAGGATTATGGGATATTATCTCTTATATAGGGCGAGAATGGAGGATTATGGGATATTATCTCTTATATAGGGTGAGAATGGGGGATTATGGGATATTATCTCTTATATAGGGTGAGAATGGAGGATTATGGGATATTATCAATTATATAGGGTGAGAATGGAGGATTATGGGATATTATCTCTTATATAGGGTGAGAATGGAGGATTATGGGATATTATCTCTTATATAGGGTGAGAATGGAGGATTATGGGATATTATCTCTTATATAGGGTGAGAATGGAGGATTATGGGATATTATCAATTATATAGGGTGAGAATGGAGGATTATGGGATATTATCTCTTATATAGGGTGATAATGGGGGATTATGGGATATTATCTCTTATATAGGGCGAGAATGGAGGATTATGGGATATTATCTCTTATATAGGGTGAGAATGGAGGATTATGTGATATTATCTCTTATATAGGGTGAGAATGGAGGATTATGGGATATTATCTCTTATATAGGGTGAGAATGGAGGATTATGGGATATTATCAATTATATAGGGCGAGAATGGAGGATTATGGGATATTATCTCTTATATAGGGTGAGAATGGAGGATTATGGGATATTATCTCTTATATAGGGCGAGAATGGAGGATTATGGGATATTATCTCTTATATAGGGTGAGAATGGGGGATTATGGGATATTATCTCTTATATAGGGTGAGAATGGAGGATTATGGGATATTATCTCTTATATAGGGCGAGAATGGAGGATTATAGGATATTATCTCTTATATAGGGCGAGAATGGGGGATTATGGTATATTATCTCTTATATAGGGCGAGAATGGGGGATTATAGGATATTATCTCTTATATAGGGCGAGAATGGAGGATTATAGGATATTATCTCTTATATAGGGCGAGAATGGAGGATTATGGGATATTATCTCTTATATAGGGCGAGAATGGAGGATTATGGGATATTATCTCTTATATAGGGTGAGAATGGGGGATTATGGGATATTATCTCTTATATAGGGTGAGAATGGAGGATTATGGGATATTATCTCTTATATAGGGCGAGAATGGAGGATTATGGGATATTATCTCTTATATAGGGTGAGAATGGGGGATTATGGGATATTATTATCTCTTATATAGGATATTATTATCTCTTATATAGGGCGAGAATGGGGGATTATAGGATATTATCTCTTATATAGGGTGAGAATGGAGGATTATGTGATATTATCTCTTATATAGGGTGAGAATGGAGGATTATGGGATATTATCTCTTATATAGGGTGAGAATGGAGGATTATGGGATATTATCAATTATATAGGGCGAGAATGGAGGATTATGGGATATTATCTCTTATATAGGGTGAGAATGGAGGATTATGGGATATTATCTCTTATATAGGGCGAGAATGGAGGATTATGGGATATTATCTCTTATATAGGGTGAGAATGGGGGATTATGGGATATTATCTCTTATATAGGGTGAGAATGGGGGATTATGGGATATTATCTCTTATATAGGGCGAGAATGGAGGATTATAGGATATTATCTCTTATATAGGGCGAGAATGGGGGATTATGGTATATTATCTCTTATATAGGGCGAGAATGGGGGATTATAGGATATTATCTCTTATATAGGGCGAGAATGGAGGATTATAGGATATTATCTCTTATATAGGGCGAGAATGGAGGATTATGGGATATTATCTCTTATATAGGGCGAGAATGGAGGATTATGGGATATTATCTCTTATATAGGGTGAGAATGGGGGATTATGGGATATTATCTCTTATATAGGGTGAGAATGGAGGATTATGGGATATTATCTCTTATATAGGGCGAGAATGGAGGATTATGGGATATTATCTCTTATATAGGGTGAGAATGGGGGATTATGGGATATTATCTCTTATATAGGGTGAGAATGGAGGATTATGGGATATTATCTCTTATATAGGGCGAGAATGGAGGATTATGGGATATTATCTCTTATATAGGGCGAGAATGGAGGATTATAGGATATTATCTCTTATATAGGGCGAGAATGGGGGATTATGGTATATTATCTCTTATATAGGGAGAGAATGGTGGATTATGGGATATTATCTCTTACATAAGGCAAGAATGGAGGATTATGGGAGAATATCTCTTATATAAGGTGAGAATATTAGTCCGTATATAGAGCGAGAATAGAGGATTATGAGGTGCTAGCCATTATGGAGTGAATGGAATATATTTCAGAGAATATGAGAAGGGAAATCTAGTAGCAAGGTAATATAGTGTCTTTATGGGGGCAGGGCAATAGTCTGTGTTTAAACAGTGCAGGGTAATAGTGTATGTCTATACGGAGCAGGGTAATGTGTTTCCATACAGGGCAGGATAATAGTGTGTGCCTATACAGGGCAGGATAATAGTGTGTGTCTACATGGGGCAGGGTAATAGTGTGTGTATATACAGGCATGGGTATAGTCTGTGTTTACACAGTCTGGATAACAGTGTGTGTCTACACCGGGCAGGGTAATAGTGTGTGTTAAAATGGGGCAGGGTAATAGTGTGTGTTCATACACGGCAGGGTAATAGTGTGTGTCTACATTGGGCAGGGTAATAGTGTGTGTATATACAGGCATGGGTATAGTCTGTGTTTACACAGTCTGGATAACAGTGTGTGTCTACACCGAGCATGGTAATAGTGTGTGTTAAAATGGGGCAGGGTAATAGTGTGTGTTCATACACGGCAGGGTAATAGTGTGTGTCTAAATGGGGCAGGGTAATAGTATGTGTCTATACAAAACAGGTTAATAGCGTGTGTCTATACGGGGTAGGTTAATAGTTTGTGTCTATACAAAACAGGTTAATAGTGTGTGTCTATACGGGGTAGGTTAATAGTTTGTGTCTATACGGCACAGGGTAATATTGTGTGACTATACGAGGCAGGGTAATAGTGTGTGTGTTTATACAGGGCGTGTTTATAAAGTGCAGGTATGGAGTCCAGACTCACCTTTGACATTTTACTCTTGCTATCTGCTGTCAGGAATGACATGTTATTGATTTCATTCTGGACAACGAAATTCTGCTCCTCTCGCTTAAAGTTCTGGAGGGAAAGATATGGAAAATATTGGTACAAAATTGTTTTTTTTTTAATAAAAAGACAAAAATGCCCACAATATTTTAAAAACCTAAAGGAAGCATTTAGGATTTTTAAAGTCACGGCAGTGAGATCCATACAGGAATAAATCCCAGTTCTACTTACATGGGATTTAGACCAGAAAATAAAGACTTCTCCCACCATTCGGAAAAGCTCCTCCGCATCATTGTTAGGAACCGTCAGCCAGTTGGCTCTGTAACAACATTAGGGTAGAAGTCCCAAAATTACAGTCACTAAAGCCCAAAATGAACACTTTGAGAAGACATTTCAGAAACATGACTGATTGGCGAGGTGGGCGTTGCCAAGAGGAAGAGAAGGGGAACAGCAAGTCATGCTTTGAGACTATAAGAACTGTGGCCTACTGAAGAGTGATGGATGGACCAGCCAATGATAAAACCAGAGGAAATAACAGATCGTTCTGCATGTATTGTCTCACCTGTTGTTATCCACGTAGCGAATGAGTAATGGATACAAAGCATACAGATCCCGGCACAGAACTGAGAACTCGTCCCGTATCAACGATTCTGAATCTTCGGATTCACTCTTGGCCTCAAGGCGAAGTTGCTCTTCTTCAGCTACCACCTTTCCTGCCCGCTTTTTTAGCTTTTCCATGGTGGGAATGAAATGAGACCGAAGGAGTTCTGGTTTTGCTTTGCTCACAATGGGCTGTGCAAATACTGATGAAAAAGAGGAGTGAACATTTTAGCAGTTCCTGCTCCTTCCATCCACCTAGTATTAGAGAAAGACTACGGGCGGCCTCTGACTCATTGCACACTGAGCCTTGTCCAGCATTAAATCTCACATTAAAACATGAAAACAGACATCTCCCAGCATATTCTACACGGAATGTCTAATATGCAGCCTGATAGCTCACAGTGCATTCCACACAGAGCAGAACTGCAACTCACAGACTGCTCCTTACACATTCTACAGAGATCATCATGGATCGTAGTACAAAAATATATGGAACTCCTGATACATTCCATGTGGAACTAGTAAAATATTCTCTAAATATTCTATATTAATCTAGGATTTATCTCAGTGTAAGGTTCAGATGCTGTCAGTTACATTTGCTACATATACACTGATCAGTCACAACATTAAAACCACCTGCCCAATATTGGGTAGGTCCCCCTAGTGCGGTCAATACAGCTCTGATGCGTCAAGGCATGGACTCCATAACGCCTCTGAACGTGTTCTGTGGTATCTGGCTCCAAGACATTAGCAGCAGATCCTTTATTCCTGCAAGTTGCGAGATGGGGCCTCCATGAATTGGAATTGTTGTTCCAGCACATCATACAGATACCCAATAGGATTAAGATCTGGTGAATTTCGAGGCCAAGGCAGCACCTTGAGCTCTTTGTCATGTGCCTCAATGTATTGCTGAACAATTTTTGCAGTTTGGCAGGATGCACTATCCTGCTCAAAGAGGCCAATGTCATCAGGAAACACCATTGGCGTGAAGGGGTGCACATAATTTACAACAATCAGGGCCGGCACTACCATAAGGCCCAGGGGGCGCAATCTCCGGGTGACCAGAAGGAGGAGAGCGCCACTCGCATCACTCCCCTCCTGTCTGACAATAAAAGGGACAGGAAGGGTGGGGGGACTATGAAAGGTTCAAGAGGGGAGACAATAAAAGGTACATTAGGGGGATTATGAAAGATACAGGAGAGGGAACAATGAAAGGCACAGGAGGGGAAGGGGGACAATAAAAGGGACAGGAGGGGAGGGGGGGACATTGAAATGTCAAGGGGGTGCATTGAAAGGCACAGGAGGGGAAGGGGGACAATAAAAGAAACAGTAAGGGAAGGGGGCCATTGAAAAGCACAGGAGGGAAGGGGGGCATTGAAAAGCACAGGAGGGAAAGGAGGAATATGAAAGGTTCAGGAGGAGAGGGGGTAAAACAATAAAAGGTACAGGGGGACAATAAAAGGTACAGGGGGGATCTTAAAAGGCACAGGAGGGCTGGGGGCACAAAGAGACATACAGGTAGGTTGAGGGGGGACAAATACACAGAGGGGCTGGGGGAGGAAGAGACACACAGAGGGGCGAGGGGCTGGGGGAGGAAGAGACACACAGAGGGGTGAGGGGCTATGGGGGGAAGATGCACAAATGGGATAGGGGGGAGAAAGAGATGCACAAAGGTGCTGAAGTAAAAAGATGCACAAATGTGTTGGGGAGAAAGAGCCACACAAAGGAGCTGTGGGGGGGGAGGAGAAAGAGACACAGAAAGGGGCAGGGGGACAAAAGACACAAAAGGGCTGGGGGGAAGAAAGAGACAGACAAAGGGGCTGGGGGAAGTAAAAAATATACAAGGGGAGTTGTAAGAGACACATGAGAGATAAAATACAGCAAAGGGGACACATAAAGGGAAAAGGTGGGGGGGGCAAGACATTTAAAAAATGAGATATAAAACACTCAAGGGGGTAAGTTAGTCAAAATGGGGGTTAGAAGACACACAGGTGAAGATACATTTTTTTCGGCGGGGAAGGGCGGGGAAAATGCATCTTCGTGTAGTCAAAAATCCTTGCACTGGCCCTGACAACAATCTCTGGGTAGGTGGTATGTGGCACTCTGACTGTACTGTGGCTACACAGCCCCATACACAGCAAATTGTAATGCACTTTGTGTTCCGACACCTTTCTATCATTATCAGCATTACATTTTTCAATAATTGATAGAACCAGACGAGATAGCTTTCGCTCCCAACATGCTTAGGTTAAAACTATCCTCTCTCTAGACACTTCTCTGTTGGTTTCTCAAACCGATACTAATCTTTGACAAAAGTTATATATTTATCACAAATAGATTACACATCCCACACCTCAGGCCGCACTGAATGACCCTCTGCCTCATCTAACGTCTACACTGTCTAAAACCAAAAAATTGTTACCAGCATTTACGTTTCAGGAAAGGGTTTCAAAGTTTATTCATCAGATATATTTTACCCAGACAAACAATTCTGCCTGAATAGATTTCCAGAATCTCTGAATATACTCCCAATAGGTCCACCTCCTCCCCGGTACATGACAGGCACTTAGGTGACAGCCAAACCTTCAAACATATACTACAACGTGCGGCAATCTTTAGATATTGCTTTCTCCCGATCTCCAGAGTTGGCAGAATTTGGCTAGCTCCCGAGTACACCACTTTGACTTACCAAACTCTCTTTCATTCTTACTGTTGTGGCAAGAAAATCAATTTTACAAAATTGGATACAAACGGACACTTCAAATCTTGCAATGCTTCCAAATTATACCATGCCTTCTTAACGGCTTGTTTGGAAACATCTAATCGTAAGGAGAAAATGACTAAACAATTCTTTAATACTCAAAACCTATTAAAAATTAATACTATTACTGTGTATACAGTTTCTCTCATAAGACCTACAGCAAGCGTTCTAGACACATCACTCTATTCTGGCATCGTTCTATCACATTTATTAAATTAGCCACATTTTCCTTAGAGGCGTATGACTTTTAGTTAATTTGTTAATAGTTTAGTTTTTACTTGTAATGTGTGAATGTGCATTGTTTTCAGCGAGATCACCTGCGTATCCGATACTTGATTTGTAACCATAAGCTTCTGTACTCGTTACGCACAGGATATTACTTGATTTACTTTTGCTGTACTCGCGATTGTTACTGCATAGACACACTGTCAACCTTAAAACTGTACAAAACCTTTGACTGTAAAGGTTATTATTAGTGAGACTGAGCCAAGCCATGTTGGCTGTATATAATCACAAGAAGGTAGAAAAATATTCTACTATTTGTTGTAGCCATTACCCAGCATGCATTGCTCATCTTACCTGCCAGCCTCTTCATCCAGGATGCCTCATCGATGCCCAGATTGTTCACTACGATGCGCAGGATGTTACCCAGGAGAGCGTTGAGGTGCTCAGAGGTCACACTTGTACAACACAGAGAGGAATCATCTGGGACATTTTCCGGTCCCCGTTCCCACCAGCGGGGGAGGTAATTACACAGCATGGGCAGGGTAACCTCAATAACATGGGGCATCTCAGTGTAACGGGCACCAGACTCCGCCAACATCCCAATGTCCTTCATCAGGCTGTCAAAATCAGGAATATCAGGGCACATCTCTTCCACGGAGTTGGGGAGCCCCAGAACTGCGTGCAACGGAAGAAAGATGCTGGTTTACGATTCATTCACAAGTTATGTAGACTATAGGTGTATTTCTGGACTCTGAGCACACTCTGGTGGGATTTATCATTAATGTCCATTAATCAGGACACACATACTCACTGGCTCTCTCTCGTGGTGACTTGGTGGTGTACACAGAGTACATGTTGTACTCATTAAGATGAGGCTCAAGGAAAGCTACCGGCATCGCAGCGGCAAGCCTGGCTAGACATTCACCGAGGGCTGGTCGCTGCCTAAAAGCAACAAGGTCAGAGTGGTCAGAGGTGGGCACAATTACCAACAAACTATATAAACTTTCATATACTGATGTTGATTTTCCAAAATCTTCCCTACTTACTTTTCAACATAGGGGTTCTTTGTGGTCCCCAGAGAGTAGATACTGCAGAGCGTTCTGTAACAAGACACCTGGACGTCGTCCACTGAAAGAAAGCAAACTCGCTGTAATCCCAAAACAGATTTAATGAAAAACACTGAAATAATTTAATAAAATGCAGTTTGGGGGAAAAAAAAAAGTTTAAGATAATTTTATTTTGTGTAACATCCCACTTTCTTATGCTTTCCACACCCACTCCAGGATGGGGGCACTGATCTAACCAATCAGTGTTGTATCCCTAGAAATGCTGGAAAAGTGTATTGGGAATGTCTGACAGATTTACACATGTGTAGTTGGAAGGTTTCTTCTCCTTGCGACATCCTGACAGGGGGAATAGAGAGGGAGTCTGATCACATCCTGACAGGGGGAAAAGAGAGGGCGTCTGATCACATCCTGACAGGGGGAATAGAGAGGGCGTCTGATCACATCCTGACAGGGGGAATAGAGAGGGCGTCTGATCACATCCTGACAGGGGGAATAGAGAGGGCGTCTGATCACCTGACAGGGGGAATAGAGAGGGCATCTGATCACATCCTGACAGGGGGAAAAGAGAGGGCGTCTGAACACATCCTGACAGGGGGAATAGAGAGGGAGTCTGATCACATCCTGACAGGGGGAATAGAGAGGGTGTCTGATCACATCCTGACAGGGGGAATAGAGAGGGCGTCTGATTACATACTGACAGGGGGAAAAGAGAGGGCGTCTGATCACATCCTGACAGGGGGAATAGAGAGGGCGTCTGATCACATCCTGACAGGGGGAATAGAGAGGGTGTCTGATCACATCCTGACAGGGGGAATAGAGAGGGCGTCTGATTACATACTGACAGGGGGAAAAGAGAGGGCGTCTGATCACATCCTGACAGGGGGAATAGAGAGGCAGTCTGATCACATCCTGACAGGGGGAATAGAGAGGGTGTCTGATCACATCCTGACAGGGGGAATAGAGAGGGCATCTGATTACATACTGACAGGGGGAAAAGAGAGGGCGTCTGATCACATCCTGACAGGGGGAATAGAGAGGGCGTCTGATTACATACTGACAGGGGGAAAAGAGAGGGAGTCTGATCACATCCTGACAGGGGGAATAGAGAGGGCGTCTGATCACATCCTGACAGGGGGAATAGAGAGGGCGTCTGATCACATCCTGACAGGGGGAATAGAGAGGGCGTCTGATCACCTGACAGGGGGAATAGAGAGGGCATCTGATCACATCCTGACAGGGGGAATAGAGAGGGCGTCTGATCACATCCTGACAGGGGGAATAGAGAGGGTGTCTGATCACATCCTGACAGGGGGAATAGAGAGGCAGTCTGATCACATCCTGACAGGGGGAATAGAGAGGCAGTCTGATCACATCCTGACAGGGGGAATAGAGAGGGCGTCTGATCACATCCTGACAGGGGGAATAGAGAGGGCGTCTGATCACATCCTGACAGGGGGAATAGAGAGGGCGTCTGATCACATCCTGACAGGGGGAATAGAGAGGGCGTCTGATCACATCCTGACAGGGGGAATAGAGAGGGCGTCTGATCACATCCTGACAGGGGGAATAGAGAGGGCGTCTGATCACATCCTGACAGGGGGAATAGAGAGGGCGTCTGATCACATCCTGACAAGGGGAATAGAGAGGGCGTCTGATCACATCCTGACAGGGGGAATAGAGAGGGCGTCTGATCACATCCTGACAAGGGGAATAGAGAGGGCGTCTGATCACAGCCTGACAGGGGGAATAGAGAGGGCGTCTGATCACAGCCTGACAGGGGGAATAGAGAGGGCGTCTGATCACATCGTGACAGGGGGAATAGAGAGGGCGTCTGATCACATCCTGACAGGGGGAATAGAGAGGGCGTCTGATCACATCCTGACAGGGGGAATAGAGAGGGCGTCTGATCACATCCTGACAGGGGGAATAGAGAGGGCGTCTGATCACATCCTGACAGGGGGAATAGAGAGGGCGTCTGATCACATCCTGACAGGGGGAATAGAGAGGGCGTCTGATCACAGCCTGACAGGGGGAATAGAGAGGGCGTCTGATCACATCCTGACAGGGGGAATAGAGAGGGCGTCTGATCACATCCTGACAGGGGGAATAGAGAGGGCGTCTGATCACATCCTGACAGGGGGAATAGAGAGGGCGTCTGATCACATCCTGACAGGGGGAATAGAGAGGGCGTCTGATCACAGCCTGACAGGGGGAATAGAGAGGGCGTCTGATCACATCCTGACAGGGGGAATAGAGAGGGCGTCTGATCACATCCTGACAGGGGGAATAGAGAGGGTGTCTGATCACATCCTGACAGGGGGAGAAGAGAGGGCGTCTGACCAGTGTGATACATGCATAGCAGGCTCTTGTGTTGCGTTTCTCTCTCCTGCTGCTGCAGAATGAGTTTTGATCATTAGCGGACTCGTCTGAAACTGAGACTGAACTCCCCAATCTGAGAGGCGTGCCCAGCAATGCAATCTGATCATGTTTATTGGTCCAGAGATCCCCCTGGATAAATATTATTTGAAGTATTGCAAATGTAGCAGAATTGGATAAAAAAAACAATTATGTGTATAGATTGCAAGATGAAATAATTTAACATTTTTATTCATTTGCACATTGTTTACAGAAATATAATAAATAGTTAGAGGTTATCGAGGTAGAAAAGAGCTAGCTCTATCCTGGATGCTGATCTCTTTGATAAAGCTATGTTGGATTGCTGTGCCCCCTGCCATTAGCTTTCTTTTTCTCTTTGGTACATTGTTTCCAAAATCGACAATCTGAGCCTAAATGCAATGTGTGATGTCTTGATGTACTGTATTGCATTCATTTTTGTGCAGGAATAAAGAATAAACAATAAACAAAAATTCACAAGTACTAAGTGGCCAAGTACCAGGCTTAAGGGTATTTGTAAAGGACCTTTTTTAAAAAAAATTGTAAATTCAGCTTCCGACTTACATATGACGTCATCTCCAAACTGATGCTGCGCAATGTGCTCGAAGAGTGATGTCAGGACCGGCAGTAGGGCCACCGTGGTGTAGTTAATGTTTTGGGTCACACCCTTTACCTGGGTGCGTGACTGGGACACTTTACCAAGTTTCAAATTCTCCACCATCTTCTCAATGTCCTCTGATGCTCCCTCAAAGAAAGAACGCAAGCCAGCTTTAACAATCTCAGGGCCAGACTTCATCACAGTCCTGGAAGAAAGAGAGGACATCGACCAGGTCTCAATTAGTTGGCAGTGAGAGGTAGGTGTCCTTATGTCTGTGTATTAGGAGGAGGTGAGAGGTAGGTGTCCCAATGCCTGTGTATTAGGAGGGGGTGAGAAGTACGTGTCCTGATATCTGTGTATTAGGAGGGGATGAGAGGTAGGTGTCCTGATGTCTGTGTATTAGGAGGAGGTGAGAGGTAGGTGTCCCAATGCCTGTGTATTAGGAGGGGGTGGGAGGTAGGTGTCCCAATGTCTGTGTATTAGAAGGTGAGAGGTAGGTGTCCCAATGTCTGTGTATTAGGAGCAGGTGAGAGGTAGGTGTCCTGATGTCTGTGTATTAGGAGGAGGTGAGATGTAGGTGTCCTGATGTCTGTGTATTAGGAGGAGGTGAGAGGTAGGTGTCCTGATGTCTGTGTATTAGGAGGAGGTGAGAGGTAGGTGTCCCAGTGCTTGTGTATTAGGAGGGGGTGGGAGGTAGGTGTCCCAATGTCTGTGTATTAGAAGGTGAGAGGTAGGTGTCCCAATGTCTGTGTATTAGGAGCAGGTGAGAGGTAGGTGTCCTTATGTCTGTGTATTAGGAGGAGGTGAGAGGTAGGTGTCCCAATGCCTGTGTATTAGGAGGGGGTGAGAAGTACGTGTCCTGATATCTGTGTATTAGGAGGGGATGAGAGGTAGGTGTCCTGATGTCTGTGTATTAGGAGGAGGTGAGAGGTAGGTGTCCCAATGCCTGTGTATTAGGAGGAGGTGAGAGGTAGGTGTCCCAATGCCTGTGTATTAGGAGGGGGTGGGAGGTAGGTGTCCCAATGTCTGTGTATTAGAAGGTGAGAGGTAGGTGTCCCAATGTCTGTGTATTAGGAGCAGGTGAGAGGTAGGTGTCCTGATGTCTGTGTATTAGGAGGAGGTGAGATGTAGGTGTCCTGATGTCTGTGTATTAGGAGGAGGTGAGAGGTAGGTGTCCTGATGTCTGTGTATTAGGAGGAGGTGAGAGGTAGGTGTCCCAGTGCTTGTGTATTAGGAGGGGGTGGGAGGTAGGTGTCCCAATGTCTGTGTATTAGAAGGTGAGAGGTAGGTGTCCCAATGTCTGTGTATTAGGAGCAGGTGAGAGGTAGGTGTCCTGATGTCTGTGTATTAGGAGGAGGTGAGATGTAGGTGTCCCGATGTCTGTGTATTAGGAGGAGGTGAGAGGTAGGTGTCCTGATGTCTGTGTATTAGGAGGAGGTGAGATGTAGGTGTCCCGATGTCTGTGTATTAGGAGGAGGTGAGAGGTAGGTGTCCTGATGTCTGTGTATTAGGAGGAGGTGAGAGGTAGGTGTCCTGATGTCTGTGTATTAGGAGGAGGTGAGAGATACTGGTAGGTAGAGGTAGGTATTAGGAGGAGGTGAGAGATACTGGTAGGTAGAGGTAGGTATTAGGAGGAGGTGAGAGATACTGGTAGGTAGAGGTAGGTATTAGGGGAACACCAGATCCATACCTAGCATCCAATGAACGCGATAAGATATGGAGGCAGTTAACGACTGCTGGTGCATCGTTACCTGCACAGACACAGAAGGAGAAATGATTTGGTTTCAGACTAGTGATATTAGACATTAACACAACAACAAACGCAGCCAGTCTTGGTGCGATCCCATGGCCAGATTGCACGAAGGAGATAAGAAATAAACTGCCCCTTTCATGCGCTATCAGGGGATTCAATCAACAAACTGTGCTTTCTGTTCATGGAATTTTAAAATATTTTATTCCATAAGATATCTGTCACCTCGTAGATTCCCTAATTAATAACGAACGAATAGTAATTAGCGCTAGAAAACATTGTGTTATTATAATAATATACTATGACTACATATTATAAGCAGTTTGATGGGTAAAGCTTTTATTCTAAGAGATAATGTTTCAGGAACAGTTCAATATGGCGGGCACTTAATAGGAGGACGCCGTCTTTGTGCAGTAATGAACGCTGTGTCGCTTGTTGAGATCATGCAATGAAATCCAGGTTTCAACCAAACTCAATGTCACAGCACGCCAACCGCTTACCGAACAGGGATACGCGGTGTCGCACCAGAGCAGCCATCTTACAAAATAGACTGAATGAGAGAGAGAGAGAGAGAAAGCCAGAGGTGAGGGATAGAAAGGAGGTCAGGGCAGACGGATGGGACAGAGGGGGTCGGAGGCCGGGTTGAAATTGGAAGGTGGGGGACAGAGAGGGGAGGAGGGGAGGAGGGGAGGAGGCAGGGCAGAAAAGGTGGTGGACAGAGAGGGGAAAAATTGGGAGGTCAGAGAGGGGTCAGGGGTGGAGGAAGGGGGCAGAAATAGGAAGGTGAGGGACAGCGAGGGGATCGTGGGAGGAGGGTAGGTCAGAAATGAGAAGTCGGGGGAAAGGGAGGAGGTCAGGGGAGAGATTGGAAGGTGGGGAGGTCAGAGAGTGGATCGGGATGCAGGATGAGTCAGAAATGAGAAGGTGGGGGACAGGGAGAGGTTCAGGAGGAGTAATGAGAAGGTGGGGGACAGGGAGAGGTTCGGGGGGGAGTAATAAGAAGGTGGGGGACAGGGAGAGGTTCGGGGGGAGTAATGAGAAGGTAGGGACAGGGTGGGGGTTAGGGGAGTAATGAGAAGGTGGGGGACAGAGAGAGGTTTGTGGGGAGTAATAAGAAGGTGGGGGACAGGGAGAGGTTCGGGGGGTAATGAGAAGGTGGGGACAGGGAGAGGTTCGGGGGGAGTAATGAGAAGGTGGGGACAGGGAGAGGTTCGGGGGGAGTAATGAGAAGGTGGGGACAGGGAGAGGGTCAGGGGAGTAATGAGAAGGTGGGGACAGGGAGAGAGTCGGGGGCGTAATGATAAGGTAGGGACAGAGAGGGGGGTGTAGGGAGTAATGAGAAGGTGGGGGACAGGGAGAGGGTCGGGGGAGTAATGAGAAGGTGGGGACAGGGATAGGGTAGGTGGAGTAATGAGAAGGTGGGGGACAGGGAGAGGGTCGGGGGAGTAATGAGAAGGTGGGGACAGGGAGAGAGTCGGGGGTGTAATGATAAGGTAGGGACAGAGAGGGGGAGTAGAGAGTAATGAGAAGGTGCGGGACAGGGAGAGGGTCGGGGGAGTAATGAGAAGGTGGAGACAGGGAGAGGGTCGGGGGAGAAATGAGAAGGTGGGGGACAGGGAGAGGGTTGGGGGAGAAATGAGAAGGTGGGGGACAGGGAGAGGGTTGGGGGAGAAATGAGAAGGTGGGGGACAGGGAGAGGGTCGGGGGAGTAATGAGAAGGTGGGGGACAGGGAGAGGGTCGGGGAGTAATGAGAAGGTGGGGGACAGGGAGAGGGTCGGGGGAGTAATGAGAAGGTGGGGGACAGGGAGAGGGTCGGGGGAGTAATGAGAAGGTGAGGGACAGCGAGGGGATCGTGGGAGGAGGATAGGTTAGAAATGAGAAGGTGGGGACAGGGAGAGGGTCGGGGAGTAATGAGAAGGTGGGGAACAGGGAGAGGGTCGGGGGAGTAATGAGAAGATGGGGGACAGGGAGAGGGTCGAGGGAGTAATGAGAAGGTGAGGGACAGCGAGGGGATCGTGGGAGGAGGATAGGTTAGAAATGAGAAGGTGGGGACAGGGAGATGGTCGGGGAGTAATGAGAAGGTGGGGGACAGGGAGAGGGTCGGGGGAGTAATGAGAAGGTGGGGGACAGGGAGAGGGTCGAGGGAGTAATGAGAAGTTGAGGGACAGCGAGGGGATCGTGGGAGGAGGATAGGTTAGAAATGAGAAGGTGGGGACAGGGAGAGGGTCGTGGGAGTAATGAGAAGGTGGGGACAGGGAGGGGTAGGGTTAGTAGTAAGAAGGTGTGGTAAAGGGAGGGGGAGGGGTAGTAATGAGAAGGTGGGGGAAAGGGAGGGGTAGGGGTAGTAATGAGAAGGTGGGGGAAAGGGAGGGGTAGGGGTAGTAATGAGAAGGTGGGGGGAAGGAAGGGGTCGGGGCAGAAATTAAAAGTCAGTAAGAGAATTATTAGAAAATGATATCTTACTTTCTGTGTGTATTATGACAGCCCTACACAGATAACTGTATGAAGTCACACGGTAACACACAGACAGCACATCATATATACAGAAATCCCAGACCCACATGCTTGGTTGTACTATTCACATCATCCATATACAGGAGACATGCATGCACATCATCCATATACAGGGGACAAACATGCACATTATCAATATATAGGGGACAAACATGCACATCATCCATATACAGGGACAAGCATGCACACCATCCATATACAGGGGACAAACATGCACATCATCCATATACAGGGACAAGCATGCACACCATCCATATACAGGGGACATGCATGCACATCATCCATATACAGGGGACAAGCATGCACATCATTGATACACAAAAGACAAGCATGCTCATATTAACATACAGAGGACGTGCATGCACATTAGCCACATACATGTGACAAGCATGCACATCATCCACATACAGGGACAAGCATGCACATCATCCATATATAGGGGACACACATGCACATCATCCATATACAGGGGACAAGCATGCACATCATCCATATACAGGGGACAAGCATGCACATATTGACATACAGGGGACGTGCATGCACATTAGCCACAAACATGTGACAAGCATGCACATCATCCACATACAGGGGACATGCATGCATATCATCCACATACAGGGCACAGTCATGCACATCATTTCCACGCTGATGCTATGAATGCTTATCATAGACATAACGTTCACACACAGTGTGTTAAAATTCCAATAAAAGGATAGATATCGTATGCATGGAATTCACATCCGCAAAGATCCCAGAAAGTGGATCAGACACGAATGGCCACGTATGTACACACTGCTATAGTCAGGCAGGAATGATACTCTTACCTGGCAATCATTTCCTTCTCTTTGTTGGATGCGTGGCCCCCACTTCCCAGCACTTTGGCCGGCGTGGACAGGAAGTACAGGCAGTGGTTGGAGAAATACTGATTAATCAGTGGGAGCAGGATCTGAGTGAGGACAGATAAACACACAGAGCTGAGTGTGAGTGTGAGTAAAGGGAGGTTATAGGGGAGGAGGAAAGAGAGGGAAAGAGTGCGTGACCGAGTGAGAGAGTGCGTGACTGAGTGAGAGAGTGCGTGACCGAGTGAGAGAGTGTGTGACCGAGTGAGAGAGTGCGTGACCGAGTGAGAGAGTGCGTGACCGAGTGAGAGAGTGCGTGACCGAGTGAGAGAGTGCGTGACCGAGTGAGAGAGTGCGTGACCGAGTGAGAGAGTGTGTGACCGAGTGAGAGAGTGTGTGACCGAGTGTTTCCAGACAGGAACACTGACCTTTGCAAAGAATTTAATTTCACGTTCATGTGGCGATTTTTCGACTCTGCCGCTGCTCACCACGGCCTCTGGAAGTGAGACACAAATTACAGACATTAGCTGCTGTCACTGGGTGTTAGTCCTCTATTAATTTAGATTAACCAGGGATGGGATAGGATTCCACATGGTGTTATTAGTGGCCAAGTTATCTAAACAATATCAGTTTGGACAGATACACAGTTGGTGGGTCCACATGAGCTTCCTCACTAAATTCCATCGAGGGACAGTGGCTGCAAAGTGTGGGCTGCAGTGGATACACATTCTGCTCCGTTATACTCACCCAGGTGAGCAATAAATTCCTGGGCCGAGTCCATTAATTTCAAAAGTTTTTGCAGGAATCCATAGGCAAATCGCTTCTCAATGGACGATGTGTCCAGCTCCATGTCCTTCAGACCCCTAGTGAAGAGAGCAGAATTAACAATGTACCACCAAACCTCTCCCTCCCAGGCAGCTCCTGCTTTTAGTGTCATTGTGTTACACTTGACCAGGGATAGGCAACTTTCGGCACTCCAGATGTTGTGGTCTAGGGATGTGCATGGGGAAAAGTTTCGTCTTACAGCCGCTTAGTAGATAACTCTCTAATTCCCACGGTGTGGCTGCTCACTGTAAAAAAAACAAACAAAAAAACATTCCCCGCCCCCACCCCTGAATGGAGGGTGGGGGCCCTAAAGAAAAATAAGGGGGGGACCTATTGTCCTCCCCCCTGGCCCCCACCCCTGAGCTGTGGGTGAGGGCCCTAAATTAGAATAAGGGGGGGGGGGGGTAATTTTTTTGGGAGGAGGGTGACTAGGGGTTTGGGAACCCCTAGTCACCTGGGGGGGGGTTAATTTTTATTTAGGGGCCCCATCCGCCGTGGGGGCAGGGGGGAATACAATAGATCCCCCCCTTATTGGTAATTAGGGCCCCCCCCAACGCTCAGGGGTGGGGGCCATCGGGGAGGACAATAGGTCCCCCCCTTATTGGTATTTAGGGCCCTCACCCACAGCTCAGGGGTGGGAGCCGGGGGGGGAGGACAATAGGTCCCCCCCCCTTATTGGTATTTAGGGCCCCCTGCCCACCACTCAGGGGTGGGGGCCAGGGGGGAGGACAATAGGTCCCCCCCTTATTCTAATTTAGGGCCCCCACCCACCACTCAGGGGTGGGGGCGATGAGGGAGGACAATAGGTGTCCCCCCCCCTTTTCTTTTTTAGGGCCCCCACCCGCTGCTCAGGGGTGGGGGCTGGGGGGGGAGGACAATAGGTGTCCCCCCCCTTATTTTACTTTAGGGCCTCCACCCTCCGATTCAGGGGTGGGGGCCGGGCAGGGGGGGCATTTATTTTGTTGTTGTGTTTTTTTACAGTGAGCAGCAGGCTGCTCACTGTTTAATAGACATGCCCCTACTCGCGGTATAGCGAGTAGGGGCATAATTTACTAATACCAAGTAATCTTTACTTAGTATTAGTAAATTTGGCTGAAAGACCAATTTAGGTCTTTCAGACTTTTAGTAGATAGCTCCCTAATGCCGTGGGAATTAGGGAGTTATATACTTATTCATTCCTGTCATTACATGACTGGCCAAGTAACTTACATTTTATATGAATGTGTGTTACTTGATTGTTGTAAGTGTTGCAAATGCTTACAGCTGAATCCTGGCTATGTTTGTATACTTTTTATTTAAACTTGTATACAGTGTAACATTCTTCATTCTTCCACTGGGTAGGTATATTAGTACTTCGGCAATACTGTGCTTCGGAACGTCGACACTTCGGAACTTCAGCAATTTCGGGACTTTGGCAATTCAGGTATTCAGACATTTGGATGTCTCCGAATTTCGTCAGAATTCACATTTGGAACGAAACGAATTGCACATGTCTATTGTGGTCTACATCCCCCATAATGCTGGCAAAGCATCACGGAAGGGGTAGTCCAAAACATCTGGAATGCCGAAGGTTGCCTATGCCTGCTCTAGACACACAATGTGGTCATTGTGTTACTCTGGATACACTACACGCTGACTGTGTCATTGTCACTACATCAACCTTTGATAAACTCCTCTCGGTCTTGTTGAATTCTATCTCATTGTATCACTCACTAGTCGTCCCCCACTCACCTTGTCACTGAGTAGCCATGAATCTGCAGGAATTTCATCAGTTCTTGAGCCTTTTCCCTGTCTCGAGCTTTCTCTTTGGCTGTTAGGGTGTCATATGGTACTAGCAAGGGGTGTGTTCCACCTCCTGGAAGGTAACAGACATTACATATTGTTTTGGTGGTGAAAACCAGATACAAAGCCAATGTGCACGCTGGTGTGTCATTGTGCTGGGAGTGAGGTGGGTTTGATAGATGTGGTGGGTTAATGTTTTGGGAGTGCAGTGGTTTTGATGGATGTGGTGGGTCAAGGTTTTGGGGGTGAGGTTGGGTTGATGGATATTGTAGGTCAATATGTTGGGGTTGAGGTTGGTTGATGGATGTAGTGAGTCAATATTTTGAGGTTGAGGTTGGTTTGATGGATGTAATGGATCAATATGTTGCAGTTGAGGTTGGTTTAATGGATGTAATGGGTCAATATGTTGGGGTTGAGGTTGGTTTGATGGATGGGGTGAGTCAATATGTTGGGGTTGAGGTTGGTTTGAAGGATGTGGTGGGTCAATATATTGTAGTTGAGGTTGGTTTAATGGATGTGGTGGGTCAATATGTTGGGGTTGAGGTGGGTTTGATGGATGTTGTGGGTCAATATGTTGAGGTGGGTTTGATGGATGTGGCTGGTCAATATATTGTAGTTGAGGTTGGTTTAATGGATGTGGTGGGTCAATATATTGTAGTTGAGGTTGGTTTAATGGATGTAATGGGTCAATATGTTGGGGTTGAGGTGGGTTGGATGGATGTTGTGGGTCAATATGTTGGGGTTGAGGTGGGTTTGATAGGTGTAGTGGGTCAATGTGCTTGGAGTGCAAGTATATTGATGAATGGTCTATTTACATATGGTGAATGGTAAACCAGAAGAACGTAAGGTTTGGGGCATCTTACCCTTTGCCTCCAGTTCTTGCTTCTTCTTTCGTCCCCAGGTATTGTGATAATTTTCTGCAAGCTGCTCAGCCATGGACTGCAAGAAAAACACAGTGCGATTGTGGAATGTATTAAGAGATTTAAATAAAATGGGCTAATATATAATGGGCAATATAATGAAATATATAATGGGCTATATAATGAAATATATAACGGGCTATATAATGAAATATATAATGGGTTATATAATGAAATATATGTTGGGTTATATAATGAAATATATATTGGGCTATATAATGAAATATATAATGGGCTATATAATGGGCTATATAATGAAATATATAATGGGCAATATAATTAAATATATAACGGGCTATATAATGAAATATATAATGGGTTATATAATGAAATATATAATGAGTTATATAATGAAATATATAACGGGCAATATAATGAAATATATAATGGGTTATATAATGAAATATATATTGGGTTATATAATGAAATATATAATGGGCAATATAATTAAATATATAACGGGCTATATAATGAAATATATAATGGGCTATATAATGAAATATATAATGGGCAATATAATGAAATATATAATGGGCTATATAATGGGTTATATAATGGGCTATATAATGAAATATATAATGGGTTATATTATGAAATATATAATGGGTTATATAATGAAATATATAATGGGTTATATAATGAAATATATAATGGGTTATATAATGAAATATATAATGGGCTATATAATGAAATATATAATGGGCTATATAATGAAATATATAATGGGCTATATAATGAAATATATAATGAACTATATAATAAAATATATAATGGGCTATATAATGAAATATATAATGGGCAATATAATGAAATATATAATGGGCTATATAATGAAATATATAATGGGCAATATAATGAAATATATATTGGGTTATATAATGAAATATATAATGGGCTATATAATGAAATATATAATGGGTTATATAATGAAATATATAATGGGCTATATAATGAAATGTATAATGGGTTATATAATAAAATATATAATGGGCTATATAATGAAATATATAATGGGCAATATAATGATAAATATATTTGGTTATATAATGAAATATATAATGGGCTATATAATGAAATATATAATGGGTTATATAATGAAATATATAATGGGCTATATAATGAAATGTATAATGGGTTATATAATAAAATATATAATGGGCTATATAATGAAATATATAATGGGCAATATAATGAAATATATATTGGGTTATATAATGAAATATATAATGAAATATATACTGGGCTATATAATGAAATATATCATGGGCTATATAATACAATATATATCATGGGCTATATAATACAATATATATAATGGGCTATATAATACAATATATATAATGGGCTATATAATACGATATATATCATGGGCTATATAATACAATATATATAATGGGCTATATAATACGATATATATAATGGGCTATATAATACAATATATATATAATGGGCTATATAATACGATATATATCATGGGCTATATTATACAATATATATAATGGGCTATATAATACGATATATATAATACAATATATATAATGGGCTATATAATACAATATATATAATGGGCTATATTATACAATATATATAATGGGCTATATAATACAATATATATAATGGGCTATATAATACGATATATATAATGGGCTATATAATACAATATATATAATGGGCTATATAATACGATATATATAATGGGCTATATAATACAATATATATAATGGGCTATATAATACGATATATATAATGGGCTATATAATACGATATATATAATGGGCTATATAATACAATATATATACTGGGCTATATAATACGATATATATAATGGGCTATATAATACAATATATATACTGGGCTATATAATACGATATATATAATGGGCTATATAATACAATATATATAATGGGCTATATAATACGATATATATAATGGGCTATATAATACAATATATATAATGGGCTATATAATACAATATATATAATGGGCTATATAATACGATATATATAATGGGCTATATAATACGATATATATAATGGGCTATATAATACGATATATATAATGGGCTATATAATACGATATATATACTGGGCTATATAATACGATATATATAATGGGCTATATAATACGATATATATAATGGGCTATATTATACAATATATATAATGGGCTATATAATACGATATATATAATGGGCTATATAATACGATATATATAATGGGCTATATAATACAATATATATAATGGGCTATATAATACGATATATATAATGGGCTATATAATACAATATATATAATGGGCTATATAATACGATATATATAATGGGCTATATAATACAATATATATAATGGGCTATATAATACAATATATATAATGGGCTATATAATACAATATATATAATGGGCTATATAATACGATATATATAATGGGCTATATAATACGATATATATAATGGGCTATATAATACGATATATATAATGGGCTATATAATACGATATATATATAATGGGCTATATAATACGATATATATACTGGGCTATATAATACGATATATATAATGGGCTATATAATACGATATATATAATGGGCTATATTATACAATATATATAATGGGCTATATAATACGATATATATAATGGGCTATATAATACGATATATATAATGGGCTATATAATACAATATATATAATGGGCTATATAATACGATATATATAATGGGCTATATAATACAATATATATAATGGGCTATATAATACAATATATATAATGGGCTATATAATACAATATATATAATGGGCTATATAATACGATATATATAATGGGCTATATAATACAATATATATAATGGGCTATATAATACAATATATATAATGGGCTATATAATACGATATATATAATGGGCTATATAATACAATATATATAATGGGCTATATAATACGATATATATAATGGGCTATATAATACGATATATATACTGGGCTATATAATACGATATATATACTGGGCTATATAATACGATATATATACTGGGCTATATAATACGATATATATACTGGGCTATATAATACAATCTATATAATGGGCTATATAATACGATATATATAATGGGCTATATAATACGATATATATAATGGGCTATATAATACAATATATATAATGGGCTATATAATACGATATATATAATGGGCTATATAATACAATATATATAATGGGCTATATAATACAATATATATAATGGGCTATATAATACAATATATATAATGGGCTATATAATACGATATATATAATGGGCTATATAATACAATATATATAATGGGCTATATAATACAATATATATAATGGGCTATATAATACGATATATATAATGGGCTATATAATACAATATATATAATGGGCTATATAATACGATATATATAATGGGCTATATAATACGATATATATACTGGGCTATATAATACGATATATATACTGGGCTATATAATACGATATATATACTGGGCTATATAATACGATATATATACTGGGCTATATAATACAATCTATATAATGGGCTATATAATACGATATATATAATGGGCTATATAATACGATATATATAATGGGCTATATAATACGATATATATAATGGGCTATATAATACGATATATATAATGGGCTATATAATACGATATATATAATGGGCTATATAATACGATATATATAATGGGCTATATAATACGATATATATAATGGGCTATATAATACAATATATATAATGGGCTATATAATACGATATATATACTGGGCTATATAATACGATATATATAATGGGCTATATAATACAATATATATAATGGGCTATATAATACGATATATATAATGGGCTATATAATACAATATATATAATGGGCTATATAATACGATATATATAATGGGCTATATAATACAATATATATAATGGGCTATATAATACGATATATATAATGGGCTATATAATACGATATATATAATGGGCTATATAATACGATATATATAATGGGCTATATAATACGATATATATAATGGGCTATATAATACGATATATATATAATGGGCTATATAATACGATATATATAATGGGCTATATAATACAATATATATATAATGGGCTATATAATACGATATATATAATGGGCTATATAATACAATATATATACTGGGCTATATAATACAATATATATACTGGGCTATATAATACAATATATATAATGGGCTATATAATACGATATATATAATGGGCTATATAATACAATATATATAATGGGCTATATAATACAATATATATAATGGGCTATATAATACGATATATATAATGGGCTATATAATACGATATATATAATGGGCTATATAATACGATATATATAATGGGCTATATAATACGATATATATACTGGGCTATATAATACGATATATATAATGGGCTATATAATACGATATATATAATGGGCTATATTATACAATATATATAATGGGCTATATAATACGATATATATAATGGGCTATATAATACGATATATATAATGGGCTATATAATACAATATATATAATGGGCTATATAATACGATATATATAATGGGCTATATAATACAATATATATAATGGGCTATATAATACGATATATATAATGGGCTATATAATACAATATATATAATGGGCTATATAATACAATATATATAATGGGCTATATAATACAATATATATAATGGGCTATATAATACAATATATATAATGGGCTATATAATACGATATATATAATGGGCTATATAATACGATATATATAATGGGCTATATAATACGATATATATATAATGGGCTATATAATACGATATATATACTGGGCTATATAATACGATATATATAATGGGCTATATAATACGATATATATAATGGGCTATATTATACAATATATATAATGGGCTATATAATACGATATATATAATGGGCTATATAATACGATATATATAATGGGCTATATAATACAATATATATAATGGGCTATATAATACGATATATATAATGGGCTATATAATACAATATATATAATGGGCTATATAATACAATATATATAATGGGCTATATAATACAATATATATAATGGGCTATATAATACGATATATATAATGGGCTATATAATACAATATATATAATGGGCTATATAATACAATATATATAATGGGCTATATAATACGATATATATAATGGGCTATATAATACAATATATATAATGGGCTATATAATACGATATATATAATGGGCTATATAATACGATATATATACTGGGCTATATAATACGATATATATACTGGGCTATATAATACGATATATATACTGGGCTATATAATACGATATATATACTGGGCTATATAATACAATCTATATAATGGGCTATATAATACGATATATATAATGGGCTATATAATACGATATATATAATGGGCTATATAATACAATATATATAATGGGCTATATAATACGATATATATAATGGGCTATATAATACAATATATATAATGGGCTATATAATACAATATATATAATGGGCTATATAATACAATATATATAATGGGCTATATAATACGATATATATAATGGGCTATATAATACAATATATATAATGGGCTATATAATACAATATATATAATGGGCTATATAATACGATATATATAATGGGCTATATAATACAATATATATAATGGGCTATATAATACGATATATATAATGGGCTATATAATACGATATATATACTGGGCTATATAATACGATATATATACTGGGCTATATAATACGATATATATACTGGGCTATATAATACGATATATATACTGGGCTATATAATACAATCTATATAATGGGCTATATAATACGATATATATAATGGGCTATATAATACGATATATATAATGGGCTATATAATACGATATATATAATGGGCTATATAATACGATATATATAATGGGCTATATAATACGATATATATAATGGGCTATATAATACGATATATATAATGGGCTATATAATACGATATATATAATGGGCTATATAATACAATATATATAATGGGCTATATAATACGATATATATACTGGGCTATATAATACGATATATATAATGGGCTATATAATACAATATATATAATGGGCTATATAATACGATATATATAATGGGCTATATAATACGATATATATACTGGGCTATATAATACGATATATATAATGGGCTATATAATACAATATATATAATGGGCTATATAATACGATATATATAATGGGCTATATAATACAATATATATAATGGGCTATATAATACGATATATATAATGGGCTATATAATACGATATATATAATGGGCTATATAATACAATATATATAATGGGCTATATAATACAATATATATAATGGGCTATATAATACAATATATATAATGGGCTATATAATACGATATATATACTGGGCTATATAATACGATATATATAATGGGCTATATAATACAATATATATAATGGGCTATATAATACAATATATATAATACAATATATATACTGGGCTATATAATACGATATATATAATGGGCTATATAATACGATATATATAATGGGCTATATAATACAATATATATAATGGGCTATATAATACGATATATATAATGGGCTATATAATACAATATATATAATGGGCTATATAATACGATATATATAATGGGCTATATAATACGATATATATACTGGGCTATATAATACGATATATATAATGGGCTATATTATACAATATATATAATGGGCTATATAATACGATATATATAATGGGCTATATAATACGATATATATAATGGGCTATATAATACAATATATATAATGGGCTATATAATACGATATATATAATGGGCTATATAATACGATATATATACTGGGCTATATAATACGATATATATAATGGGCTATATTATACAATATATATACTGGGCTATATAATGGTGGCAGTTACAGTACTCCCTTCACAAACAGCAGAAATAATTTGGAAACTCAGCAACACCTGGTACCCGATAAGGCAACAGTGAGGTGGCCATGGCTGGTAGCCAATAGGCAGTTTTCCCCCTGAATGTGTGGCCCTTACCTGCAGCTCCCTGGAGATCGTAATCCCCGTCAGATCGATGGGCGTGGGGCTGAATGTTTGAACTGCCGGATCATATGTAGCCTGAAAAAGGAAGAGACAAGATGGGAGATTTATAAATGTGTTATTAACAGGAAATTGTGTAGCGGTCACCATGGTTACCAGTGCTATGTCTCTGATGATTCCATTGGTTTCATGGTGATTGTGTTACTTTAAGAAATCTGCCCCAGTGTGCATACCCCATGCACTCGCACACATTCCTCTCACCTGCGCAGATTGCGAAATCTTGCGAGTTTTTGTTTTCTTCTCTGTCCGGTCCTCATCGCCCTCCCGGGCCTTTTCAACCATCCATTCCCAGGCGATCATGGCTTTCAGGGACTCCTTGATGGGCCAGCGATAAATCTCCTTATCCTAAGGAATCAAAGTGTCATTATCCGGTGCTGACGTGATTTAATACAATACAAGTTTCCTATCGGATCGCCTGCCGACTGTGCACACACATTGATTTATGAAATATATGCGTTACACACTACATGTTGCATTATATGCCCGTTACGCGCTACAGCCTGTATTATATGCCAGTTACACACTACATACTGTATTATATGCCAGTTACACACTACATACTGTATTATATGCCAGTTACACGTTACACGCTGTATTATATGCCAGTTACACACTACATACTGTATTATATGCCAGTTACACGTTACACGCTGTATTATATGCCAGTTACACGTTACACGCTGTATTATATGCCAGTTACACACTACATACTGTAGTATATGCCAGTTACACACTACATACTGTATTATATGCCAGTTACACGTTACATACTGTATTATATGCCAGTTACACACTACATACTGTATTATATGCCAGTTACACGTTACACGCTGTATTATATGCCAGTTACACACTACATACTGTAGTATATGCCAGTTACACGTTACACGCTGTATTATATGCCAGTTACACACTACATACTGTAGTATATGCCAGTTACACACTACATACTGTATTATATGCCAGTTACACGTTACATACTGTATTATATGCCAGTTACACGTTACATACTGTATTATATGCCAGTTACACGTTACACTCTGTATTATATGCCAGTTACACCTTACACGCTGTATTATATGCCCTTACACGTTACACGCTGTATTATATGCCTGTTACACGTTACACGCTGTATTATATGCCCTTACACGTTACATGCTGTATTATATGCCTGTTACACGCTGTATTGTATGCCAGTTACACGTTACACGCTGTATTGTATGCCAGTTACACGTTACACGCTGTATTGTATGCCAGTTACATGCTACACGCTTTATTATATGCCAGTTACACGTTACACGCTGTATTATATGCCCTTACACGTTACACGCTGTATTATATGCCTGTTACACATTACATGCTGTATTATATGCCCGTTACACGCTACATGCTGTATTATATGCCTGTTACACATTACATGCTGTATCATATGCCTGTTACATGTTACATGCTGTATTATATGCCCGTTACACGCTACATGCTGTATTATATGCCTGTTACATGTTACATGCTGTATTATATGCCCGTTACACGCTACATGCTGTATTATATGCCCGTTGCACGTTTTGCTGTACATACTATGTTACGTGTATCCATAGCAGCAGAATTACCTTTTCAGAGAAGGTTTTGTACGGCCGAAGCATAGGGTGTGTCTTTGCTTCTTCATCCACTATATCTCCATACGACCAATTATTTTGTATCTGAGGAAAGGTAAGGGTTCACCTGTCATCCTGAGCCCAATCATCTGATATTTAAAGCAGGCATTCTCCAAATCACAGCAATGTCTTTCTTACCTTCTCAAATGCCCACTTGTCGTGAGTATACTCCGCGTATTTATTAATAAATCCATCCAACTTCTCTGGAATAATCACACTGAGGAAAAGACAGAGAAACCAGTCATTCTGCACCAACTGCCCTCCCCCTTCCTCACACATAGAGAGATATAAAACCAACTGCCCTCCCCCTCCCTCACACATAGGGAGATATAAAACCACCTGCCCTCCCCCTCCCTCACACATAGGGAGATAAATCAGTGACTCTTCCTTATTTTTATGGTCTTACTTCAAAGTTTCCACTGGTTTGGGGTCGAAGTTCCCCTCCGCATCCACAGAAGCCTTCTTCTCAGTCTTGGATGAATAGCTGGCATCCACGTAGTCGGGAGGAATGGCCCCAGCGATGGCACATAAGCATGGCATAGTGATCTTATAAAGGTCTGCATCAAATTTCTGCCAAAAATAATGAAATGAATATAATTTGTATTTGTAAAGTAGCTGTTAGCCCAGGAATACTATACAATGCACTGGAATCTCCAAGATAGTGTTAAATAATTACAGTAATATATTCAACACACAGAGTTCTGTACTTGAAGATTTAGAACCATAAAGGTCTCAGGTAGCACATCATAGACTTGTCACCTTGTGAGCAAGGGATTCAAAAATTCCCCAGAAGAGCTTCCTCGTTAGGTGTAGTTCTTCCTCTGATGTGACGCCATAATTGGCCCAGCCCGTCGGCAGACAATAATACTTCCAGCAACGCTCATAGTGATTGGTCAGAAGCTGGGAGGAAAGAACACATCAATTTAAAAAACGATGTGTATTACGGCCATGTGAATTACGGTAACACTTTATATAGCTGTGTGTATTACGGTAACACTTTATATAGCTGTGTGTATTACGGTAACACTTTATATAGCGGTGTGAATTACGGTAACACTTTATATAGCTGTGTGTATTACGGTAACAGACTGTATATAGCTGTGTGTATTACGGTAACAGACTGTATATAGCGGTGTGAATTACGGTAACACTTTATATAGCGGTGTGTATTACGGTAACACTTTATATAGCTGTGTGAATTACGGTAACAGACTGTATATAGCGGTGTGTATTACGGTAACACTGTATATAGCTGTGTGTATTACGGTAACACATTATATAGCGGTGTGTATTACGGTAACACTTTATATAGCTGTGTGTATTACGGTAACACTTTATATAGCTGTGTGTATTACGGTAACACTGTATATAGCTGTGTGTATTACGGTAACACTTTATATAGCTGTGTGAATTACGGTAACACTTTATATAGCGGTGTGAATTACGGGTAACACATTATATAGCGGTGTGTATTACGGTAACACTTTATATAGCTGTGTGTATTACGGTAACACTTTATATAGCGGTGTGTATTACGGTAACACTTTATATAGCTGTGTGTATTACGGTAACACTTTACATAGCTGTGTGTATTACGGTAACACTTTATATAGCTGTGTGTATTACGGTAACACTTTATATAGCTGTGTGTATTACGGTAACACTGTATATAGCTGTGTGTATTACGGTAACAGACTGTATATAGCGGTGTGTATTACGGACGGTAACAGACTGTATATAGCGGTGTGTATTACGGTAACACTTTATATAGCTGTGTGTATTACGGTAACAGACTGTATATAGCTGTGTGTATTACGGTAACACTTTATATAGCTGTGTGTATTACGGTAACACTTTATATAGCGGTGTGTATTACGGTAACAGACTGTATATAGCTGTGTGTATTACGGTAACACTTTATATAGCGGTGTGAATTACGGTAACACTTTATATAGCTGTGTGTATTACGGTAACACTTTATATAGCTGTGTGTATTACGGTAACAGACTGTATATAGCTGTGTGTATTACGGTAACACTTTATATAGCTGTGTGTATTACGGTAACAGACTGTATAGAGCTGTGTGTATTACGGTAACAGACTGTATATAGCGGTGTGAATTACGGTAACACTTTATATAGCGGTGTGTATTACGGTAACACTTTATATAGCTGTGTGAATTACGGTAACAGACTGTATATAGCGGTGTGTATTACGGTAACACTGTATATAGCTGTGTGTATTACGGTAACACATTATATAGCGGTGTGTATTACGGTAACACTTTATATAGCTGTGTGTATTACGGTAACACTTTATATAGCTGTGTGTATTACGGTAACACTGTATATAGCTGTGTGAATTACGGTAACACTTTCTATAGCTGTGTGAATTACGGTAACACTTTATATAGCGGTGTGAATTACGGTAACACATTATATAGCGGTGTGTATTACAGTAACACTTTATATAGCTGTGTGAATTACGGTAACACTTTATATAGCGGTGTGAATTACGGTAACACTTTATATAGCGGTGTGAATTACGGTAACACATTATATAGCGGTGTGTATTACGGTAACACTTTATATAGCGGTGTGTATTACGGTAACACTTTATATAGCGGTGTGTATTACGGTAACACTTTATATAGCTGTGTGTATTACGGTAACACTTTATATAGCTGTGTGTATTACGGTAACACTGTATATAGCTGTGTGTATTACGGTAACAGACTGTATATAGCTGTGTGTATTACGGTAACAGACTGTATATAGCTGTGTGTATTACGGTAACACTTTATATAGCTGTGTGTAGTACGGTAACACTTTATATAGCTGTGTGTATTACGGTAACACTGTATATAGCTGTGTGTATTACGGTAACAGACTGTATATAGCTGTGTGTATTACGGTAACAGACTGTATATAGCTGTGTGTATTACGGTAACACTTTATATAGCTGTGTGAATTACGGTAACACTTTATATAGCTGTGTGTATTACGGTAACACTGTATATAGCTGTGTGTATTACGGTAACAGACTGTATATAGCTGTGTGTAGTACGGTAACAGACTGTATATAGCTGTGTGTATTACGGTAACACTTTATATAGCTGTGTGTATTACGGTAACACTTTATATAGCTGTGTGTATTACGGTAACAGACTGTATATAGCTGTGTGTATTACGGTAACACTTTATATAGCTGTGTGTATTACGGTAACACTTTATATAGCGGTGTGAATTACGGTAACACTTTATATAGCTGTGTGTATTACGGTAACACTTTATATAGCGGTGTGAATTACGGTAACACTTTATATAGCGGTGTGTATTACGGTAACACTTTATATAGCTGTGTGTATTACGGTAACAGACTGTATATAGCTGTGTGTATTACGGTAACACTTTATATAGCTGTGTGAATTACGGTAACACTTTATATAGCGGTGTGAATTACGGTAACACTTTATATAGCTGTGTGTATTACGGTAACAGACTGTATATAGCTGTGTGTATTACGGTAACAGACTGTATATAGCGGTGTGTATTACGGTAACAGACTTTATATAGCTGTGTGTATTACGGTAACAGACTGTATATAGCGGTGTGTATTACGGTAACACTTTATATAGCGGTGTGTATTACGGTAACAGACTGTATATAGCTGTGTGTATTACGGTAACACTTTATATAGCTGTGTGTATTACGGTAACACTTTATATAGCTGTGTGTATTACGGTAACAGACTGTATATAGCGGTGTGTATTATGGTAACACTTTATATAGCTGTGTGTATTACGGTAACAGACTGTATATAGCTGTGTGTATTACGGTAACACTTTATATAGCTGTGTGTATTACGGTAACAGACTGTATATAGCTGTGTGTATTACGGTAACAGACTTTATATAGCTGTGTGTATTACGGTAACAGACTGTATATAGCTGTGTGTATTACGGTAACAGACTGTGTATAGCTGTGTGTATTATGGTAACACTTTATATAGCTGTGTGCATTACGGTAACAGACTGTATATAGCTGTGTGTATTACGGTAACACTTTATATAGCTGTGTGTATTACGGTAACACTTTATATAGCGGTGTGAATTACGGTAACACTTTATATAGCGGTGTGAATTACGGTAACACTTTATATAGCTGTGTGCATTACGGTAACAGACTGTGTATAGCTGTGTGTATTACGGTAACACTTTATATAGCTGTGTGTATTACGGTAACACTGTATATAGCTATGTGTATTACGGTAACACTGTATATAGCTGTGTGTATTACGGTAACAGACTGTATATAGCGGTGTGTATTACGGTAACAGACTGTATATAGCTGTATGTATTACGGTAACAGACTGTATATAGCGGTGTGTATTACGGTAACACTTTATATAGCTGTGTGTATTACGTAACAGACTGTATATAGCGGTGTGTATTACGGTAACAGACTGTATATAGCTGTGTGTATTACGGTAACAGACTGTATATAGCGGTGTGTATTACGGTAACACTTTATATAGCGGTGTGTATTACGGTAACACATTATATAGCGGTGTGTATTACGGTAACAGACTGTATATAGCGGTGTGTATTACGGTAACACTTTATATAGCTGTGTGTATTACGGTAACACTTTATATAGCGGTGTGAATTACGGTAACACTTTATATAGCTGTGTGTATTACGGTAACACTTTATATAGCGGTGTGAATTACGGTAACACTTTATATAGCGGTGTGTATTACGGTAACACTTTATATAGCTGTGTGTATTACGGTAACAGACTGTATATAGCGGTGTGTATTACGGTAACACTTTATATAGCGGTGTGTATTACGGTAACAGACTGTATATAGCGGTGTGTATTACGGTAACAGACTGTATATAGCGGTGTGTATTACGGTAACACTTTGTACAGCTGTGTGTATTACGGTAACACTTTATATAGCTGTGTGAATTACGGTAACACTTTATATAGCGGTGTGTATTACGGTAACACTTTATATAGCTGTGTGTATTACGGTAACACTTTATATAGCTGTGTGTATTACGGTAACACTTTATATAGCGGTGTGTATTACGGTAACACTTTATATAGCTGTGTGTATTACTGTAACACTTTATATAGCTGTGTGTATTATGGTAACAGGCTGTATATAGCGGTGTGTATTACAGTAACAGGCTGCATATAGCTGTGTGTATTACGGTAACATTTTATATAGCTGTGTGTATTACGGTAACAGACTGTATATAGCTGTGTGTATTACGGTAACACTTTATATAGCTGTGTGTATTACGGTAACAGACTGTATATAGCTGTGTGTATTACGGTAACACTTTATATAGCTGTGTGAATTACGGTAACACTTTATATAGCGGTGTGAATTACGGTAACACTTTATATAGCTGTGTGTATTACGGTAACAGACTGTATATAGCTGTGTGTATTACGGTAACAGACTGTATATAGCGGTGTGTATTACGGTAACACTTTATATAGCGGTGTGTATTACGGTAACACTTTATATAGCTGTGTGTATTACGGTAACAGACTGTATATAGCGGTGTGTATTACGGTAACACTTTATATAGCGGTGTGTATTACGGTAACAGACTGTATATAGCGGTGTGTATTACGGTAACAGACTGTATATAGCGGTGTGTATTACGGTAACACTTTGTACAGCTGTGTGTATTACGGTAACACTTTATATAGCTGTGTGAATTACGGTAACACTTTATATAGCGGTGTGTATTACGGTAACACTTTATATAGCTGTGTGTATTACGGTAACACTTTATATAGCTGTGTGTATTACGGTAACACTTTATATAGCGGTGTGTATTACGGTAACACTTTATATAGCTGTGTGTATTACTGTAACACTTTATATAGCTGTGTGTATTATGGTAACAGGCTGTATATAGCGGTGTGTATTACAGTAACAGACTGTATATAGCTGTGTGTATTACGGTAACAGACTGTATATAGCTGTGTGTATTACGGTAACACTTTATATAGCTGTGTGTATTACGGTAACAGACTGTATATAGCTGTGTGTATTACGGTAACAGACTTTATATAGCTGTGTGTATTACGGTAACAGACTGTATATAGCGGTGTGTATTACGGTAACACTTTATATAGCGGTGTGTATTACGGTAACAGACTGTATATAGCTGTGTGTATTACGGTAACACTTTATATAGCTGTGTGTATTACGGTAACACTTTATATAGCTGTGTGTATTACGGTAACAGACTGTATATAGCGGTGTGTATTATGGTAACACTTTATATAGCTGTGTGTATTACGGTAACAGACTGTATATAGCTGTGTGTATTACGGTAACACTTTATATAGCTGTGTGTATTACGGTAACAGACTGTATATAGCTGTGTGTATTACGGTAACAGACTTTATATAGCTGTATGTATTACGGTAACAGACTGTATATAGCTGTGTGTATTACGGTAACAGACTGTGTATAGCTGTGTGTATTATGGTAACACTTTATATAGCTGTGTGCATTACGGTAACAGACTGTATATAGCTGTGTGTATTACGGTAACACTTTATATAGCTGTGTGTATTACGGTAACACTTTATATAGCGGTGTGAATTACGGTAACACTTTATATAGCGGTGTGAATTACGGTAACACTTTATATAGCTGTGTGCATTACGGTAACAGACTGTGTATAGCTGTGTGTATTACGGTAACACTTTATATAGCTGTGTGTATTACGGTAACACTGTATATAGCTGTGTGTATTACGGTAACAGACTGTATATAGCTGTGTGTATTACGGTAACAGACTGTATATAGCGGTGTGTATTACGGTAACAGACTGTATATAGCTGTATGTATTACGGTAACAGACTGTATATAGCGGTGTGTATTACGGTAACACTTTATATAGCTGTGTGTATTACGTAACAGACTGTATATAGCGGTGTGTATTACGGTAACAGACTGTATATAGCTGTGTGTATTACGGTAACAGACTGTATATAGCGGTGTGTATTACGGTAACACTTTATATAGCGGTGTGTATTACGGTAACACATTATATAGCGGTGTGTATTACGGTAACAGACTGTATATAGCGGTGTGTATTACGGTAACACTTTATATAGCTGTGTGTATTACGGTAACACTTTATATAGCTGTGTGTATTACGGTAACAGACTGTATATAGCGGTGTGTATTACGGTAACAGACTGTATATAGCTGTGTGTATTACGGTAACAAACTGTGTAGCGGAACGCAGTAAGCCTGTCCTGCAAAATGCCTGTGTGACTGTAATTGTTATAGTTTTACCTATGTTGGAATTGCTATTCGCCTATGTAATATGTGAATTGTATGTTATTCGGTAGTTTCCATCCGTACTATATACTTCTGGAAACTACCGAACGGAGAGACCACCCCGGAGAGAAGTGTGCCAGCAATTAAGGTTCACATTCTCTCCAAACCGCAAGTTAACAGGCTCATTAACAGTGTGTCTGGGTGGCCGCCATTCGGCATGCGTACACGTGGCGGCGGCCATCTTACGCATGAAAATCTCAGCGGTGTTTTGTCGTCGAGTGTCTGGAACTCAAATCGGACACTCAGACAACCAAACACCGCTGAGACCTCCAGAGCTCCGTAACTGCCGAACGGAGAGAGTTAACGAATCCCCATTCGGTAGTTACAAAGTACCGAATGAGGGAATCACTATCTAGGGGAATTAAAGTATGGATGGCAGTTATAAATGTCTGTTTTAACTGCCGAACGGAGACCGACCGCGGGGCCCATTCTCATGGAACCCTTTTCGGATACCAACTCGTGTGCGGTCGGTCAAACTTCACCTTCCTGTAACTGCCGAACCACTGGTCCGATCTGGGTGAATTTTGGATATTATATTCACCCAGATCAGGGCTACCTAGCGGTACCCTAATATTAAAGATATGTGATGGTTTAGGGGTACATCCAAGTTGGGGGTAAAGTACTGTACAAGTTAAGGGGATTATGACGCTCTCTGAGGGGAGGAGATGTGTGGGAGGTAACAAGCACTGCATTGGTTACTGTCATAATTACTGTAGTTCCCTCCCTTGCATGGGAGCAGGCTTTATAAGAAACCTTGGAATAAACGATTGTCAGTTCTACTCCTGAAACTGTGTGTCGTCCAGTTATTGGGAGTGCTGTGGGGATATTTCTGTACCGTTTTACCTGCTGGAAACTCTGCTGTGGATTTACTAATGACTTGTTCCTGAGCCTTCCTTGGATCTAAAGTGGAGAATAGCTGCGAGAGATCAGCTCTCCGCTACAAACTGTATATAGCTGTGTGTATTACGGTAACAGACTGTATATAGCGGTGTGTATTACGGTAACACTTTATATAGCGGTGTGTATTACGGTAACAGACTGTATATAGCGGTGTGTATTACGGTAACAGACTGTATATAGCTGTGTGTATTACGGTAACAAACTGTATATAGCTGTGTGTATTACGGTAACAGACTGTATATAGCTGTGTGTATTACGGTAACACTTTATATAGCTGTGTGTATTACGGTAACAGACTGTATATAGCGGTGTGTATTACGGTAACAGACTGTATATAGCGGTGTGTATTACGGTAACAGACTGTATTTAGCGGTGTGTATTACGGTAACAGACTGTATATAGCGGTGTGTATTACGGTAACAGACTGTATATAGCTGTGTGTATTACGGTAACACTTTATATAGCGGTGTGTATTACGGTAACAGACTGTATATAGCGGTGTGTATTACGGTAACACATTATATAGCGGTGTGTATTACGGTAACAGACTGTATATTGCTGTGTGTATTACGGTAACAAACTGTATATAACTGTGTGTATTACGGTAACAGACTGTATATAGCGGTGTGTATTACGGTAACACTTTATATAGCGGTGTGTATTACGGTAACAGACTGTATATAGCTGTGTGTATTACGGTAACAGACTGTATATAGCGGTGTGTATTACGGTAACACTTTATATAGCTGTGTGTATTACGGTAACACTTTATATAGCTGTGTGTATTACGGTAACAGACTGTATATAGCGGTGTGTATTACGGTAACAGACTGTATATAGCGGTGTGTATTACGGTAACACTTTATATAGCTGTGTGTATTACGGTAACAGACTGTATATAGCTGTGTGTATTACGGTAACAGACTGTATATAGCGGTGTGTATTACGGTAACAGCCTGTATATAGCTGTGTGTATTACGGTAACAGACTGTATATAGCTGTGTGTATTACGGTAACAGACTGTATATAGCGGTGTGTATTACGGTAACACTTTATATAGCGGTGTGTATTACGGTAACAGACTGTATATAGCTGTGTGTATTACGGTAACAGACTGTATATAGCGGTGTGTATTACGGTAACACTTTATATAGCTGTGTGTATTACGGTAACAGACTGTATATAGCGGTGTGTATTACGGTAACAGACTGTATATAGCGGTGTGTATTACGGTATCACTTTATATAGCTGTGTGTATTACGGTAACAGACTGTATATAGCTGTGTGTATTACGGTAACAGACTGTATATAGCTGTGTGTATTACGGTAACACTTTATATAGCTGTGTGTATTACGGTATCACTTTATATAGCTGTGTGTATTACGGTAACAGACTGTATATAGCTGTGTGTATTACGGTAACAGACTGTATATAGCTGTGTGTATTACGGTAACAGACTGTATATAGCTGTGTGAATTACGGTAACACTTTATATAGCTGTGTGTATTACGGTAACACTTTATATAGCGGTGTGTATTACGGTAACAGACTGTATATAGCTGTGTGTATTACGGTAACACTTTATATAGCTGTGTGTATTACGGTAACACTTTATATAGCGGTGTGTATTACGGTAACACTTTATATAGCTGTGTGTATCACTGTATATAGCTGTGTGTATTACGATAACATACTTTAATGGTATATACAGCGGAATGATTTTAATGATACTGTATCTTATAGTAATGCAAAAATAGGTCTCACCTTTAAAGGCATCTTGGCAAACTCATTCAGAATGGGTACGTCAAACACCAACCTTCGCAGGAGATGCTGTAACATGGATGGACGGAGGTATCTAAAAGCAGAACAGTTCTTTAGGCCTTTTATATAAATAACAGTGACAGCATTAATGGCAAATTAAATTAGTAATGTCTCCTTGACTTACAGAAATAAACGGAAAATATGTCGACAAACATGCCGCCAATAATGCTCTTCCGCGAGGCTAAGAATATAATTACAGTATGGTAGGTAATGGTACATAATGTTACTTGTGAGGGGGGCAGAGAATAAAAGGAGAGCGACATGGACTTGCAGATGGTGAGCTCACATGCTGAGCAGAATATATAAAGGAAATCCCAGATTATTAGTTACTGAGTGCATTTGACATCTAGTAATGAGAATCCCAAAGATTTGGCAAGATTTACTATACATTGGCACAAGTGGTCTCTATGCTCCCCATTACCTGCACAGCGCCATCAGACATTCCTCAATAACGTCTCGTTGCGCCTTGGTGAGTGAACGGCCTCGAGACAGACGGTAAATTGTATGAAGCATGGAGTCAACCATTATGGCGCGATGCTCAGTGCCAGCAAAAAGGGGGGCACATTTGGTAATCAAGGGAAGAACGGCTAGGCACAAGTACCGGTTCAAAGCCAGGGCCATTTCTGTCGTACTAAAGGCAGCCTGCGAGGGAGAGAGGGAGGGTAATCAATAACGGCAGGAGGAGAAAAGGAAGCGGGAGGAAAGGCGGCAGAGAGAAAAGAAAGATGGACAACTCGAGGAGAAAAAACATGGGGCAATCAGGGAATACATAGCTGTGAAATGGAGATCAAGAACAGTAATAAGAGAGGTAATAGGCAGCTGGCCTTGAGGTTACATTAGAGATATGAAGAAGAAGAGAGGAATGGAGAGAACAGGAAAGTGTGGAAGAGAAAAATAGAGGGTCAGCAAACTGGGAGAGGAAATATGAAATAAAAAAGTAAAATTGAAACTAAGATGTAGAAATAAACATTACATATGGTTCAGGTGATCCATAATGACAAACACTCACTGTGTCCAACGATGCCGCAGCCCTCATGTCCGGCAGGAACCCAACCTCAAGAACTTGCAATAGGAAGTCCTGCGTCTCGATACCATACACACGATCCAGGAACAGAACCATCGGTGACTTGTGATCTGGTACAAAGCTAGCAGACATTTTTGGCTCAATGATGTTGCCATCTGGTTAAGGGGAGAGAAGAAGCCAATTCCTGTATTAATGCTAAAACAAACAAAAAAGTGCTCTGTGCTTAAAGGTGCTTAGACAGAAGTAAAAAGTGCAAAGTGATAGCAGCTTCCACACACGTAGGGACTCCCCACCCTAGTTAAACAGATTACACAGTAATTACTATAATGGTAAAAAATATACCAGATAGTAGAGCGTGCATAGCGCTTTAGATGGTGAAACACTTACCCCTTAAGAGTTAAAAAATGACAACACTGCAAGAAATGAAAAAAAAAAAAAAGACACATATAGTGTAATAACTTAATAAATAAATCAGTGGACTTATAAAAAAGGATCCACTCACATAGTAGAGAGTCCAGTATGGATAGGCTCAGGTCACTCCAGCATTAGTGTACTACGGTGACACTCAACCTGGTCTAGTGATATTTATCCAATCGATATCCTCATAAAAAAGGAAACAAGAGGGAGAATAGGGAGGCAACACAAGCACTTTTTTGGTGCCTAGACCTGGCACCTAGTATAAAAGCATATGTATCAATAAAGGAGATACAACCCTTCTTTTTACAGAAGCAAAGGTGATCCACAGGACACTGTTCTGAATGAAGTAGCAGGAATGTATTTAATAAACACATATTAAACATCAAATCTACAAACAAAATCCGCCCTTGTGGTATATCATCTGAGATGCGTTTCGCTGGGGAAAGTCCAGCTTTTGCGTCGGGGAAGATTACCCAACCACACCTCTGAAAGCATCGCTCGTGATTGGTGGTATCACAAGTGATGCTTCACCAATCAAAGGAAACCCTGGGACATTTAAACTGAAGCACTTACAGCAGCAAGTGACCAATTGACAAAGCTGGACTTTCCCCGGCGAAACGTGTCTCGGATGCTATATACTACAAGGACGGATTTTGTTTGTATATTTGTGTTTAATATGTGTTTTATTAAATACATTCCTGCTACTTCATTCAGAACAGTGTCCTGTGGATCACCTTTACTGCTGTAAAAGAAAGGTTGTATCTCCTTTATTGATACATATCCTTTTATACTAGGTGCCAGATCCAGGCACCTTAGAAGGGCTGGTGTTGCCCCCCTATTTTCCCTCTTGTTTCCTTTTTTATGAGGATATCGATTGGATAAACATCACTAGAACAGGTAGTACACTAATGCTGGAGTGACCTGAGCCTCTCCATACTGGGCTCTCTACTATGTTAGTGGATCCTTTTTCATAGGTTCACTGACTTATTTATTATGTAATTACACTATATGTGTCTTCTTTTTCATTTCTTGCAGTGTTGTCATTTTTTTAACCCCTAAGGGGTAAGTGTAACACAATCTAAAGTGCTACGCACTCTCTACTATCTGGTATATTTTTTACTAGTATAGTAATTACTGTATAATTAATGCTAACACGCCCATCGATCCCTTAGCAGTCTTGTACAACCAAGAATCCTCTCACCTTTCCCGAAGGCTGGAATTTGTAAGGGCAGGCTAATAACACCCACCAGATCCTCAAGAGGCACCAGGGAGCGTAGGATGGCACGGATCCTGAGAGCTTCTCCTTTACCAGCCTGGATCAACTGGAGAACCCAGACAGGAGACATGAAAATGCCAATCAGTGGAAGAGGAAACAATGAGGAACGTCATCTTTAAGAGCTTTTTATTTGAGCTCTACGTTATAACAGGGCAGTGATGAAGATGGTGCTATCATAGGTAATATCCATCTGTTTTAGCTGCCAGCCTGATGCCACCATTTCAGGTAATCATGCGATTTCTTTGAAAACGCCACTAATTCCAATAAAGTGATTATTTGCAGATGATTATGTTAAAATATATTCCCCAGTGCGTGACTTTACCTCTAAACCTATCGAAGATGGGAAATTATTTCAGTGAAATTCAAACTAAAAGACATTGAATTTTATTCGTTAAACTGAGAATTGTAAAGAATCCCTAGAAATTGGTCATTTCAGGTCAATGTGGGAAAAAAAAAAATCTCCTGATCACATTTACAGTTCAACTACTTTAATATATAAATTTTCCATATTCCTTCTCAGTTATCCACAAATCCTGGTTTTGTGAATATCTTTGAACTGAAGATTTAGTGGACAAATGTTAGATGAGATATAAACACTTGGGATTACAAGAGACTAATGAATGAGACTCGGTAATGAGGAGGAATAACTAGAGAAATAATCAACTAACACTGGGAAACCATTAAGGAGAGATGCAAAGGGCGTTACAGAGGAATGTGTGATAGACTAACTAAAGAGACTTTCCATGGTGTATTACATGGGCTCATGGTGTTTATAGGAGCTGAAGAGGATTGGTTGGTTGTGAAGAGTTCAATCTTACATGCATCTCAGGAGCACACCGTCCCAATAAGTCAATCAGAGCCGCGTAGAAGGACATAATGGCATTACCAAGGTGGACTCTATTTTCTTCATGAACTTCTTCTCCTCCATAACTGGAAATATAAAGAGGCAGAACAAGGTGAAGAGTGAACAATGGCAGGAGCTTAGAATGGAAACTAGAAAGGACAAGTATTTAAAAAGTGAACTATACCATGAAAAATAAAAAAAACAAAAAGACAAAATAATTGAAGGAAACATAGAATAAAGGAGGTATGAGAGGGAAAGTATGTTTGAACTAGTAAGGGTTCAAATGTAAACTGGATAATAAGAATTATATAAAAAGTTAGCCAAGGAGTGAGGTATCAAAAGGAAGTCAAATAGAAATCCAAAGCGTAAAGAGTTGGCCAGGAAAGTGGAGTCATGACTTATACGCACAGCTCTCTGCGCCTGTCCTTCTTCACCGTAGGCCCGTCCCTTGCCGGATCCTCAGATATTTTAATGGCATCCTCAATGGCGGCAAGCAGCCCATTCCCTCCTTCCCCTCTCAACGCTGGTCCGAAGCATTCCGGCCGCCGGATCAGAAGGCGTACTACCACATTTGCATTCTCTTCCACGCTTTCCCCTAGGGGAAATTAAGTAACATAGTGTCTAGCTAATTTAAAAAGATTTCCAGTTGCTTCCTTCATTTGAAAAAGTATTTTCTGTCTTCTCACTCACCATTCACGAAGACTGCAAATCGCAGAAAGTCCAGGTACCTCTCTCCCCCTCCTGGGTTCCATGATATATCAGGATAGCCTTTTGCCAGAAGCATAGGACAACTCTGCAGACCACATCCTGCCAGATAGGAGACAACCTAACGGAGAAAAGACAGGTATGTACTTAATAGTAAATGAGATAATGAGGGAGTGGGGTATTGGAGATCACAGATGTTAGGCTCTCACCTTCTCCAAGTCCTGCTCTTGTAGTGCTAACGCCAGTTCGTTATTATCAATCACTGAGGCGGCAGCCACATCAAGCGGTGTGGAACCTCTCATTCCTACAAAATAATAAAGAATGATGGTCTTTGTGCCTTTTTTATACAATTTAATATCCACTCTAGTCCTCAATTTGGCAAGGGCTTACCCAAACCAATGCCACTGTTCTCCAGTAGATAGCTGAGATGGTCAAACATGGCTCGTTGGTTTTGTCGGCTGATCCTACAGAAATAGCACAGGAAACGGCAACAGTTTGTCACCATTTTGGGAAAGCGGATTTCCTGGAATTAAGAAATGGAAGTTGATCAACAAAATGTTCCCGTGTAAAATTTTATTGTGAATTCTCATTTATGTAAAGATATCAGGAGGAACTTCAGTAGGTCTTTATTCCATGACAGACAGTCCACCAAATGCAGGAGAATAACTGTAACTGGTGGCTGAGAATTACCTTAGATTCTCCCCCTCCTAGGACATTGACCATGACCTCCATAACCGTCTCGTGCATGCCCAGAGCTCGCATTAGGTTGGGGTGCTGGTAAAACACCTTGTTATTCATTATATTCCTTAAGAAAAGAAAACAAGGTGGTCAGGGTTATTTTGAAACACAAGATTTACCAGGTGAATGTTGAAGAAAGGCACAAAATATACAAATAAATGGATTGAAGAGCAATTAATACTGATAAATTAGAAAGTGGGAATACAGTTCCAGAACAAGAGTGAGAGGATAAAGACTAACCCAATGCTCTGAATCATGAGGTTCTCCTCTTCAGGTCCCATCTGTACAATAAGCAGGGATCGGATCTGTCCTAGACTCTCCAGAAGGTTCATGGTGTCCTCCACTGACACAGCATTAATGGTGTAGGCCTTGGGCAGAGAACGGATCAGCTCTCCCAGCCCATCGTACTGGCGGTGAAGAAGGCTGAACATTACACGGACCAGCTCAGGGTTCTGAATAAAGGATTCCTGAGCCCAGTAAACCATGGTATGTGAGATTAGCTCTTGCAGAGTACCTGGTGAAGGTCATGTGAGGAAAGAAAGGTCAGTGACAACTGGACAAAGTAGTCCTGGATCAATCAATGAACAAAATGGATGTTGGTATTGCAAGAGCACTGAATTCCTCATAGTACAAAGAAATCAGAAAATGGGTGTTTTTTCTTAAAAACAAAAACAAAAAAGAACAAACATGCTCATATCTTGTTTACTGCCTCGAATTCCTACAGCCAACCTTTACCTCACTGCCTCGAATACCTAAATCTAACTCAACAGGGTGTATTTATTAAAGGGTTCTGAAAAGTGGTGATCAAATTCCTTCATGGTTTGATCGTATTTATTTAGTGATATAAATAGTGACAGTTTTCTTCATGGTATATTCTGCCAGTTTACATTGAAATTTCTATTTTGGAAGGTCACCAGATTTACAGTCAAAAACAAATTCCAGCACTTTTCTGTTGTTGAAAGAGGTAAAAAAAAAAAATCATATATCCGATGCGTTGGTTAAAAATGATCACATGTTGAAAAATTAACGGCTAGAGCGAAAAAGCGACGGATGAAAAAAAAAACCAAACAAATATAATAAAACTGCACCAAAAATTTGCCTGATATTTCGCGACAATTTGATAAAACCCTCCCCGTATCTTACGGGCCTCTGATACATAAAAGCAACAAGGATCTCTCAAGGCATCTGGCCAACGTTCCCACCACTTACTTGGTTTAGGTTCTTCTTTCTCCTCCTGCACAGGTTCTGGTTCTTCGCGTTTACCGCGCAGATTTCTCACTTTTTCCACTAAGTTGAAGAGACGTCTGGCCAGACTCGTGTCTTCTTGCTCTTCCTCCTCCTCTCCTTCAATCTGGACCCCTACAGCAAGAAAAGAACACCTGAGCTACAGAGCTGGATGGCTAACCAACAAGACACTTACATACATGTCAGAAAATCCTAAATTACGCTCTCTCTATATATATAAATATATAAATAGGTTATGGTGGGGAAAAATTGTGATTGAAAACCTCTTCCACCTGAAGTCTGTGGATAGTTAATACAATGTTAAACAAAAATCTGCACACCAGTCAAGCCATAAGACTTGCTTTTCCCACAGAAATCCCAAAACTGCAGCAATGTTGCAACCGCAAAGGATTCTGGGTGGGCATATGCAAATTAGTTTAACAAAATCAAATTTTTGCCTCATTCCATTTTAAACATGGATTCCTTTTAATCTGTGTTTGCAGTATACAACTGCTTGGAACACAATTTAGGAAAAGATGCAAAACCAGTGAACCACTCATGGACAGCTGTTTCGTTGTTAATGCAACTCATCAGCATGAGGTTGGTTACTGGTTTGCTTATTGAGGCTTGGTAGTACTTGGGAAGCAAAATCCAAATAGGATTTATTTAAAGTTTGTATAACAATGATACTGATACTATTCTTATTTCGTAGTCACTGCTTATCTGAGATACAGGAAGCACACATTCTATGCAAACAATTCAAATGATGTTAAAAAATGCAATAGTTTATTAAATGGACATAGGCCCTTATTGCAAACATGAAGCGTTTTGTTTCCATGTTTTTGCTTGAAATGGATCGAGAGGCGCCAACTGACGAGAAGATGATTTCTTAATATCCAAAATTATTTTAAAAATTTGCAGATTTTTATACATTTAAACCCTGGACACGTTAGTCATCCTTTACATTCCTTTTTTTATTCACTGGTGGCTAAGTAGACATTCCTGAGTTTGTGCACTCACCACAATGAGATAAGAGATCAGAATGAAATTCTGTTAACTCATCCTGAATTTCCTCAGGCACAGGGGTGTCCTCCTCAGCCATGTTTCTGAAGTTCACCAACATATTAATCTGAGAAATGAGAGATATGGGGACTTGTCACATAGTGAAAAAATTTACACATGGGGTCAGGAGTCATACTGTCTATAGGGGAGATAGTGACACGGAAAAGCATGGTGTGACATCAGGAGAGAGAGTGCAGTGTGATGTCAGGAGAGAAAGCGCAGTGTGACGTCAGGAGAGAGAGCGCAGTGTGACGTGAGGAGAGAGAGCGCAGTGTGACGTCAGGAGAGAGAGCGCAGTGTGACGTCAGGAGAAGGAGCGCAGTGTGACGTCAGGAGAAGGAGCGCAGTGTGACATCAGGAGAAGGAGCGCAGTGTGACATCAGGAGAAGGAGCGCAGTGTGACATCAGGAGAAGGAGCGCAGTGTGACATCAGGAGAGAGAGCTCAGTATGACGTCAGGAGAAAGAGCGCAGTGTGATGTCAGGAGAGAAAGCGCAGTATGATGTCAGGTGAAAGCGCAGTGTGATGTCAGGTGAAAGAGCGCAGTGTGATGTCAGGAGAGAAAGCGCAGTGTGATGTCAGGAGAGAGAGCGCAGTGTGATGTCAGGAGAGAAAGCGTAGTGTGACCTCAGGAGAGAGAGCGCAGTGTGACGTCAGGAGAGAGAGCGGAGTGTGACGTCAAGAGAGAGAGTGCAGTGTGACGTCAAGAGAGAGAGCGCAGTGTGACGTCAAGAGAGAGAGCGCAGTGTGACGTCAGGAGAGAGAGCGCAGTGTGACATCAGGAGAAAAAGCGCAATGTGATGTCAGGAGAAAGTGCAATGTGGCGTCAGGAGATAAAGCGCAATGTGACTGTAGCGGAATGGACATTTGCAAGTTACTTTTTATCCCCTATATTGGCTGTCCGTATCCCCCCCCCTGTTATTTCATGTGTTTTGCCCAGTTATTTCGCGTGGTTCTTCTTTGACCATACGAACGGAATCCTTTCGTCTCCCCGAACAAGGACCACCCCTGTACCCCATTAAAACGTTAACACCAACCAATTAAGTGCAAAACCGCAAGGGAAACAATTAATGAGTGCATCTACTGGGAGGGCATCTTGTCTCCCCAACGAGGGCAGGGGTACTTGGAACTATTTTCGGCATGGCACTCACGTGAAGACCGGTAAACTGTCGACCGCTGCCCATTCCTGTTCCCGACCACCTACACGAACAGCGTTCGGGAGATATAAAGGACCGAACGGGGGAGCATTCGTATCATGAAAGCAAGAGATTCCTTTGTGTGGTTTTCGCACAGGAACCTCACAAACAGAGACCGGCCAGGGCACCTATTCTCCTGGAACTATTCGATGCTGTTCCCGTTCTACCGAACCGATCTGAGTGATTCTTGGATATGTTGGTTACTCAGATCGGGGCTATCAGGGAATGTACTTTTTGTGGGGTTCCTATGTATGGTTGGGGGACTTTTGGAGTACGGGATATTTGGGGGAATTTTTATGATAAAAGGTTAATAAATTGGAGGAGTTTACTCAGGCAACCTCTTAAGCAGAAAGGATCCTGGGATTGAAACCCTTGCATTTTCTCCCAGTTGAAACCCCTTGCATGGGAGATGGCATAAAAGCTGTGTATGTGTGAATACAAATCAGCTATACCCCCAGAGCGGAGTGTCGTCCAGTTGCTGGGGATGAGGTGGGAGATTCCTAGATTATTTTACGGTGTTTAGCTGTTCCATTGGATTGTTTTACTTGTTCCTGAGTATATCTTGGAGTACTCAGCGGAGGACAGTCCCTGCCAAGACTAGGGCTCCGCTGCAGTGACGTCAGAAGAGAGAGCGCAATGTGATGCCAGGAGAGAGAGTGCAGTTGATATAAGAGAGAGAGTGCAATGTGATGTCAGGATAGAGAGAGCGAAGTGTGATGTCCAGATAGAGTGCAATATAATGTAAGGAGAGAGAGCGCAGTGTGATGTCAGGAGAGAAAGCGCAGTGTGAGGTCAGGAGAGAGAGCGCAGTGTGAGGTCAGGAGAGAGAGCGCAGTGTGAGGTCAGGAGAGAGAGCGCAGTGTGAGGTCAGGAGAGAGAGCGCAGTGTGAGGTCAGGAGAGAGAGCGCAGTGTGATGTCGGGAGAGAGAGCGCAGTGTGATGTCGGGAGAAAGAGCGCAGTGTGATGTCAGGAGGAAGCGCAGTGTGATATCAGGAGAGAGCGTGCAGTGTGATGTCAGGAACGAGAGCGCAATGTGACATAAAGAGCACAGTGAAAGAGAAATATAACTTCAAGATGGAGAGCACAGAGTGATAGTAACATTGAGTCTCTTCAGCAGAGTGAAAGGATAACTTCATATTCTCAGAGTGGCCCTAATGCGCAATTTGTGGAGACAGTAGTGACCTGCTCTTGTGGAGGTGAGCGGAATTCCCTTGTCCTCCGCGCTGTCTCTGCCGCACTCATTGTAAACGCTTGCATCAGTTCCTTATAACGTTTCCTCTGATTGGTTTGCAGACTGTCGACATGGCGCTCAGAAAATGCAATGATTGCTTCCACGCGGTGCTGTAATTCCCGGTCACAGAAATATTGAAGAAGGTTGCACATCTAGAGAAAATATAAGAAAAGATGGTCATCACTTTTAGGTCACGGAGTGAGAAAAAAATTGAGAAAAAAGAAAAAAAACAACATAACCGTAACAAATCAAAAACTACCGCGAATCAAAAAATATCTTGGCATCCTGAAACTAAATCACCCAGGGCTGACTCAACCATAACGCAGCACCGGCAGCCGCCTTACGGCACAAGGCCCGGGAAAGGTGGCGCAATGTTTCACAGTGAAGGTGACTGGACCATGGTAGAGGATCTTCTGTATCCTCTACCCGGTTTGACAGGAAGTGCTCACTAACAGCAACGAACAGCTCCCTTTCAGATCGGGTATAGGAGACAAGATCTTCTCAGCCACACTATACATGGAGGCATGCAAGGAGGGTAGAGGGGAAGAGACCAAAAAGGGCTGGGGGGAGGGAGACACATAAAATGGGGTGGAAGAGACATTAAGGGTTTAGGGGGGAGAAAGAGACACACAGAGGGGTTGGGGGAATGTGAGACACAGAGGGGCTGTGGGGAGAAAAAAAAAGGAAAAACACAAAGGTGTTGTGGGGTGGAAGAGACACATAGAGGGGCTAGGGGAGTAAAATACACACAAAGCGGCAGGGGGGAGGGGAGTATGAGAAACACGGGGGGAGTAAGAGACACACAAAGGAGGTTGTGAGACACACAAAGGGGGGAAATGGAGAATAAGATATACTAAAGGGGGTAAGACATTCAAAAAAGGGGATTAGAAACACAAAAGGGTGTTGAGACACACAGTTAAAGAGGAATTTCTTTTTGGGCAAAATTAATCTTCACCTGTATAGCCAAAAATACTTGAACCAGCTCTGAATACACCACCAGTAGTAAGACCCATTGAGTGTGGACAACAAACCAGATTAAACTGACACAATCTGTCTTCAAGTCTGATCCACAACATACCTGCAACTTAACAGACTCTGGCAGCTTCATCTGCAGCAAACCTTCCTCTACACCTTCTTCTTCTTCTTTGGCTTCTTCTTCGCCAGCCTCCACCGCCTTCTCTTCCCCTTCCTCTGTCTTTTCCTCCCCTTCTTCCTCTTCTGCTCCTTCTTCCTCTCCACCTTCCTCAGTAGGCTCCTCTTCCTCTTCTTCTGCCGCCTCCTGTTCCTCTTCCACTGCCTCCTCCTCTGAGAATACATTGGGTTCTATCATCTTCAGGATATGTCTCACATCATCATCCTCAAACACACCCATAATCAGGAGGGTGGAAATTAGTTTCAGAACTGGCACAAATTGGAATTCAACACTTCCTCCCACTGGATCCCTGGTATGTTGGCCACCATCTAAGACAGCTTCAGTCAGCATGTTGATGGCCTTGATCTTTAGTATGTCCAGTGGGATGAAAGGGCTGAGCTGGTAGAGTTCACTGCTGGTGCTGACAAAGCAGGTGTGTGAGAAATGAAGCTCAGGTCTCAGGCAGGTGCTCATGCCAACCCCAGGAAGACCAGATTTCTTATTATCACTGGGGAATAGCTTGATGCTCTTGGTCTGGTTAGTCATAGGTACGATAAATTCGTTGTTCATGGTCAGACGTGCTCTCTTGGCTGACTCCAGGTGAATGCTAATCAGTAAGTCATAGAAGCCACTGCGGAGGAGTCCAGACAGGTGGTTGCTCTCAATGGTATAAAGCAGCTGAGATTCGTCCACGTGACTGCACAAAGCATGGGCCACTCGATTGTTGCCCAGAGCACAGACTGAGCAGTACAGCTTCAGAGTATGATAATGGAACCTCAACAGGTCCAGTCGTTCAGACAACTCTAAAATATCAATACACCTGCAAGAAATATGGAATCGAAGTGAACCAAAGTAACTGTATTGTAACTCAGAGCACGTGGTATAGTATCGCCATACTTCTCAAGTATCCCTATACAGGAGAGTTAGTCCCTATTTTGGGCCCACATCCCTCTTTTCTCTCCTAATGTTCATAGGAGCTACATATTGTTGGTGTTTCTGAGTGTGTAACAGAGCTCCCCAGCAATAATACTCCCAGTAATGTGTCTGAGTGTATAACAGAGCTCCACAGCAATAATACTCCCAGTAATGTGTCCGAGTGTATAACAGAGCTCCACAGAAATATTACTCCCAGTAATGTGTCTGAGTGTGTAACAGAGCTCCACATCAATAATACTCCCAGTAATGTGTCTGATTGTATAACAGAGCTCCACAGCAATAATACTCCCAGTAATGTGTCTGAGTGTATAACAGAGCTTCACAGCAATAATACTCCCAGTAATGTGCCTTTAAACTACAATAAATGTGTTTAGAGATCAGTCTGTGTAATTAGGATACATTGTTCTTCTAAATTACATTTTAGTTGTATAAATTGTTATTAGTAAGTCACCTAAATTTTCTCAGAGCAGCCCTATCCCTGGCTACCCCCAGCCACACTCCTAATATTAAAGTGTCCATTTGTTTGTCTATTTGAAATTTTGGGAGTTATGCAACACAGAGTGTGTGATATTGTAACTCTGAGTGTGTTGTACTGTAACCCGGAGCATGTGGTACTGTAACCCGGAGCACGTGGCACTGTAACTCTGAGCACGTGTTACTGTAACCCGGAACATGTGTTGTACTGTAACCCGGAGCACGTGGCACTGTAACTCTGAGCATATGGTACTGTAACCCGGACCACGTGGCACTGTAACCCGGAGCACGTGGTACTGTAACCAAGAGCACGTGTTACTGTAACCCGGAGCATGTTGTATTAGATTAATTAGTTTGCTCCCTGGATGACAGATGTGACTTGCAGTTTTCCTCACCTATTCTCCTCTGGGATATGAAGGGCCATCATCATTAGTGGCTCTGAGCACTCCGTCATCCAGCCGTGCCGATCGCTTACTTTTCCTGCTTCCACGGTTAGAAAGTCATTGGGCATGCGGCTCCACACAACTGGCGTCAACAACTGCACATCCAGACGTGGCGGGCACTGCGGCACAGGATTCTTATGCTCACTGCGAAACATGGCGGCCGATATGGGCATGATATTCTGAAATGAGAGCAATGATTAAATGTGTGGAATGACAATTTCTGATAACACAAAAATGGACTTAACTCATAGGGAATAAAATTTAAAAATTAGAGAGGAAAAACCATATAATAGAAGAGACAAAGTAGTGTATAATAGAGAGATTCTCTCTTCTTTGCAGTGTATAATAGAAAGTCCTATGTGTAGTGTATAATAAAATGGACTGTCTGTACAGTGCTGTGTGTAATAGATTGGACTCCCTGTACAGTACTGTGTATAATATATTGGACTCCCTGTACAGTGCCGTGTATAATAGATTGGACTCCCTGTACAGTGCTGTGTATAATAAATTGGACTACCTGTACAGTGCTGTGTATAATAGAGTGGACTCCCTGTACAGTGCTGCGTATAATAGATTTGACTCCCTGTACAGTGCCGTGTATAACAGATTGGACTCCCTGTACAGTGCTGTGTATAATAGATGGACTCCCTGTACAGTGCTGAGTATAATAGATTGGACTCCCTGTACAGTGCTGTGTATAATAGATTGGACTCCCTGTACAGTGCCGTGTATAATAGATTGGACTCCCTGTACAGTGCCGTGTATAATAGATTGGACTCCCTGTACAGTGCCGTGTATAATAGATTGGACTCCCTGTACAGTGCTGTGTATAATAGATTGGACTCCCTGTACAGTGCTGTGTATAATAGATTGGACTCCCTGTACAGTGCCGTGTATAATAGATTGGACTCCCTGTACAGTGCCATGTATAATAGATTGGACTCCCTGTACAGTGCCGTGTATAATAGATTGGACTCCCTGTACAGTGCTGTGTATAATAGATTGGACTCCCTGTACAGTGCTGTGTATAATAGATTGGACTCCCTGTACAGTGCTGTGTATAATAGATTGGACTCCCTGTACAGTGCTGTGTATAATAGATTGGACTCCCTGTACAGTGCTGTGTATAATAGATTGGACACCCTGTACAGTGCTGTGTATAATAGATTGGACTCCCTGTACAGTGCCGTGTATAACAGATTGGACTCCCTGTACAGTGCTGTGTATAATAGATTGGACTCCCTGTACAGTACTGTGTATAATAGATTGGACTCCCTGTACAGTGCCGTGTATAGGATAGATCACCGCTCAGTATATTTTACCTTTAGTTTTCCCAGTTCAAACTGACACATGTTCTGGCTGAGAGGCTGGACGAACACAGCAGGGAACAGCTTGGTATTTGGCTCCACCTAGTGGTCAATGTAAAACACATGGAGAGTCTGACAATATATTGATATCGAGTCTCCCTGTCACTCTGCAGGATCATGCACTTTGTCGTATATTGTTGCCCTGGTCATTTCCCAGTTTTCCCAGATGGAGACACTTGGTGAGAAAGTTTGGCGCCAACTGGTAACGGTCTAATAGGCCTTATATTATTTTCAGTTTTTGTTGCAATGCTTTAGCTTGGGCTCTCACTAAGGTAAAAGGGTAATCCAGACGTGGACCCCTACTCACTGTGCCTAGAGAGGTATCAGCTACACCTCGAACAAGGTGGAAACAATCGTCCGAGGTTGCTGTATCTCTTGTGCAGAGAGAGCTTGCCACCATTTTGTTTCTGGACTGCCCTTACGCTTGGGATCGGTCTAATATGCAATGGTATCATTTCACTTTGTAATGGTACAAGTCAACAAAACCATGTTGAGACCTGACCGGGGATTTATCGAAGGGCAAGCTATTTCTCTAAGCTTTTGTTCTTTAGGAGTTCACATTCTAAAATTCTAAAAAGGCTAAAATGTATTTTGATTCTCGTTAGCTTAATGTGCCCTCCTATTAAAGTGAAGGTGACCCCTTCCTCCCCAACCCCATGCATACACAGGATTGATTTTGTTTTGCCTATTTGCAATCAAAGACTGATTTGACCCAGGCTCTGGTTAGAGGGATGGAATCCACCTACCTGGAAGAACGTGTTGACTTCTTTACCATTGGCTGTGAAGGTCATGAGGCCTGTTGCGAGGTCAATCAGACAGCCAATTACAAGATCTTCCTTTCGGACACGTGCTTGCTGTGTATTGCTGCTGAATTCTCCACCCCAGACCATGTAGCAGTTACTACGCTTAATGCTGGAAAAGAATAGAAATAATCATATTTTATTCCAAAAATAATAAAAAACCAAGAGAATGGTTCTCATCTAGTCTCCATCGGACAATGCCAATGAGTATGGACTCTGAACCTCTCCACATGCTATACTCATACTTCTCTTTGAAGGCAATGCTCACAGGTCTATTTCAGTTTTTCCATACAAAGTCTCACATCACTAATTAGTACATATCCACAATGATCTTACTTATTCTGGCACATGTAGAGTGGCTGGGAGTATTTCTAAAGTTTCATATACCGTAGCTAGATGATATTTTACTGCAAAGTCCATCGATATCCTACTGAGTTAACGGACCTTCAGATATCAGCCAGTAGGTCTGTGTCAATCTCTCCTCCTTGCTCACCTGTTAAATATATTTCCTTTGTCATCGCCCATGGTAATCGTGGCTTGACGTACTTTGTTCAGGTCAAAGTTCATATCGTAGAGGTGGTAATCGGGGGTCACCCAACCAACCCATACACCCGTTGGCTCCTGTCCAGCAAAAATTCTCACCGAATAATAATACTAGGTTAAGGGAAAAACAGATAGATCAGACACCGAATGGCATGTAAGGTCAGATATTAAGAACTGTTAACGGTCGCTATATCTCTCCAGTGCCACGCTCCACACGTGGGTTTATCTGTGTGTGAAGTAGCCAATATATACACCGTGCTGTGCAAACATTTTAGCAGGTGTTTAAAAATGCTGTAAAGTAGGAAAGCTTTCAAAAATAGAATTATTAGCAGGTTTTTTTTTTTTTATTTATCAGCTAACAAAATGCAAATCAAATAAACATAAAGAAAACCTAAATCAAATTTCTTCTCCTATTCACTCGCTTTGTATTTTGTTAATTGATAAAAGTAAACAATTAACATTTTTAAAGCATTTTTTCTTTACAGCATAGTTTAACCCCTGCTAAAAGGTGTGCGCAGTACTGTGTGTATATATGTATTCACATATATGCAATTATAAGCGTGTGTCTAGCTGGGGACAGAGATAATACTATTGGGGATATATACACATAAAATGGAAAAATAATGGATAATTCCAAGTTGGCTACACAAGGTCTCTTTGGGGTCATGAACTGATGATTTTTGTACATCGACATGATTGAGCCAGTGATATCAGATTATTCTTTCCATATTCAGTTATCTAGAGAATGACACATTTATGAGAACGTTCCTTTACTGTTTGCACCCTAAATCTTATTTAGCCAGATTTAGAATTTTTGACGTGTCTATACCGTGGTCGTGTTCATGATAATGTCAACGTCATCTCGGTCGTCAGGTACCACATCCTTTACCAGACGTGGCATGGCTGGTACTACAGGCGGCGGGGAGATAAAGGACGGTTTTTTGGCTTTGAAGAGAAACCTAGTAAAAACACAGAATTACTTGAGATATCTCTATCTTTCGTGCACAAAACAATACTCATTGGTGACTAGACTGCTGTGTTTCTTACCCCCTCTTTCCTTTGCCTTTTTCAGAGGCCGCATCCTTCTCATTTTCTGGTTTTGGTTGCTCCTTTGGTGGTTCTTTAGCGGCATCTTTTTCATTAGTGGCCTCTGCCTCTTTGCGACTGGCTGACTTCTTCAGAACCTCAAACTCGGAGTCCATGTCCACGTCCAGGCAGTCCTCCTCGGGGATGGTGAAGGTGCGGGTGACAAGGGTGGCACCCGGTGTGAACTTGAAAGTTTCGTGGAACTCCACAGGCATGCTAAGCCTGAAGAAGAGCAGGTCATTGTTGCTGTTCTGGGATCCGAATGTTTTGTGGGTGATTTTGAGGCAGGGAGGGTTGTCAACCGTGCCGTCAATTCGTCCAACCTAAATTTCATGGAAGACGGGATTAAACAAATATCTTTTGTCATAGATTTATCTTGAGATAAATCTTTTCTTATTCTATTACATTAAAGGGAAACTCTAAGCACTGTATTTGCTCCATTTCATGGAAATGGTTATAGTGTCTGGTGTCCCCTGGCACCATCCTTCCATTCAGCATTAAACTGGTTTAAATCTAAATGAGAGTCCCCAGCAGCCTATCCCCTCTGTGCTGCTTGGGATTAATCTGAGCAGCAATAGGTGCATGTGATTGGCTGAAAGTGTCAGCTGACTTCTTTCCGCCTATCACAGTGCTCGTTGCTGGTATGAATTGGTATGTCTAGAGGGAAGAGTATCATTTCTACCTTAGCCACACCTCTACTGGGTGCGGAGCTATGGGAAGCCAGGGACCCCAATGCAAAATGGTTTAATACTGGAGGGACAGCACCAAGGGACTCCAGGCACTATAACCACTTCAACGAGATAGAATGTTTAGAGGGAGTACAGTGCCCTTAAAAAGTGACCTTTCTTTCTGCGTTTATTTATACGCATTGCATTACAAATGCAAAACACAGCTGAGTTTATTCAATGGCGTGGAATTTGTGGAGGATTTAGGAGGCCATCACATTTTTAGGCCGTAACAGCTAAGCTGGCAAAATAGTGAGAGGAAGAATGTTTACAGCTCAACTATTTTCTTCTAAAATGTGCATTTTTCTTGGAAATTTTACACATTTCACAGCAAGTGAGGGTTGGCAAGGGGGACAAGGGAGCAATTGCCCCCCAAGCCACGTGCATTCTCACAGCACATGACTTTGACTGATTAAATGACTGGGCTTTGTATTTACCCAATTCTGCAATAGAGAGGTGGGGGCAGGAAAAGCATGGGTTTGGTTGGTTGTAGCCATCTCAAAACGTATGAGAGGGAGTGGGGTGGGGACAGTGCATTGATTTGGTCAATGATCAGCCCCCCTGAATCCAAATTTAGCAAATAAACCCTCTTGTGTCATTCAGGAGGTGTCTGAGTGTCCCTAGTCAGCCAGTAATGAGGTGGATTTCCAACATACCATGCAAACAAATAATCCCCTAAATTATGATGACATTCATTATTTCATTTAAACTTTTTGCACAAAACAATAGATTTAAATATTTTAATCAACATTGATGATTGATATTATATTTTTAAAAAGTTCACATGTCCTCACCTCAACATGGCCATGTTCAGAAGGCAGCGGCACAAACTGAGGTAGACTCTTACTAAACCAAACGGTGATCTCTCGCTTCATGTTGATAGCAAAAGGTTCAAACCCTTCTTGAAGGCCACAAATGGTAAAATATCGGAGACTGCTGACATCTTGACCAAGGTTCAGCCGTCCAACTTGAGACATACCGAGACTGCAAACTGGAATAAACCCTACAAGCAACAAGAACTGGGTCAGGGCCAGTGGATTCAGAAATATGGAATCTACAAGAACACGGAGTCTGTCCCTCCCACTGCAGGGTGACACAGACAGAAGGAGCTATGGGACACGGAGTCTGTTCCACCCACTGCAGTGTGACACAGACATACTTTGTACTCACCATCCCCAATCTCGATGTCCTTGAAAGCCAGGTCTGAACCCGAATCACTAATTAACATCTCTCCATTCAAGGTAAACATTATATTCATCTCTGTGAGGTCGATCATACAGCCAACCACATCTCCAGCCTGCCAGTTACGGCCAAAAGGCTCACTGCCAATATGCCATCGCTGGCCCTGTGAGAACACAGACATTATTAAGGATCAGACAGAAAGACGCACAAACTAACATATAGAAACAGCAGCACAACAGTGAAATAACGACAATCAGTAAACACAAAACATCAAACGTTCTTTCCCATTATTATTTTAAATGTGTTTTTAAAAACTATAAATATTATTTTATACTTTGAATTATTTTAAGTGACATAAATGAGACTTGATGGTTTCTTTTCTAATTGCCCATAATGTGATTTTCATATATATTGATTTGTGTTCCATTACTCACATAGTAACAATAACAGAATGCCAACTTCAAGAGTCCTAGACGTCAGATTTTAACAAACCTTACAACAAAAATCTGGAAAGTGTTTCTACTCTATGCATGCATTTACATGGTGGTTACTCACACCTTTATGGGTCCTGGCATGCATGTATTTAAGCATACACTCAGCTTGCACTCTCACAGCGGACACTCACCCTGCAGCCATTAAACACATAAGCCAAATCGTCGGCTCCCAGCTCCATGTCTGGTCGGACCTCTGGTCTTGCCCAACCAACTCTCATCTCCCCAGTAGTGACCGCCTCAAACTCAAAGTACCACTTTCCAGATTTCACCGCGTAGGACTTCTCAGCCCTAAAGATGCGCACTCTCTCGGTACGTGGCTTTGCGACTCCCTGGGCAGCTGCCGATAAACAAACAAACAAATAAAGACAATCAAAACCTACATCCACCACTAAATTGACTATTTAATCAGCATTCTTTTTCAACTATATGTTGTTTATTCTTTTAAAATGTGGCCATTATTATCCAAGTTGTTATTAAATGTTATAGAAGATATTTAGACACACGTATGTAAGATCTTACTGGGGATCTATAAAGTACTATCACTACCTCTCTATGTCCTCCTGGGATTTGCTCTATAGAACTGAACACAATACTCTAGGTGAGATCTTACCGGGGATCTATAAAGTGCTAACACTACCTCTCTATGTCCTCCTGGGATCTGCTCTATAGAACTGAACACAATACTCTAGGTGAGATCTTACCGGGGATCTATTAAGTGCTAACACTACCTCTCTATGTCCTCCTGGGATCTGCTCTATAGAACTGAACACAATACTCTAGGTGAGATCTTACCGGGGATCTATAAAGTGCTAACACTACCTCTCTATGTCCTCCTGGGATCTGCTCTATAGAACTGAACACAATACTCTAGGTGAGATCTTACCGGGATCTATAAAGTACTATTACTACCTCTCTATGTCCTCCTGGGATCTGCTCTATAGAACTGAACACAATACTCTAGGTGAGATCTTACCGGGGATCTATAAAGTACTATCACTACCTCTCTATGTCCTCCTGGGATCTGCTCTATAGAACTGAACACAATACTCTAGGTGAGATCTTACCGGGATCTATAAAGTACTATCACTACCTCTCTATGTCCTCCTGGGATCTGCTCTATAGAACTGAACACAATACTCGCGGTGAGATCTTACCGGGGATCTATAAAGTGCTAACACTACCTCTCTATGTCCTCCTGGGATCTGCTCTATAGAACTGAACACAATACTCTAGGTGAGATCTTACCGGGGATCTATAAAGTGCTAACACTACCTCTCTATGTCCTCCTGGGATCTGCTCTATAGAACTGAACACAATACTCTAGGTGAGATCTTACCGGGGATCTATAAAGTGCTAACACTACCTCTCTATGTCCTCCTGGGATCTGCTCTATAGAACTGAACACAATACTCTAGGTGAGATCTTACCGGGATCTATAAAGTACTATCACTACCTCTCTATGTCCTCCTGGGATCTGCTCTATAGAACTGAACACAACACTCTAGGTGAGATCTTACCGGGGATCTATAAAGTGCTAACACTACCTCTCTATGTCTTCCTGGGATCTGCTCTATAGAACTGAACACAATACTCTAGGTGAGATCTTACTGGGGATCTATAAAGTACTATCACTACCTCTCTATGTCCTCCTGGGATCTGCTCTATAGAACTGAACACAATACTCTAGGTGAGATCTTACCAAGGATCTATAAAGTACTATCACTACTTCTCTATGTTGTTTTTTTTTTTAATTTAATCTTTCAACATAACATGCAGTTTTTGTACAGTGCCAGACTCACTGCTTTCCTGGTCTGGAGGTTCAATGTTGTAACCATATCCCATCAGGGTCCGCACAGCTTCACAAAGACTGTCACGGTTGGTCTTCTTTGTTTTTTCATCTAGCAGACTGTATGGCACAAGGCGAGGATTCCTTTTGTTTTTAATATCCTGAACAAAAAGAAAGCCCAGTTATACGTGCCCGCTTATATGGCTAAAAAAGGGTGGTGAACTGATGGACAGGACTTCTAGAACAAATACTTAGATGGTCAGTAGCAGTAGTGACTTCATGAATAGAACTTCTATCTAGAACAACCAGATGATCCGTAAGAGTAATGACCTAATGGACAGAACGTCTAGAACAAATAGATGATCCATAAGTGTAGTTAACTCATAGAAAGAACTTCTATTGACTAAATGGTCAGTAAAGAAAGTAAATTCATGCCAGAAGTTAGAACATAGAGAAAAGGGTTGTAAAAATGGTTCAATGGTAAATAAATTAATGGAAGGGAGTCTTAGAAGAAATGGTTATATGGTTAATAGAGGCAGAAGATTAATGAAAGGACCACGTGGAAGAAATTAAAAATAATGATTTGTACCTGGATGATGCTGTATGTCCATCCTTGCTGCACCCTATCTCTTGCCCAGACATTGTGCCCGTTCTCTGCCAGTTTATCCACCAGGGTGTTTTGAGCAGGGGTCAGCTTGACGTGGGAGAGGTCCAAAGGTGCTGGTTTGTATCCGTTAGACATAACATACCTAAAGGGGTGAGAAAATGGGAAAAAAATTAGCATTTTTTTACTGGAACCATTGAAAACATCTCACCAGCCCACTATATAATCTTCAAAAATACCAGTATCCATGGCTAGTACGTGCCATGAGTATTCATGGGGTAATCTGAGGGTTACAGAATACATAGAAATGTACAGGGAGGAGTAATGTGGCAGGGAGCAAGGTATAATTCTGTATATCAATTCATACATAGGACATTCCCAATGTATGGGTATCCATTGAGAAAGGGGAAATAAAAGCCACATTCACAGTTAACAAATTTACAACAATTAACATTCTATATGGTTTTTGAGAAAATATTCTTTCCTCACTCAAAAATATAGAGCCTTAACGGCAAATTATGGGAAAATAATGCCATCCCAGGGTCCTGGGTATGCAGCCTGTGGCCCCTTTATGAACAGACATACAGATCATAAAACAAAATAATGCCACTGAGGGGTTAAGGAGACATGAGATTGAGAGGTTTTTACACATACGTCTGTATGAGTTTTCATATATACTACACTGGGAAGAAGTTGGGTTTGTTCCATTCCCTGGACCAGGAGGCTCCAGAATCAAGGTACCTACGTTTTAGGGAGTTTGATCTTCTTCAGGTTCTCCTCGGCTTTCTCGTCTGCCATGCCAACATGGCAGCCCAGGGCAAGCAGTGTTCTGGGCAGGGGGAGACAATATGGTTAGCATTTTTATATATGGACTTTGTTTATTGATATTTTACAAGCAATAGTCTATCTTGACCCTCTGCAGACCTCATCCCCCACTATCTTATATGACCAGCCAATTTCCCCTCCCAGCAACTCCTAACCCAATGTCCCTCAGCAGCCAAGCCTTACTTCAAGGTCTCCCCAGACATCAAGAGGTTGTAGTTTCTCTCTGGCTCAGGGAGACTGTGGAAATCCAGAAGACAAGGATGTAGTCTCTTGTTATCATCCCGTATCTGAAAGAGAAAAAGGTCTTGATATAAGAGAAGCAACTCACTACAAGATACCCAGCTAAATTCCAAAGGAGGTGTTTGGGCACCAATATCCAGTAGGTAGAACTCCGCAGAGTCAAACTGTGTCCACTGCTGTGGAGTTCACTACAAACTACAGCTCTCCAGAGACACAAAACACAACAGAGTAAGATCTGTCTATTCAAGATGTCCTAAATTCTCCAACCTAGTTGCTCAGTGAGGGAGATTTATAGAAGTATTGCTAACAGCATAGTGGGGAACGTTCTAAAAGTGGAGTTATCACCATATAAACCAGCAAAAAGTCCTGCTTTCTACATTGGTTTCCATGGTAACAGTTTCACTACTAAAACTTTTAACCACTGATTGAAATTTCCTTTACTGAATTCTTGAATCTTCTGTAGGAAAAGGCAATTAGTAAATTGGCCCCTTAATAATTAAAATATTGAGCAACTGAATGTCTAAAATCAGGTACTTGCGGCGGGTATTTTAAAAGCTGCAGTTCTATCTATCTAACACTCTGGGGCAGTTTAAGGTGTTATTTGCTTACTGGTCCATAGGTCCATCCTTGCTCGATCCTGGTCAGAGCCCATAACTCATGAATGTTTTCGGCCAGCTTTTCACGGATACGTTCTAGGTGAGGAGGGAGAACAATCTGTAGACGAGAGGACAGTAATTATGGATGCATCTTGAATAGGTGCCTTAACACTAAACACAAAGGACACATTAAGATTGTGTAGGATTCATGTATTCCTGGGTCACAGTTGCTATAGACTCTTTCTGCAGTTTATATAATTTCTTCTTACTTGCACTGTGTCCACAGGACATGGTACAAAGGATGTGTGGGAAAGGGATTTGGTGGGACCGAGCAGATTTCGTATTTCCTGAAAGTCGTGTTTGTATTCTTTGATGGGTTCTACTCGCATTCGATCTCGGGGCAGCAGAGCCTCATACACTGGTGCATAGCCAGGAGGGGGTAAGAACTTGAAATCTCCATGACGACCACCCAAAAGAAAGCGAATTCTGTTTTAAAAGGCATAGCATAGAAATTGAATAGAACATTTGGAGACAAGATACGTTTCGCTAGTATGGCTAGGTGTTTCTACTATCCAGGACTTACTTTACGCCAGCAGAAAAGCTGGCCACCGGAAAGAAGAGTCCATCCAAGTTAAAGCTCTCGAACATGCCCTGCACGGGATGCCCATTAATACGAAAAGAAATGCTTGGCACCATGAGGTCCAGACAGCAGCTGACAACATCATCGGCGGCCAATAAATGCTGGTTGTGCGAAGCTACTGATCGGCCAACACGACCTGTTAAACAAATACAAAAACCTTCAAATTTCTAAAAACAAGCTGAAATTTTTCATCTGGAGATGGTCATTCACCAAGCATCTCAGAGAAGAATAGACATTGACTGAAATTTAAACCAAAAGCCCCTCTAATTTGTCCATTCCCATGTCAAAAAATAGATTTGATATTGGATTTTATTTCCTGTTTGGAAGAGCAATGTGTCTATCTTGAGAATTCATCAACTCTTGGACATGTTTATACCACATCTGATTGGAGGATATTCCATGCATCTGCAATTCCTTTCTCCTACTTCTAATCCATCATGCTTTATTTTGTTGGCTTTTGGGCAGCTTTACCCCCATTGCTTTCTTATAACTATGTTTGTGGAAATAACTCCAGGGTTGTTTTCTCCTTCTATTGACATCAGTAAACTTAACTTCAGTGTATAATATAGTCTTCCTGTTGTCTGATTTTTTTTTCTGAATGTTTAAAGTCAAAATCACCTGTTTTGGGTATTGCAGCTAAGTAACACAAAATTGAATGGAACCTTTAGGCACAATTATTGAATATATAGAAAGAAGATAATGTCTAAAAATAATATATGTACTTATTTATTTTGAATCATTAGATTATGTTGTATATATTTACAAAAACTATTCTGTCTGTCCAAATATGTTCGAGTCAGTGATCTCCAATGCCTGTCCTTTACCTGACCAGAGATGAAGACCATCAAAGCCAAAGGAGTACAAGTCATCGCCTACTCCGTTGGCTCCCCAGCCTTCTCCAGCCCCGGGATAAGGGCTATAACCCTCTGTCATTGCCCAGCCAACTCGAAGATGGGTAGCTTCAGCAGAGACAAAAGGTTCCACGTGGTCCACGATCATCTCATAATACCACTTCTTGAACTGCGTAGAGCCCTCACATGTCCCCAAGAAGACATTTGGACGCATGCTGAAATTCGGAAGATTCATGTCAATCTCCTGGTCATTAATGCTGAGCTGTACTCACAGGCAGCTAATTCAGTATGTATTAATGATTTAATGACAGCATAAAAGAACAATATTGCATGGACATCATACAGAAAGGAGTACCTGGTGACATAATTGACCATCCTTGTCTGAAGAAGGAGATCCCGACGGGGGAGTAAATTCTCAGTGATCAAGTTCTGGTTGGACCTGACAGCAACCCCGTTACATACACAGAGAGAGCAGAGGACATCCAGGACCTAGGACAAGCAAAAGGTTGTTGTGAAGAGCGAGAACAACATGAAAACAAAGAAATATGATAAGATCAATGGGAAAAAACTGATGGAAATACCTTGTAATTCCGTCCGTGTTTGTCCAATAAAGAAATGATTGACTTAATGTGATTTTCTTTAATGATGTTCAGAACTTCAGGACTCTCGATCAACACACAGTACAACACTTCCAAAATCCCTACAAAGGAAACACAGCTAGAATAATGGGCACAGGTTACACAGCTACACATAATAAACAATACAGCAAAGCCAAACACAAACAACAAAACAGCTACAACACCCAGTATTTCCTGTCCCCATCTCCCTTCCCGTTACTTGGTCACACATAGCCATTTCCGCAACGCACCTGATGAAGCCTCCAGTCGGTCCAGTTTGCTGACTACCCAATCCAAGTTGTTGGAGAAGAGTGCGCAGTTCGAGCGGTTTCCCCTGATTAAGGCCGCTGTGCACCAGACAGAGGAGAGAGTTAGTGCAGAACATTGTACATGACAAATGCACTTCTAGGAGTGTAACATGTCCACACCCTAAGAATGGCTTCTGGTCCGTCCTTGGAGGTTTTGTCTGTTGGAAGATACCTTGTTGACCCCTGACTTGTTATCTGGATTACAGAGTCCCTGTCTGCTTAAAGTGTCCCACCAGCCATATAGAAAAAAAGAGAAAGCTGGGGTGATAAAAAATCTGCTCGAACTAAACTGCGTCTTGGACCTGCAGACCCTTTACTGCAAGGCCTGCTCCCTCTGCTCTCCTGTGGCTGCCACATTTAATAAATTTAAACTATTTCTTCTTTGTGTTTATAATACATATTTATTATACACATTGAATCCATCTATACCAGGGGTTCCCAACGCAATCCTCAACTACCCCCTAACAGTCCAGGATTTAGGGATTTCTAAAAACACCATAGACACATCTGGGTAATCCCTAAATCGTTACATCGTTACATAGCTGAAAAGAGACTTGCGTCCATCAAGTTCAGCCTTCTTCACATATGTTTTTGCTGTTGATCCAAAAGAAGGCAAAAACCCCAGTCTGGAGCACTTCCAATTTTGCAACAAACTAGGAAAAAATTCCTTCTTGACCCCAAAATGGCGGTCAGATATCTCCTTGGATCAATCAGCTATAACCCCACTAATTAGAAATTATATCCCTGTATGTTATGTTTTTTGAAGTATTTATCCAATTGCAGTTTAAACATCTGTATGGACTCTGATACCAGAGAATTCCATATCCTTATTGCTCTTACTGTAAAAAAAAAAAAAACCTTTTCTTTGCCTTAGATGAAATCTCATTTTTTCCAGCCTAAATGCGTGACCTCGTGTCATATGTATAGCACTGTTGGTGAATAGATATTTGTATAATGTTATCATATCCCGTCTGAGGTGCCGTTTTTCCAAACTAAAGAGATTTACATTTTTAACCTTTCTTCATAAATAAAATGCTTCCTTTATTTGATTAATTTTGTAGCTTGTCTCTGCACTTTTTCTAGTGCCATAATATCCTTCTTTGGAACAGCTGCCCAAAATTGCACAGCATATTCAAGGTGTGGTCTTACCAGCGATTTATAAAGAGGCAAAATTATATTTTCATCCCGAGAATTTATGCCCCTATTTATACACGACAAAACCTTACTGACCTTAGCAACTGCAGATTGACATTGCATATTGCTGCCTAATTTGTAGTCTATAACAATTCCAAAATCCTTCTCGAGTGTGGTTATCCCTAATTCACTACCATTTAGGGTGTAAGTTGCTTGTGCATTTTTGACCCCAAAGTGCATAACTTTGCATTTCTCTACATTAAATTTCAGCTGCCATTTTAGTTCCCAGTCTCCCAATCTATCCAAATCCCTCTGCAGCAAAACAATATCCTGCTCACATTTTATTACTTTACAAAGTTTTGTGTCATCTGCCAACACTAAAACATGTCTTCCAATGCCTATTTCAAGATCATTTATAAATATGTTAAATAGAAGCGGTTCCAAAACAGAACCCTGAGAGACACCACTTACCACTTTTGTTCAGCTTGGACTGTTAGAGGGTACTTAAGGACTGGGTTGGGAACCACTGATCTATACCATCTTTGTGTTTATATATTTATATTATTTTATTCTATACCTTCTTTAGGTGTATATTATTATATAAATTATTTCTATACCGTCTTTGTGTTTATATTATTTTATTCTATGCCATCTTTGTGATTATATTATTTTATTCTATTCTATACATACGTTAGGTTTATATTATGATATTAATTTCTTCTATACTGTCTTTGTGTTTATATTATTACATTATTTCACTCTGTACCTTTTTTATTTTTATATTATTCCATTATTTCATTCTGTGCTTTAGGCTTATATAATGATATTAAAATAAACACCATACGTACCAAGCAGTTCATACAGCAAGTTTACAATCTCCTTCCAGGAATCTGCAGCATCTTCACCAGCAAACTCTGCAAAATGTGCGGCCGTACTGTAAATATTCAGTCTATCTATACAGTCCAAGACCAGCGAGATGATACCCTGTAGAGAGAATGGATTCACTCCTTGAAATGGAATTCGGTATTACTGGGAATTGTTGAAATAAATGTAAAAGGAAGCGAAAGGGGTGCTATAGTTCCCACACAGGACAGATAGCCAGATTACTAAGGATATAATTCACATTAAACACAGCGATCAGATCCGGATTTGCGACCAGATGATGGCTTCTGCCTTGTGATGGTAACTTAGTGGCCAAGTCACCTCTAGTCACCGAGTCACCTCTAGCACACTAGCCGAGAAATCCGAGACACTTGTATACAGGAAATATATGACGGCAATCCAATAAAACAAACTACTAAGTATATATTATTTGGCTGGGACCCCATTGACCCCCAGTCCTCGTATTTCTCTGAAGGAAGCTGAGGGACATCATACATGGAGATGTTGGTAATTGCCAGAACTATATTTACTCATTATTTTGGTTAAGTTCACCATTTCCAGCTGAAGTCTACTGAGATTAGATAGTCACTGCAGCGATTTTATTAATATATATCTGGTTTCGACCTGGAGTTTAATGTCTGACTCTAGCCGAATATTATGAATATAAGGTGGGATAAGGTTGTTACCTCCTCCTGAAAGAGGTTCTGACGATTTTTCAGCGAGCGGAGTTTTGTCTGTTTCTCTTCATGTTGAAGTTCCTCGTCTGGGTGTTGGAAATAGCCAATCAGATCCTGCAGGGTCAAGATGACCATGTCCAGGGGCAATGTAACCGCTTTCGATGGCTTGTTCTTACCGTTGAGGCTGTCCAGACCCCTGTAAATAAGACAGACATGTATTCCAGGTGAGATTGGGCGTACAACTGAGGAAGATAAATGTCTTGTCTCTCCCATTAAAGGATGCGCAGGCCTTATGTACTATACATCAATTGCCAGATCCGGATTAACATAGGCTTAGGGGCTCCGGCACCAAGCTAGGACCAAACTAATTATAAGGTGAGGGAGTAAAGGTTCTGATTATTTTAACAGCTGACGCGTTGGGCTATACAAAGTGTAACGGAGCTTCCTGTACCCCAGTTGGGTACCTCTGCAGACGGATGCTCCTAGTGCTCACCGAGGACTCCAAGCACTCCACCAGACACCATCAGCACTGCAGTACCCATGTCCAGCGTTACAGCTGGCTGGGAACGCGCCGTCCTCCACCCACCCTGGACCCAAGACCAGGATCCAGCTTCCAGTGGGTGAACCTCTCCTACTCCAGACAGCGTAGCAGTAACAGCTCTTAAAAGAGCGAGTGATTAAAATCCATGGGGAGTATAATGATGGAGCAATCCCCAGCGTAGATACAGCCTTTTCCACCACACATGAGATGAGACTCTATGTTGAGGGTAAAACAGGAACTCAATTTTAATGGAGGCACACTGGCCTTTTATGCAAGTTTCCCAACAAGGGTGACACCCAGGTGGACCTTGTTGGGCACAGGGACACAAATTAACAAACCAATAAAAACAGAGTCATAAAGTGAGACACTCCCATGCACAAACAATAGAATCCCTCCTCTGTGCTTGGGAGATAATTTAATCAGGAACTGTACTAATCTAACTCAATTATCTCCAAGCACAGAAAAACATCCAATTTTATGAAACCCCAAAAAGTACCTTAAAACCCCATAAAACCCCATAAAAGTGACATTCCCATACATAATCATACAATCCCTCCCCTCTGCCTGGAAGATAATTGAGTCAAGTGCCGTATTAACTAAATTATCTCCAGACACAAAAACACAATTAAAAAAAAAAATACCTTAAAACACACAAATCCCCCACAAATGTTACATCCCCTGATAGCCCCGATCTGGGTGAACAACATATTCAAACATCACCCAGTTCAGTTCAGGGATTCAGGAATTTCATGGAAGTCATAGTTTTGACCGACCGTGCACATGGTTCTATGCCCAAAACAGTTCCAGGGAAATCAGTGCTAAGTCGGTCAAGTTCGGTAGTCTTTTACAGGTTTCCCTGCAGGGCCCATAGTCTGTGGGCAGGAGGCTGGCATGCAGGCCCCTCCAAGTACAAGTGGCAAGGTTACTTTCGCCACACAAAGGCATGGAATCTCGCCCTGTAATACTGAGCAGTGCCTGCCGCCACAAGGGAAAAAGACTGCGTTAAAGATATGGAGAGCCTGTGATGGAGAGCAACATGTAACAAGTAGACTGCGTGAGGGACAGGCAGCAAGCATCCGAGACAGATGAAAGGTGGAGAACAGAGACTGCTGAATAAGGAAACATTAGACAGGTGTTAAACTCTGTGAGAGGGAAAAGACCTTTCATATAAAAGGAACACGCTTTACCTTGCAAACAGTACCGCTAATCCAATTTGTTAATATACATATATACATACAGGCATTATATACATTATATACACCATACGACTATTATAATATACTGCTCCAAGGAATTACCTACTTCAGGAGCAAGGCCCACTTTCAGTAAGTAGGACTCACTCTTCTGTCACACAATGAATGGGACCCCCAGTGAGTGAGCATCTCATGCAATGAGTGGGACCTCCAATGAGTGAGCACTTCATACAAGTGGGACCTCAAATGAGTGAGCATCTCATACAATGAGTGGGACCTCCAATGAGTGAGCATCTCATACAATGAGTGGGACCTCCAAAGAGTGAACATCTCATACAATGAGTGGGACCTCCAATGTGTGAGCATCTCATACAATGAGTGGGACCTCCAATGTGTGAGCATTTCATACCAGTGGGACCTCCAATGAGTGAGCATGTCATACATTGAGTGGCACTTCCAATGAGTGAGCATGTCATACATTGAGTGGGACCTCCAATGAGTGAGCATTTCATACAATGAGTGAAACCTCCAATGAGTGAGCATGTCATACAATGAGTGAAACCTCCAATGAGTGAGCATGTCATACAATGAGTGGGACCACCGATGAGTGAGCATGTCATACAATGAGTGAAACCTCCAATGAGTGAGCATGTCATAAAATGAGTGGGACCACCTATGAGTGAGCATGTCATACAATGAGTGAAACCTCCAATGAGTGAGCATGTCATAAAATGAGTGGGACCTCCAATGAGTGAGCATGTCATAAAATTAGTAAAACCTCCGAGTGAGCATGTCATACAATGAGTAAAACATCCATTGATTGTCATACAATGAGTGAAACATCTATTGATTGTCATCCAATGAGGGTCCCCTTGGTGTGTGACACAGCTCTGAGCAAGACTCACTTTATGAAGAGGTTGAAGAGTCCAGATGTGCTGTAGATCATTCTTGCTGCCTGCGATTCTTCCCTCTGGGAGCGAGAGAGAGCCAGGGCATCATCCATGTGTCCTTCTTGGTGCAGAATAGCCTGCAGGTGATGAAATGAAGGGTCAGTGACTCCTGTCTTATTACTCCCTCAGGGCAACAACCATCTCACTAACAACATATCAATGCCTTATAGAAGGAGAGAGTATTAGCTTAGAGGACAACCACATCCGATTCAGGAAGTATGGTAGAATGATGATTGAGAGCTAGGGCAGCAGTTTGCCAGGGGGCAGGTTCACCTTGCGTTTCAGTGGGCCGAGACGGACAACCTTGGAATCTGCTGCACCGTATGTAAGCCACAAGCCGCTATTCACATGCTGGACAAAGCACATAGACTCGCCATACTTGATCTCAGCAGGACCCATTCCCTCCACATCTCTCTTTGGGGCGACATCCAACTTTTCCTGAAGGCGAGAGTGATGAAAGAAAATGAGCAGCATGATAAATAAAAGGTTATTGCGTCCATTAGTGTGGAGAGACAAAAACTGGAAGTTAATACAGGAAGGTATATAGTGACTGATATAGGGTAATGATTACAGAGTAACACCGAGGACAACATCCACAAAACCCACGTCGGTATCCGTCGCTTCAAATTCCCTCACCTTGGAAGCCCGGAAACAGAAAGATGTGGTTTTGGTATTTCCTTTCTCAGGTTCCACCAACACTAGACCCTTCTCCTCGTCTCTTGCTAGGTACCTTCCTGTGGTAACATGGCGTGCACGGAATGGCTGTCCCCATCTTACGTGACCTCCACTCCAGCTGCAAATGGAAACAGATCATTCTAGAACTATTGGGAATCTGCTATATGCAGCTACCACATTGGAAATGAACCGCATAAATAAAATTTAAATAATAATTAGAATTAATTTCATCATAATAATAATAATAATAGGATTTTGCTTTTTATTGAAATGCTGGAGATAGAGAAATCGCACGTTACTTTCCAATGGTATCATGTGGGCTCAAGTCTAGTTACATACCTGATTCTCAGAGGTTCAAGACGCCACAATGACCGGGCATGGGAGCATACAGCTCCTCCCTCATAATGTGACAACCTGGAGTACAAGGTGACAAGAAAGAATGAGATTAAGTCCAGCCTGTTGTCCCTGGACATGCACACACCTTGAATACAATTACTGACTTGCGCTGGTCCTCTCCTTGGTCAGTGGAAGCGATGGTCAAACATTCGTCCATGTGACCATGAAACAAACGCAAGACGTGCCCGCCAGTCAGGTATCCTATGAACAAAATATGATTTCAATCTGGATTATGAAGAAAAATCAATTCTGGAGCAAAGTTTTAGCAGTGGAGAAATAAGCGGTCACAACTGCCCAGTCCATACCTTCAGCAATCTCACAGCCAGAAGTGATTGGGTTCATGTTCCACAGGGTTTGCATGAAGGAGGCATCCACTTGGAGCTCACCACTAGCAGTAGAGAGATGCTGGAGGGACAAAGAAAGTAACAAGTAAGGGCTTATTTTCTGCTTTGCATTTTCACAGGAAACATGTACTCATTATCTGCATTATGATAATTACTATAACCCGGTAATGCTGATTTTACATCTAAGAAATCCCCCAGCTCACAGCCTGGCCCCCACCGGAGGTGTGGCTAAAATAGAGATTACACACTTCCTTCTAGCTGCACCAATTCATACCAGCAATGAGCACTGTGGTAGGCTGGAAGGAGTCAGCTGACAATTTCAGTGAATCAAAGCGGTTTATTGATACTCAGCTTAATGCTTTCTCATTAGTCCAAGTAGCATCAAAACATTAAAAACTGTTTAACACTAAATGGAAGAGTTGCGCCAAGGGACTCGGCTAGAGAGGATACAATGCCTACCTTAACATCACTGAGCCCATCTACTTTATATCCTTGGACAGTTGCACAGAAATGATCAGGTGCGAACCGATGATTAGGGTTGGTCAGTGTAATGGATGGACAGACAGAGGTATGACAGACACACTTACAGGAGTGAGGGCTTATGTGTCTCAGAGACTTACCAAATATCTTTCAGAGGAAACACTGACCAGGATCAAATCATCCCCAATTCGTACTTTCTCACCTTCTGAGCGCTGCTTGGAAGCAGGGTGAATGGTCCACCAACATGCCTCCCCTACAAAACACAAGAGAAGAAACGGACTAGATTGAAAACGAATTGTACAGAAAATAGTGATTTTATTCAACAAAGCCAAAAAACTATTCAAGATTTTAAAGATAGAGGTTATAGTGAGAACATTTTAATTGCTGCTACTGAGGATGTACAAGACATTGATAGAAAATTATTATTAGAAAGTACAAAAAGAAAGCAGATAAAGAATTTAACAGTGCAATACCATTTATATGCCAATACTCTGGACGACAAAATCAAAAGGTGAGACGGATCATAATCAATTATTGGCACTTATAACTGGATGATCCGATCCTAAAAGATATCCTGCCTTTAAAACCGAAAATTGTGCACCGAGGGTTATCTAACCTCGAGAGAATCCTTACAGACAAGATTTTAGAAGCCCCAGGGGAAAACATAAAGAGGATTTTTTTAAACACGTATCAAGAGTTTTTTTTAAATGTGGCAACTGCAATGCCTGTACAAAAACAGGGGGAATTAAAAAATGCCATAATAAATTTGCAGCTAATGTAATCTGGGAGCCATGGGAGGCATAGTCGGGGATGCTGGGAAGGACTTAAGAACCTAGCGCTTCCCCTAAACGCTACCTTGGCTCCCAGGGAATACCACGGGGCTAGCCCTTTCCCCTCCGCACCGCTGACCTGCTCGCTGCCGGCTTCCAATCACGACCCGAACCTCCCCCTTTACCCAGTAACTTTCCCTGTACCTTCCCTATCTATCTTCCTATTACTCTCCTGTCACTTCTCCTCACCTCTCCTCCATGGAAAAGAAGTTAACCATCGACCACTTAAACCAACTCGTAGTGAAACACATATCCAAACAAAACAACAAAAAGATAACTTTTATAAGGCGAGTGCACAAACCAAACCCCTACTCACATAAGACCTTAGCACAACTATACCAAATTTGTGATTTCCAAAATCTTATATACAAATGTTATACCAATGCAATGTTACTTAACTGCAAAGTTCCAAACATATCGCAATGTGTCTTTGAAATTTGCCATTTTTTAAAACATTTTTTTTAATAAATATTAATTATTTAAGGATTTTTAATTATCTATTTTTCATTTATTTTTTTAACAGATCAAGCCAAGAGAGGTCTTTTTGATTCTAAGGGACCAAATTTTGGTCCACGGGGCTCAGTATGTATTTTTACCTAATATCCATCCACTCTATTCTATCAAATAGTACACACATTTTTATGTTATAATACCCCTTTTGCACATATGTATTTTATTTTGTACATTTTAATATATGGGTATTAATGTAAAAAAATCCTTCTTTCCCCATCTCTCTCTTTTTCCATTTACACAATACGCATTTTTTTTTCTATTTACAAATATGCACTTTATTCCTGATAAAGGAATTATATGTAGCTTAGTAGAAAAGTAAAACAAGAGATTAAAAATAAGGGCATTTAAATCAGACGCTTCTTATAAGATATATGGAAGCCAATAATACTTGCAAAAAGGAAATTAAAGTGACTAAACTAGAAAATGAGAAATTGATAGCCAAAGAATGCAAAACCAACCCCAAATTTTTTTTCCAAGTACATCAAGTCTAAAAAAACTAAAAATGAAAATGTAGGTACACTGGAAACAGAGATGGATCTGTTAGTTAACGAAGAGCAGGAAAAGGCAGAAATTTTAAAGAACTATTTTTATTCAGTATATATTAATGAGTGTGCCAAATGTAACTTCGCCACTGGTTCTTGGAGGGTCCTGTTTGCCAGCCTCCTGCCTCAGGACTATGGGCCATGCAAAAAGGCTCATAAAAGACCTTGTTTGTGCCTTTTTGCTATCCTGTTCGGGAACCGAACAGACGCACGAACCAGGGACAACCCGGGAGTTTAACACCTTGGAACGGTTCTCACCGCAGTGTTCTAATTGTTCGTCTGGGTGGACGCAATTCCTATGGACAACCACGAGGTGGCAGCCATCTTGTTCGCATGAACGCAGGCAGCGGTGTTTGGGCGTGAATCTCATGGAACTGGAATCGGACACAGAAACTCCCAAACACCGCTGGACTTACATCATCGCCTGCGTTCGTTTCTATACAAAGTAGAAGGGCACTGTTCTGTGAATTCGTTTGTCTGGATGAGGGGAACAAGCTCCAGGGTAAAAACATTGACTATTTTCGGTAGTTTGCTCGTTTTCCAAACTACTGAACTAGACAAACCGCAAGCCCTGAATCTCTGGAACTGGTTTGGGCATGGGACCATGCGGGCAGTCGAAATTCCTGAACCCCTGAACTGATCTGGGTGATTTTTGAATATGTTGGTCACCCAGATCAGGGCTATCAGGGGATGTAACATTTGGGGGGGCTTTGTGTGTTTTAAGGTATTTGGGGGGTTTTATAAAAATGTGTGTTTTTGTGTCTGGAGATAATTGAGTTAATCCAGTACTTGACTCAATTATCTTCCAGGCAGAGGGGAGGGATTGTATGATTATGTATGGGAGTGTCATGTACTTGAACAACTTTGTCATTGGTCTGTAACTGTAGCCTTCCATCAGGTCCAGGTGGGAGTGCCCCTTGCATGGGGACTTGCATATAAGGCCAGTTGTGGCTACCATTAAATGAGTTCCTGCTTACCCTCAATATAGAGTCTCATTTCATGTGTGGGGGAGAACGGCTGTATCTACCCTGGGGATTTTTAAATCACTACACTCCTCTGGGTTATAATCACTTGCTCTTGTAAGAGCAGCCTGCTTTGCTCTCTGGACTAGGAGAGGTCTACCCACTGGAAGCTGGATCCTGGTCTTGGGTCCAGGGTGGGTGGAGGAGAGCAAGACCCCAACCAAGCTGCAACGCTGGAAGGGGGGACTACAGTGCTGATGGTGTCTGGTGTGGTGCTTGTGGTACTCGGTAAGCACTAAGGAAGCAGCGACTGGCTGAGGCACCAAGTCTGTGTGCCAGGCGGTCTGCCACAATGAGGATTCTATGGTAAGAGATATGCAAATGATTGCTGAAAAAAAATTGTAGATAACTTGTGATTGGATGACTCGAGACAAGGTTAAAGAAAATTAATGTAAATAAAGCTCCGGGGCCTGACGGCATTCACCCACAAGTACTTAAGGATCTAAGTGGGGAAAAATAAGTGAACCACTGTATTTAATTTTTCAAGATTATTTTGTTTCAGGTATTGTACCAGAGGATTGGAGGAAGGCAGATGTTGTTCCTATATTTAAATAGGGTTCAAAATCCTTGCCTGGAAAATATAGAACTGTGCGCTTAACTTCTGTGACTGGGAAAATATTTGAAGGGTTATTAAGGGAGAATATTAAGGTACTCATTGGGAAGTACTTTGTTGTTAGCAATAATCAGCATAAGGATAGAGTACAACGAGTGGTCATTAATGGTACGTTTTCAGGCTGGACAAAAGTGGTAGGTGGTGTCTGTCAGGGACTGCTTCTATTCGACGTATTTATACATGATCTTGTAATAGGCATTGAAAGCCATGTTTCAGTGTTTGCAGATGACAACAAATTTTGCTAAGTAATAAGATGTGAGCAGGATATTGCTTTGCTGCAGAGAGATTTAGATACATTGGGGGACTGGGCACTACAATGTCAGGTGAAATTTAATGTAGAGAAATGCAAAGTTATGCACTTTGGGGTCAAAAATGCACAAGCAACTTACACCCTAAATGGTAGTGAATTAGGGATAACAACACAAGAGAAGGATTTGGGAATTGTTATAGACTACAAATTAGGCAGCAATATGCAATGTCAATCTGCAGTTGCTAAGGCCAGTAAGGTTTTGTCATGTATACATAGGAGCATAAATTCTCGGGATGAAAATCTAATTTTGACTCTGGTAAGACCACACCTTGAATATGCTGTGCAATTTTGGGCAGCTGTTCTAAAGAAGAATATCATGGCACTAGAAAAAGTGCAGAGATGAGTGTGGCGAAACCAACCTCGCCACTGGGCATTGGAGAAGCCTGTTTGCCCGCCTCCTGCCTGCTGACTATGGCCCCTGGGAGATTTGGCCCTTTAAATACTGATTTGGGCATATTGTATTTTATTATGCTGCTGATGGCCCTTTAAGAACCATCTGGGGACATACAGTGGATTTACTGGGTGGCCACCATTTCATGTATCAGAGGCACATGGTTTTATGGGGTTATTGCATGTTTTGGGGTCCCTGTGATATGTTTTATAAAACTGCATTTCTCTGCCTGTGATAATTATATTACCCATTGTGTTCAGTAATCATATCACAGGCAGAGGGGAGGATTTTGTGTGGGAGTGTCTGTGTGTATTGTACGGATTGATTGGTTGTATTTAAAAACCCTGTGGGCAGTACTATGTTTGTGGATTGTAAATAAAAGAGGCTGTATGTGCCAGTACAGTCAGTTCTGCTTGACCTCAAAACGAAGTGTCGTCTCGTTATTGGGGGAATTGAATTGTATGCTGATTGCCAGGAGTGTAAGCTGATTGTATGCTTTTCCTGTTCAGCTGTTTACAGCATTCATATGCTTGAGAGCATTTGTATGCTTCTCCGGTTCGGGTGGTCGTGGTGTCTGCTGCAGTGCTTGGAGTCCTCAGGAAGCGCTAGGAGCATCCTTCAACAGAGGAACGCAGTAGGGGTGCAAGGTTATCCGTTACAATGAGATACAAAATTGCTAAAAGGAACGGAGCATTTTAGTTACGAAGAAAGGTTAAAAAAGTTTTGGAAAAACGGCACCTCAGAAGGGATATGATAACATTATACAAATATATTCGGGGCCAGTACAAACCATTATTTGGAAATCTATTCATAAACAGGGCTATACATAGGACACGAGGTCACGCATTTAGGCTGGAAGAAAGGAGATTTCATCTAAGGCAAAGAAAAGGTTTTTTTTTTTTTACAGTAAGAGCAATAAGGATATGGAATACTCTGCCTGAAGAGGTGGTTTTATCAGAGTCCATACAGATTTTTTTTTTATTTGAATAGTTTTTATTCGCAGGCATGCATGACATATTACAGTAAGGTTACATATATAATGTAATGCAAATTACATATATAAAGATAGTGAAAAACATATCATCGCTTTCTGTTGCATTGTTACATTAAACTTAGATATATGTGGGGTACATCATTTTCACTCGTTGGTGTCAGCACGCGCTGCAAAGTTTTTTCCATAGAACAAA